>NC_037674.1:22884540-23257323 GCF_003255815.1 Theropithecus gelada
TTTTTTTTTTGAGACGGAGTCTCGCTCTGTCGCCCAGGCTGGAGTGCAGTGGCCGGATCTCAGCTCACTGCAAGCTCCGCCTCCCGGGTTCACGCCATTCTCCTGCCTCAGCCTCCCGAGTAGCTGGGACTACAGGCGCCCGCCACCTCGCCCGGCTAGTTTTTTGTATTTCTTAGTAGAGACGGGGTTTCACCGTGTTAGCCAGGATGGTCTCGATCTCCTGACCTCGTAATCCACCCGCCTCGGCCTCCCAAAGTGCTGGGATTACAGGCTTGAGCCACCGCGCCCGGCCAACTATCTGAAAATTTCTAAACCTGGAGAAGGGCGAGTTGTCATTAAAATCACAGACTTATCTAAAACTACTGTAATGGGAATTGCTATATATGAAATGGTTTCTTTGCAAGATGGCATGGGGTGAGGGAAGAAGAGGTAGACCTTTAATCATACAAGTGGGTCAGTCAACCAACAAATCTGTATCTTAGAACTTGCCTAGAAAATGTTGACATATACCAAAGAGATGAGTTTTTATTTTCAAGATAAATAATACTTTAGGATTCTGAAGGGACCCAGAGTGACATATCAATCTACTTTGACTGAAAATTAACACTTTGGGGGAAAAAAAAGTATAACCAATTGAATTGCAAATTAAGGTAAATTAAAGTAGGCTGTTAAATTATCCATCACTGGGTGAATACAGTGGGCACTCATCAATTTCCACTGTAACTACCAAAACCGATTCTGGATCATATGACCAGTTACTAAGGTTGTTGGTTATCTGTCCTGAAAGACACATCCTTTAAGCTGTAATACCCAACCACATTATAATTTGTGTCATGATACAACAACCTTACCATAGGGCCAAAGTAAGACATCACATTTTCTTGACATTAATAACTAATAGCTCAGAATAGCCACATGTATTCCCAGACTGTCAGTTTCTGAATTGAATTCTGTAGTCTTCTTTTACTTTGCATGTCCATTATTGGATTAATCTAAATCTAGCTTCTAAGTTTTAAGTAAATATGATCGGTTTTTAATATAGACTCATATTAAACTCAAATATATGAATTTCCCTCATATATTTCATGAAAGAGCTAGGTGGAAAATAATGTCTTCTGTTACTTAGAGGACAGAATGAAGGAAAGAATCCCTGGAATGAGCATCTGAGGACATTCTATTTTGTTCCAGTTTAGATTTTGTCTTCTGTCTTTAGCTTGTGACATTGTCTCTTCTTAATCCATCTACCCTCCTTATTATTTTTCCTCTCCCAGTGTGGCACCAGTCTAGGCTACATGAAAGGCCCTTTCTAGATAGGGAGCAGAAAGATGCACAAAACTCAAGGTGGAAAACCTTAGGGACATGAGATTAAGTACTGCCTGAAGCTACTCTCACCCCAGTAGCTATTCACATCCACACTCACTTGCTAGAGTGCATTTATACAAAAGCAAGCAATAGGGGTGGTTGGAGCTAGCCCTACTGGAAGGGGTAGGGAAACTTTCAGTGTTGTTATTTGCTGGCATAGAAAGTTTTCTTTTAAGGAAATTTAAAACTCCAAAACCACAGAAGTAAACAGATGAAAAGTAGTGTGAGGCAAGACAAGGAAAAGTTCAGAGTATTACCAAAACCAAATAAGAAAAACACGTATATCAGACATACCCCATTTTATCCTTTGGGAATCCAAGACTCAGTAAATTATCAAACTTTCCCAAGGTTATACAAGTAGAAAGTAGTATAGCATTGGGACTCTAATTTAAATTTGCCTGATTCCAAAGTTGAGTTTCATTTCACTGCTTTATCTTGTCTGCCTAATTAATAAAATCTAGCCAATTAACCCATGCTGGATATATGTAGATATATATGTATCTGTAAGTGCATTACATCTCCAATTATTTTGAAACAGAATTCTCTCTCAGTGCAAAAAAATGGTTGCAGACTAAAAATCAAATCTTGACTTAAAAGTCTCAATGTAGATGACCTAGAAAATAAAGCCATGGAGCACAGAGATGTGTCCTTCCCCAACCCCTTAACCTTTTAAATTTAGGACCCATGACCAGCACCTCGTGAAGGAGAAACTCATCATGGTGGGGCATGTACATTTGGTGTGTAGCTCAGTGGACATGACTGATCCTACTGGACCATTCACACTCAGGTTTCCCTGGAGATCAAGCATAGCTACCTCACAGTCAGATCACCAGAGGCATCTGTGCCCCTAAGACACAGTTGTACCCCCAGTGTAAAGCTAATTGGAAGCTTGCAACCTTGGCCCTGTCACACCATATTCCAACCCAATTTTGTCTAGTGTTTGTGCATCAAGAGCTAGACATCCTAGCTGACAGAAATAGTCTCTTTCCAGCTTGGCCTGCATGAGGAAGAGTCAGTGGTAGATCACAGCTTACAAAAATACACACACACACACACACACACACACACACATGCCTCTAATGTTTATGTGAACCTGTGAAATGACACAATTTTGTTTACATTAAATCAATGTACACATACATAAATACTTCTTAGGAAGATTATTATTTCTTATACATCTTGATCTATGTGACTAAAGAATCAAGCCAGTCTTAATATGTAGGGGAAAATGTTGAAAATTAAATTAAAATTTCCCCAAATTAAAGCCCACCAGTTTATAAATCTTCATACCACATAAGCACCTGATATTTTCCCGGAAACATTAGCAATACCACCATCACCACTAATCACAGGAAAATTGTTGTGAGGCTTAATTAATACGCACTGCTTAGCTTTATATAGCCTAAAGCTTGGGAAAGACCCTCCTGCAGACTAAAATGTCTTGCTTTTCAACTTTACTAGTAATTTTTGTGAAATATCTCAATGGGGATTTTGCTTTTGTTTTTGTTTTAAACATCAAATATTCTCACAGAGCTCCTGTTTGTATGCTACATTGGTTTTTAACTTTCTTTTTTAACTTTCAGCATTTGGTAAGTCCCAATAAAATGGAAGAAAATGTGTTCATCCATCTTTGTTCTTCTTTAATAGAGATTTGTTTCAATCATGTTGTTATCTGCACTTGAAAATAGCAGGCTCATAGAATCTTAGTTTGAAGCTCAAAAATGTACATACAGCATAAAGGAAATCTTAGAAAACCAGCCACGTTGGCCTAAAGCCTCTTAAACCCTTATAAAAAATGTATGTCTAAAGCATTATTAACATTCGTCTCCTACCTACATGAAAGTAATCAAAATGAAGTCAAGTTTCAGCTCACTGTGGCTCTCACCCACGTTAAGCAGATACAGAAGAAAAGACAACTCCATTTTCTTACCTATATTCATCCTAAGTTTAGTCCAGGAAGAGAAGATTCTAGAATTTCCCACCTCTAAAATGAAAGCATGTTCTTTCTCTCAAATGCTTAACTGCTGACACATTATCCCCCTTGATCCAGTGGTATCCCTGTATCTTTCATTGGCCACAAGCTCTTTGAGAAAAATGATGTGCTTAAGATAAGATGGTGTGCTCTGCCACAGCTGATGTGGAAATGAAGGGCTTTTCAAACTTTCCTAATTTGGTGGTTGGGAATCCCCAGTGATGGGCTAAGTGGTAAGAAGATCAAATGGTTGGAAGCACAGAAGTGGGTCCGCTTAGTTTTTGATGCCAAGAACACTTCCAAAGCAGGCTTTAGTAGGCAGCGTGGAGAGGCAGCTGTGGCTCAGCTGAGGGGACTGCTGGTTGTTACATGTTTTTATTATCTTAAAATCCTTACACCTGCCAGAAACACCTCCCACTGGAGCAAGTTCAGCTCTTTCTTGGCCCTCTCCCTTCTGGAAGCAAACACAGAAATAGGGAAGTATACAAAGTGTAGGCAAGGGAATTTGCACATGTTCAAAAATATGGAACAAGCCATTGCCCTTCTAATGTAGCTTTCACAGAACTCTCCTGAGTCGTCCTGGTTGCCATTTGGACATTCTTCAAAGCAAGCATGAACACTCTTAGGACAGAACATTGTGCTCCACAAAAAAGGTTGCAGAATGAGAGAATCCCCTCCAGTATGCCCTGAGAAACTAGGGATTTGGTTTATAGGATGTCAACTTTAGAAAAATACACACACATGTGCACATACACATACATATACGCATACACATATATGTATATATACAAATACACAAAGTATGTATTTGTACACGTATGTGTATACTGTTCTGAATCTATAATAACGTGTTTATTGTAAACGTTTAGAAAAATGTAGGAGGTTTATGATACCATGTAATTCTAATGGACTTTCCTGGAAGATCTTCCTCTCTATTAGTATTATTACTAAATATAATATTGGTATTATTATCAATATTATTAATAGCAACAAGTGTAGATAATGAAGCGAGGCACCCAAGCTTTTTTTTTTTTTTCTTTGGAGACAGAGTCTCGCTCTGTCGCCCAGGCTGGAGTGCAGTGGCCGGATCTCAGCTCACTGCAAGCTCCGCCTTCCAGGTTTACACCATTCTCCTGCCTCAGCCTCCCGAGTAGCTGGGACTACAGGCGCCCGCCACCTCGCCCGGCTAGTTTTTTTGTATTTTTTAGTAGAGATGGGGTTTCACCGTGTTAGCCAGGATGGTCTCGATCTGACCTTGTGATCCGCCCGTCTCGGCCTCCCAAAGTGCTGGGATTACAGGCTTGAGCCACCGCGCCCGGCCGGCACCCAAACTTTTTAAGCCACCTCATGAGTTATAAGGACATGTTGCTGAAGACCATTACACTTTTACCTGAATCAATTCATGCAGCCCTAGGAGCTGAAAATGACCTTTTTCACTTTGCTATGTGTATTACAGGGGATTCTCTGGCCCCAGTGGAGCCAACCAAGGACTTTTCTCTCACAGCACCTGACAAAGAAAACAGATAGCAAGAAAGCCTGCAGTCAATCTGGGAATGGGGATGGAGGCCCTGACCCCAGTTCCCTGCTTAGAGGAAACAGGAAACTCTGTGCCAGCTGGGTGCATGAAGGGAAGCTTCTTCACCTTCTTGCAACAAAGTCAGAAGTGAAGATGTGACCCTGAGGGTCCCAGAAGCCCGTCTGCTTTACAGAGTGGCTGTGGGAGGGCTGAAGTTCCTCACGATAGCCTTGAGGGACATTTTCTTTTCCCAGCACAGTCTGTTTATTTCCTGTGAAACTGCTCTCAGAGCATGAAGCCACTGTATAGTGAGCCTGTGGTGACTACAGTGCTATGCCATATAATGGCAGTATTATTGGGGGAAATCACTTAATACCATCTTATATTAAATGGAAGAAATGTTTTAAATAGAATTTTTAGAAATCTAGAATACTAAGACATTTTCACCATGGGTTTTTTTTTTTTTTTTTTTTTTTTTTTTTTTCGCCATGGGTTCTTTTTGAACTAGGAAATACATTCATTTGTATGCTACCAAACATCATAAACATCTAGGTCTACTAACCACTAATAACTAGCAAACTGGCTTTAAAGTTATTGAAATGAAAATTATTATAAACACCTAAGGTACTGATTTGTATAAACCTTCCTCTTTCTGAGTTCCTTTAAGAAAATTAAAGGGATTCTGTAAGTGTGAAGAATGGATCTTTTTTTACTACAGCCCTAAGCAAGTATCCTTCACCCTTGAGAATATCACTCCTTTGATTCAAGTCCCAATACTTGCCTAACGTTGCACAGGCAATAGTGACAAAGGTCACTGGAAGTTGGATACCCCACCCAGTGTTCCCTTCTTTCACCTGAAAAGTGCTCCATGGAAGATCTAAATTCTCATTAAAGAGAGAGTAGAAAGGTGTATTTTCCCAGGTATTGTCCTTTTTGAGAGACTAGAGAACATGTTGCTATGGTATGGTGCGTTATAACCTTTCAAGAGGTTTTACTTTTATTTTATTATGGGAAGCTAAAATCGAAAAAGTGAGCAAAAGTGATTGAAAAAAATGAATTTTAGAGTTCGGGTTTCCTTTACTTCCAAGTTTGAAGCTTGTTTGGTTTTGATGCGGGGTAAGAATAACCAAGCATCTTCTCTGGGTCCATTTTTCAACGTTAATGGTATAAAATAAAACAAAACTCAAATATTTCTCTAATACCACCGGAGAGGTGTAGAGACAGAATTAACAAGAGAAAGAGGTACTTTATCTTGCCCGCATTTACTTCTTTCATATTTGCTTCTGCTCTCAGTTAATTTTATGTATAGATATTGATAGAACAATGCCTTTTTCTAGGATACAATATGTATTCCCTAATGTGAGAACTAAACTACAGCCAAGGAATCTGAGTGTGTTGTCAAGAAAACCTCCATGATTTTATTCATCTCTATGGCTGATCCCACCATGTTGTCTAAGCTTCTTTTCCCCACCTACTGATCCATCCATGTGAACTCAGTTCTATGCAGTGATGGACAAGTGAGCCTCATACTCATCAACTGTCATAGCAGTTCCTTTTTCCAAGCTCAAGTATTCCTCAGAGCTCATTTGCAAGAATTTTTCAAGAAGTACATGCTGCCTGTATTGTTGTCTCATTCATTCTCCCAGTGTCCTGTAAACCTCAAGGAGCTGACAACTTGCGATTACTGTCCCAAGCAGAAACATCCCAAAATTGGGGCAAAATTCAATGTGAAAGAAAATGTAAAAGTAAATATAGAATTATCACTTTCAAAAGTGCACATTTGCCATAAAATAGACATAAATTCCCCATAACATCATAATAAAAATTAGACTAGAACTATCATATACGAAAGGTTAAAGCGATGATTTTTAATGAGAGCTAAGACAACTCAGGATATTGATAAGCTTTGCACCTGACATCTGTTGATTGCATTGATTCAAACTTATTTCTGTCTTGGGCTCCTGAATGACCTATATAAGATGAGTTGCTGGCTCTGATACCTTCTCTCGTGATTAGATGACCACAACTCATGATCTGTGTTGGTGGATATTCAGAGAGTTTGTGCATTGCTTGGCCAGCTGGGAGCGCACTTATCTCCTGAGTTATTCCTCAGTTCAGGGGCCTCCATTTGGTTGGGGGCAGGTTGCAGAGTTGGTTGAAGGGATGGACTGAATATACACTTTTTCACTGTGACCCTAGAGGCAGTTAGACTATGACAAAAGGCCAGGTGGACCAGTGGTAATACACAAAGACTGGTGTTATGCCGTGAATAAAAGAGAATACAACCTCTGCAGGACCTGGGGCCTAGGATGGAGGCAGTGAGCTGGTTAAAAGAAGAGGGGAGAATGAAGTGAGGAAGAGGAGGCTGAGCCTCACATACTACATTTCATTTTCCTTCATATCTCAGTGCTTCCAATACACAAGGGCAAATACTTGACTGATCTCCCTAGCCCTCACCTCCATCGAAGTCTAACATCTAGGACTGTGTTCATGCGTGTGTGCGTGTGTGTGTGTGTGTGTGTGTGTCCCCTTATACATCTGCATTTGAATGCTGTGGTATTAACATCTATTAAAGCCACATGATTAAAAGGACTTCAACCAGGGCCAGAGATTCCAAGCCATAGTAAATGCTTTAGAATTTTGTATAATTTCACTGAAACCATACAAATAAACATGTTGCTATGAAATTGAAATACACAGAGGTATGGATGAACTTATATATTGCTAGAGGTTATACAAATTGATAAACACTTTGAAAAGGAATTTGACCTTAGGTATCAAGAGCTACCAAATTAAAAGTGCATGAATTTTGACCTGGTAATCCTACTTGTGGGCTTGTGGGACTCCAGCCCAAGGAAACAGACTAAAAAACAAAAACAAAAAAAGACAGTCATAAGCATATGTTCATCACAGCACTATATACAATGGTGAAATACTGGGAACCATCTAAGTGCCCAATAGTAGAAAAATAGTGTGATGAACTATGGCGCAGACATTCCAAAGAATATTTTGCAACCTGTTAAACTGGTGGTTCTAAAGACTATGTAGCAATACTAAAAGTGTGCAATATAAAATACTGAGGAAAACCACAAAATGATGTATGCACTATGGTTGCAATTGTGTGAAATGTATATGTACATGTGCAGAGACAAAAATGATAATAACAGTAAAATAGCTGTGTAGAAGTTATGGTAGTAGGTGATTTCTTTCCTTGTCTATGGTTTATGGCTCTCAATGTACTTTATAGCAATAAAAAGGAAAGAAAGTATGAGCTTATTCTTATCAAGAAAATGGCAATATGTGTGTGTGTGTATATATATATAGAGAGAGAGAGTGCATATATATATATATATATATATATATATATATATAGAGAGAGAGAGAGAGCAAGGCACCAAGAATTGTATGTATGTGTGTCTGCCTGTGCACATGCACATATTTTAGGTTTCTCGGGGAGCAGTGACATTTTCAAATCTTAAATTTCAAAATGCAATTGTTTAGAAAGTAAAGATTTTGAGCATGAGAACTATGACTGTGAGACATTTCATCAGCACAAAATCACAAGTAGAAGATAGGTTTGATTTTATTTCACAGTGACAACCTGTTTCTATATATATCTATATAGATACAGATATAGATGTAGATATAGATATAGATATAGATATAGATATAGATATAGATACAGATTTGAGACGGAGCCTTGCTCTGTCATCCAGGCTGGAGTATAGTAGCTCGATCTCGGCTAACTGCAACCTCTGCCTCATGGGTTCAAGCGATTCTCCTGCCTCAGCCTCCTGAGAAGCTGGGATTACCCAGCCTACCACCACACCCGGCTAATTTTTGTATTTTTAATAGATATAGGGTTTCAGTATGTTGGCCAGGCTGGTCTCATACTCCCAACCTCAGGTGATCCACCTGCCTCGACCTCCCAAAGTGCTGGCATTACAGGCATGAGCCACCATGCCCAGCCAACCTGTTTCAATTTTATGTCCTTAGTCATAAAATCTTTCAAAAGTTACCGGTGAAATTCCTTTAAAAAATTGTCACACTTTAAATGACAGTTTCGGAGCTCTAAAGAACATAAATATTTTTACTTTATCACATAATTGCCTCTAACTACCAGTTAATTTAACTGTATGACTGTAAAATTGTTTTCTAAAGTGACGATGTCCCAGCGGGATTGCATAAAACACCTTTTGCCCACACCCACGCCTATCAGCCTATCACCCTGTTCCTTTTGGCTGGCATATTATAGTCCTGCTAATAGTTCACATTTCCTGCCTGAAAGAGCATGTTTAAAGCTACAGATGTATTGTAGCAGTGAGTATTAGACTTGAAAGAGAGCACACCAAGGGGCTAAAAAGACTTTAAAATCATGATTAGAAATGAAGTTGAGGTTTTGTTTGAAGATGTGAACCAGGCTGTATTCAGATGTGTGTCAATACAAAGCATTTTTTCTCCTACATTTGTCCTGTCTTAGGCAGGGCATTTCAGTGTTATTTGATAAGAAGGCAAAAAAAAAAAAAAAAAAAAAAATTGAAATGTCTGTGAACTAATGCATTACATATGAGGGACTTTCCCAAACTCTGCTATAAAAAGTGGGTCACATTTAAAGATGTGTATGTTTTCAGAGAAATACAAGATTTCAAGAATAAAGGGGAAAACTATCCCAAGAGCAATGCATGGCAGGTGCACTCTGCTCTTAGCAACTCATGTTAGAAGGATGACAGCCAGAGTGTGACCAGAGAAAAAAGATGAGGATGAGAGAAGGTATAGAAAGACATGGGAAAGGAAACCAACTTTGTTGAAGCACATCCTTTGTACCAGGGGATCTAGGCATTATCTCATTTCGCCCTCTCTGAGCGCTCCATGTTGAAAAAGCTATAAAGGTCACCAAACTCTCTAATAAGAAAGTTGACCAACAGGAAGATAGGATTATTTGCTCAAGGTCACACAGCCTCTGTGTGGTATGGGCAGGATTTGAACTCAGATGCTCTAGTGTAGAGTCCTCTATTCGTAGCCTCTATACATTCTAGAGTCCATGTTCATAGCCATTATGTTCTCCAGCTGCCCTTCACAGTCAAGAGACAAGAGTCAGAAGATGGTAGCTGCTTAGCCTGGAGAAGACGGTAGCTGCTTAGCCTGGAGAAGACTCCACTCAAGTTCTAAGTGAATGAGTGGAGTTCACAAGCACAGTGCTACAGACCCAACGGTGGGCACTTTGAAAGAGGAGACACTCTTTGCAGGGGTCACTGATGTAGCCATGGAAGAAAACAAACTTTGTCACAGCACAGATGATCCTGGCCTTCCATAGATGGGAAAATGTGTTAATAAGTTACTTCAGCATTCAGTGTTCCTTTCCCAAGAGAGCACCTTTTTGTTTTTCTCCGTTTTGTCATCTTGCTGCTCATTTTTAAGCAAGACATGGAACTGTGAAGCCAAATCTACAGTTACACACAGATAATGAACAATGATGTTACATGGAGGGCACACAGACCCTTTAGTCCTCTGTCATGTGTCACTGCTGTAGGTGACATCTGTGATACATCTCAGGTAAGGTTCTGTTTTGGTCATGTAGCTTCTGTGTATTTTCTCTAATAAGCCCTCCGTGGGGAAGTGCTAAAGCAAGGCGGTCTGTGTTCTCAGGGGGATTATGGTGATCCCAGGATGAAACTATGCTCAGCAGGGCTCAATCCAGGATAAATGATTTATAATTACACAGGAAGACAAGACTTGAGCTGCACATGATTTTCGCTCTGATTGAAAATATCTTCGCATGCCGTAAGTAGGCAGTGCTTTTTCTGGACAACAATTGAGGCTTCGAAGCAGGCCCACTTTAAATGCAAATCCCTAATATATTCAGAGAATGGATATACCAATTGTATGCATACAACAAGTAAAGGTAGACTTGATCCTCTTCCCCAGGAGGATATTGAACAGGTTCTAATGAACAGAATGCTGGCTCAGGTAGTCTAAGGGAGGTAAGATATTTTGCAGAGCCCAGATGTACCCCTTTCAAGAATGTCCTAATGCTGCTGTCTCCCAATCCCGGAAACCTCTCTGATGGCCTCTGCCTCCCCACAGTCATGGTTCTTCTTCTCATAATGGTCATTGTCATGCGCATCCATGTGAAGAGACCACCAAACAGGCTTTGTGTAAGCAATAAAGCTTTTTAATCACCTGGGTGCAGGCGGGCTGAGTCCGAAAAGAGAGTCAGTGAAGGGAGATAAGGGTGGGGCCATTTTATAGGATTTGGGTAGGTAAAGGAAAATTACAGTCAAAGGGGGGTTGTTCTCTGGCGGGCAGGAGTGGGGGTCACAAGGTGCTCAGTGGGGGAGCTTTTTGAGCCAGGATGAGCCAGGAAAAGGACTTTCACAAGGTAATGTCATCACTTAAGGCAATGACTGGCCATTTTCACTTCTTTTGTGGTGGAATGTCATCAGTTAAGGCGGGGCATTTTCACTTCTTTTGTGATTCTTCAGTTACTTAAGGCCATCTGGGCATATACGTGCAAGTCACAGGGGATTCGATGGCTTGGCTTGGGCTCAGAGGCCTGACAGTTATCTGTTGTTAAATTCTCAATTCCCAGGCCCTAAAGATAACTCATTCATGCCATGAAAACTGACAAATTAATTCAATCTAATATATTAATGGCACATAATATCTTAAAACACCACCCCTTCTATACAACACATTGCATTTTTTAATAACTTCTTGTTTTAACCTGAAATAGTAAGCAAAGAATATGAACTACATGATCATTCCTGAAAAAGTAGGGTGGGAACATTATGTGGGTACGTTTAGTCCAAATTACTAAATTTACTGAACTTCAAAATCATGGGGTGGTGGGGAGTCTTCTACAACACAGATTGCTGAGGCCAGCCACAGAGTTTCTGATTCAGAAAGTCTAAGGAACCCGAGTATTTGCATTTCTAATAAGCCCCCCACAGTTTCTACTTAGGAGACCATACTTTGATAATGATTAATAGCCCTGCAAGATCTACTCTAAACTAATGGCTTTCAAATGGCATGATGTAATAGGTGATGAGCACAAACTGGGTCAAATTATCTTAGGGAAGCCAAAATATAGATACTTTCATGATAGTCAGAATAAATTATTCAGAAATGATCCACAGAACCGTACCTATCAGGCACGCATAAAACAGAAAATCTTCCCATGGAATATCTGGGGGGTTCCCCAGGGCCACTCATCATCCCTGTGTTAAGATGACCCTCATCAGCGCTTCTCTCCTTTAACACAGTTGCTTGGGGATTGACTGCACTTTGTGACAGCGAGAACAAAGACCTCATTAGAAGCCAGAATTCCAGCAGAAATGGAAATGCTACATTTATGTTTCTGGATGGTTTTGGCACATACCTTTACATGTTTTCTTTTTAATTCGTATACACTGTTATACTTAAAAAGATTATTTATCACACAAACAACACTATAATAGCTTTAACAGGAATCAAAATGGAAGAAGAAAATTATCCCGCAATCCCACCACACCAACAAATTGTTGCTTCCTTTTTTGTACTCCTTTCCGATTCCCCGTATGCACCCATAACTTTTCTAGCTGTAATCATAGCATGGATAAGATTTTGTTCTCTGCTTTTTCCGCTTAACATTATAACTGTGTTTGATGAATAGACAAGGATTATCATATGAATTAGACCAAGAAATAAATTTTTGTGAGAACACTTGCCTATCAAAATGTCAAATTTGTTTATGTTGATTACCTGTTACGTATGAGGTACTATGCTGGGCATTGTGCATGTAATACTGTAAGAAAAAATGTTTCTTGGCCTTCCTAGTATTTTTGTCTCTTTTTTGTTGCTGTTGTCCTAGTATTTTTGTTATTGTCTGTGGGTCATGCTACAGAAGCGTGTGACATCCCTAAAGATACTTTGGAGACACAGAACTAAATGAGAAAAATTATGCAAAGTCCCTTTTCCCTTACTGCCTTTTCCTGCTGTGGAGCCTCCCTTCCCAACAGAATGAGCCCTAGGGAACCATCACAGGGCTGGGGCTGTGTGCTCCTTTTCTCACAGAATTGGACAAAGATGATGGAGAGCAGTAACTGGAGATGGTGTCTTTGTGTACCCAAAGTCAAAATCAAGTTTGAAAGTATTAAAGCAGGGTGTCAGTGCAAAAGCTGTCATGTGTCCAAAACTTGTCTTTCTCTCTTACTGCTGTATGATTCTGAGCATGCCAGTTCATCTTTCTCGGTCTTGAGTACCTCGTCACTAAAATGTACATAACAATGCCTACCTTAAATGACTTGTCATGATTAAAAGAGACATGTAGAGCGTCTGATAGAGAACCTGACTTGTCATACAGTGTCAAGAAGTAAAAGCAGTTACCATTACTTATAGTACCCTCAGAGACTACAGGAGGGGCCAGTGTGGTGCAGAGGAGCAGAATGGGGAAAGGGAAAGAAGGTCTAGGGGAAACTCAACAGTCACTTCATGTAAAATGACAGGAGTAAAGCACACAGCCCCAGCCCTGTGATGGTGCCGTAGGGCTCATTCTGTTGGTAAGGGAGGCTCCACAGCAGGAAAAAGTAGTGAGGGAAAAGGGACTTTGCATAATTTTTCTTATTTAGTTCTGTGTGTCCAAAGTATCTTTAGGGATGGTGCATGTAAAAGGGGTTTAAGTAAAAGGGGTTAAATTAAAAAGGGGTGCCCATCACATAGCAGGCGCTCTATCACTGCACTTTTGCAGAGTTCTCTCACCTGATTAAAATGAAAACACAGACTTGACAGTTAGCTCCCTACACTTGGAGAACCTACAGTTGTGACTTTACCATTTATTTAATTTGAGGTTAACATGCTGTTAAACATCAACACCTTCACAAACACAATGCTCAGTATGAACCAAATGCATACATAAACTTTTTTCTTGAAGTTGAAGTCTTGGGTGCCGCCTTCATTAAATACAGCTAGAGTGGCCTGCATGAGCTCACTAGTGCTCAGCCACCTGCCAAATGCAGGGAAATCAGCCTGAATTCCAATCTTTATAATAGATGAGCCAAGGGCTTACTACTCCCCTCATCAAACAGAACTGATATTGTCATTAAAGTTTAGTAGCTGTACACTTCACAGAGAGTGTATTTGCTGTGTTTTGGTTAGGGAAATTACATCAGGTTTACATTTTCTTGTTAGTTTTGAATTTACTTCCTTGTTAAAGGCCAGTCAATACATTGGAGTCTATTAACATCTTTTCATCAAAGGGAAAGAGCTGGTTGTTAGGTCTGGTAACTCTGCTATTAGAACGGGCCTGTTAATTTGTTACCCTACAGTGAATGCAAGGTCAGCTGTACTGTTGGTGGCAAAAGGATTTGAATATAAATTCCTTGCCATGAAGAGAAGCACTAAATGAAACCTACAATTCTGATGATGCCTATAGTGTCTTGGAATGTGCAATGCCAGTTTTACTCTGCATCCTTGAGTTTGGAAGAATGATCAAAACCGTGCAAAGCGGTCTCACCAGCCATCCATAGACCTCTGGTACTCATTACTGGACACATCATTTCACTTCACTAGACCTCAATGATCCCATATGAAAAAGAACAACCGTGCTAGATCATCTGTAATTTCTTCTACAGCACTAACCTCCTCTGACTTCATAGGACATACTGTCTATATTCTATCAGTATATTTTACAAACTGAGTGAAATGGATAGAACCAGGGTTGAGCTTTATTCATTCATTCATTTATTTAGTATATAATAACTATGTCAATTGTATACCAAGGTATTCTGCCAATGAGATAAATTACAGAGATAAATCCTTGTCTGAAGCTGATGCTCATATTTAACAGCAAAAGTAATGTACATAAAGAGCAGTGATTCAGGACAGAAAGTGCCAAATAACCACAGACAAAATGTAGGATACATTGCAAGTTCAGAAAGGAGGGAATCATGAAGGGCTTCATGAAGGAGGCATTTTTTCCAGAATTTGAAAAATAGGGTGAATTAGGCAAGCAGAGACTTGCACAGGGTGAAAAGGAATGTAAAACATCTTTTTATGATGCTAACTGTCCTAAAAGTATAGGGCATGATTATCAATCAGGGAACCATTTACTCTTTTCATATTCAATTCAGTCTATTCACTCTAAATTATGCACTAGATATATCTAGGATTTCAGTAAAATCTATGAGACATGGAAAATAATAATAGCTTTGCTTCTGCCTTCAATAAATGTGATTTCCCTGGGGATATCAAAAATAATAGTGCATAAAAAGAATAGTTAGGAGAAGAGTATAAGATAGCATCAGTGTAATTTCCAAAAATAATGGTAAAAATGGAAGCCAAAATGTCACAGAGAAGGGAAGTGGAGTGAGTTGGAGTAATTAGGAACAACATTATAAAGGAGGCTGATTTTGAGCAGAGTCTTGGAGCAGCGATGGGTTTGAAAGGGAAAAGATACAACATTCTAGAAAGTGCTAATAGATGAGAAAACTCATAGAAGCATGAGTAAGCTTATGATTTTGCATGGATAGATTAAGAGATTAGAAATGACGATTCGATCCATTTTGTTTGTCGAGTGTATCTCCCAAGCTGCTGGAACCAAAGGCATCTGGAAAGATATCATTGTAAAGATACAGCAAAGAGTCAATGCCCAATGCTGAGGAAATCAAGGACACAACCATTGAAAAAAGTCTTAAAGTGTCTCTCTTCAAGCATGACAGAATGGGGAGGCAAACAAATTCTCTCCCCAAAAAGCAACTATAAAACTGAACAAAATCATGAAACACAATTATTTAATACTCTCAAAATTAACCAAGGACAGACAACAAATTAAGAAGCATCTATTCATGAAAAATACTGAGCTTCAGGCCAGAAGAATATAAGTTTGTGGTTTTCATGCCAGTGGCTGCTCCCATCTCCCTCTCAGCTTTCTCAGCTCATGAAAACAAACAGCCCTGCTACCCGTGCTGGAGAATTATACATATTGGATCATTGACAGTTAAAGCTTAGTAGAAGCTAATAGGGAGATCTAGGAGCCCCACTGGTGTTGCAGTTCTGTTTGAGACAGTCGATGGATTGGAGTCAGAGATTTAACAGAGAGTTCTGGGAGGGGAGATAGGATTAGGGGGACTGATAAGCATTCCACATATTCTGAATTGACTGGAGGCTGTGTGGATATGCAGGAAAGACTGGGGAAGGCTCAAACCACCCAAAAATGCCAGGTCAATGGCGCATGGACACATTCTCAGAGGCAATAGAAGACAGACTAGAAGGAAGCAAAAGATAGGACAAATGAGAATGGCCTAAAATTTAAATGTCATTCCCAGCTAACACCCAGAAAATGGAAGCCTTACTGGCTGAAGGTGTTTGAACACAACTTCTGACCAATCTTGGGCTGAAGTCAAAGTTGCACAGACACAGGAATGATCCCTAGGAAGTTAGACTAAAAATAAAAGGAAATAAATGATAATACTAGTAGGAACATCAGCAGCTATAGTTTACAGTGGAGGCAGACTTCACAGATACAGTCTATGTAAATTACTAAACAAACAAATAAAAACAAAAATAATCTTCAGAGGAGGAGAAATCAGAACCCAGAGTTGCTAAAATATATTATCTAAAGTGTATCCAACCAAAAGTTCCAAAGCATGTAAAGAAACAGGAAAGACCCGTATTCAGAGAGAAAAAAAATGCAGTAAATAAAAACCGATGCTGGATTTAGCAGAAAAGACTTCAAAGCAGCTTTTATTAATAAGTTCCATAAGCTAAATAAATCTGTTTAAAGAACAAAAGGAAAGCATAATGACAACAACTCAACGAACAGAGAATTTCAATGAAGGGAGATAAATTATTTTTAAAAAACAAAAGGGAATTCTGGAGTTGAAAAGTACAATATCAGAAGTAAAAAAAATAAAGCGCTCAAGAGCAGATTTGAGATGGAAAAAGAAAAGTAAAGTATGAAGTCGAGAATAGAGATTATCCAATCTGAAGAACAGAGAAAAAAATTGTTTAAAGAAAAATGAACAGAACTTCAGAAACCTGTGGAACAACATCAAGCATATCATCACATGCAACTGGAATTTTTAAAGGAGAAAAAAGAGTAAAGGGGGAATATTATGGGTTGAATTCTGTTCTCCAAAAAGATATTAAAGTCTTAATTCCCAGAACCTTTAAATGTGACCTAATATGAACATTGAGTCTTGGCAAATGATCAAGATGAAGTCATTATCTCTGTGGGCCGTAGTCCAGTATTACTGGTGTCCTTACGAAAGGGGGAACTTTGGACACAGAAGAACCTGTGTAGAAAAAAGATTATGTGGTGATGCAGAGAAGCAAAGATTGCCTCAGTCTAACAGAAGCCAGGGAAGAGGGATGGAGCAGATTCTTCCCACATCCCTCATAATGAAACAACCTTGCCAACACCTGCTTTCAGATTTCTGTCTTCCAGAACTGTAAGACAATAAATTTCTGCTTGAGTCAACCAGTTTCTAGTATGTTATTAAGGAGGCTCAGGAAACTAATACAAAACAGAAAAAAAAAATTGAGGAAATAATGGTTTAAAACTTCCCAAATTTAATTTAAAAATTATTAACCTACAGATCCAAGATCAATGAATCTCATACAGAAATACTCTGGAGATTCACATCTGGACACATTACAGGCTATTTATGGCCAAAGAAAAGGAGAAAATCTTGAAAGTAGGCAAAGAAAAATGATCCATCACATACAGGGTAATGATTAACAGCTGACTTATTGTCATAAACAGTGGAGTTTAGAAATCAGTGGAATGACAACTTCAATTGAGAGGAAAAAAAATCTTGTCAACCAAATCTTCTATATCCAGCAAAACAATCCTTCAGAAATGAAGGTGAAATAAAGACATTTCTAGATAAACAAAGACTGAAATAATTTGTTGCTATCAGATATTCCTTCTAAAAAATATTAAAGGAAGTCATTCAAGCTGAAAGGAAATGACAACAAAGAGCAACACAAATCCTAAGAAAAAACTGAAGAATACAGGATATGTTAAATATAGGTAAATATAAATAATTCTATAAATGTGTTTTTCAATTTTTTATTAATTTTTAAAAATTATGTAAGATTTTATTAATAAGACACTGTTGGGCTTTAAGATGCAATATATAATGACAAAATTGCACAAGAGAGGAAGATATATTGGAGCAAAGTTCTCATGTTTTACCAAATCTAAGTTAGTATTTTTCTAAAGTATGTGGTGCTAAGTTAAGGTACATATCTCTATCATTATCCAAACAGGCTTTTTCAATAGAAATTGAATAACTTATTATATAATTCAAAGGACCTACAATAGACAACACAACATTTTAAAAAGAACAAAAGTGGAGGACTAATACTACCTGACTTGAAGGTATATTATTAATATAAAGCTACAGTAATCAAGATGGTGTGATATAGTCATAAAAACAGATAATTCAATCAATGAAGCAAAGTAGTCAAGGAATATACCCACACATATATGGGCAACTGATTTTCAACAACAGCAGAAAAGTAATTCAACGGAGAAGGCATAGCCTTTTCAACAAGTAATGCTTGATCAATTAGATATCCACTTGCAAAAAAAATAAAATAAATTATAGATCCTTATATCAACTATGCTAAAAAATGATTTCAAATGCATTATAGACCTAAAATATAGGAACTTAGACTATAAAAATTCTAGGAGAAAACTTATGAGAAAATCTTCATAAGCTTGGTTAATCAATGAGTTTTATATTCAACATTAAAAACCACAAAAAGCTTGACAAATAGGATTTATTAAAATGGGTAACTTTTGCATTTCAAACAATAGCTTTAAGAAAGACAAGACAGAAACTGAGAAAAATATATTTGCAAGTCATGTATCTGGTAGAATTGAATAGACATCATACCAAAAAAGACATCCATATGGCCATAAGCACATGACAATATGCTCGATATCATTAGTTATTTAGGGAGATGCAAATTAAAATCACAAAGATACATGCTAGAATGACTGTAGTAAAAAAAGACAGGTGATACCAACAGTTGGAAACTAGTAACTTCATCCCTTGCTGGTAGAAATGTAAAATGGTACAGCTACTTTAGAAACAATTTTTTAGTCTCTAAAAACTTAAAGTTTCCATAAAACCCAGCAATCTTAGTAAATTTGGTAATCTACTTAAGAGAAATATTAAAACATATATCCAAAAAACAACTTGTCTGAGAATATCCATAGTTTTATTCACAGTAGCCAAAGTTTGGAAACTACCCAAATGGCCATCAATTGATAAATGCATAAACACAAGATGTTATATCCAGTCGATGGATTACATTCAGCAGCAAAATGAACTACTGATACGTGCTGCAAACCGAGCGAACCTGAAAAATACATTCTAAGTGAAAGATACCAGATGTAAAAGACTACATAATGTATAATCTCATGTATTTCATGTATTTCTTCTTTTCTGAAAAGGCAATAGATGAGTCAATAGAAAAGTCAATAGATTGACTTTTCTGAACAGTCAATAGATGAGTGATTGCCTGGGCTAAGGATTCGAAGCTGGAATTGATTACAAATGGGCTCAAGGAAATTTTATTGTGTGATGGGAATGTCTAAAATCTAGAATGTAATGACTGTTGTACAACTTTTTAATGATTTAAAAATCATTGAAGTGTAACCTCTAAAAAGTCTAAAAGTTCATTAAAATTCAAGAAAACAATTTGAAGAGTTACGGATATAAATATATGCCACTATATAGGCCACTCTTCTCATCAGGAATAATAATTTTTTAAAAGGCTGAATGCCAACTGTTCTTGATATGTTATGTCTCCTCTACAAGGAACACCTTTCTTCCTACCTCCCCCATCTCCAATCCTACCCTTTCTTCAGTAATCATCTCCACAGCCCTTCCTGAGCTTTCTGATTAGATGATCATACCATTAGTTCCTAATAGCACTTTATTTATAGTTTTCTTCTTACATTGCTCATTCTCCTCTTTGTATTATAATTCTTTGTGTGCCTTATCCCTTTTATTGTCTCTTTCTTTTAAGAGCATTATGAGGACAGGAAATAAGTCTTATTTTTAAATACCCAGCGTGTTCTAGGACCATAACTGACATGTAGAAAATGTTTAACCAGTACTTACAAAATTAATAAAAGCATCACATTTACATAGGTTATGTATCATCATAAAGAGCCACACAGCTGGTACTTTACCAAAGATAACTCTTCGGCCAATGTCCTGTGGCAAAAGATAAGGAACTGCCCTCACGTCTTCCTTCATGCTCCCAGACAAAGGCCAGTGCTGACAGATGGAAGACTCTACTTTCTGCAAGTGTAAATCTGTGATCAGCATCTCCTTTGTCATACTTCCTTGGAAAGATTTCTGACTACCATTTAATTATGAGTTCAAAGAAACCTGACCCTACATCGATGACATCTCCAAACAATCTTCATGCTCATTTATAAATCATAGAATGTGCGTACTCATAGGTCTTGAGACTGTGTACAATGTACGTAATGCCCATGCAAGCTCCTCTGAAATGTATTAAAAATACCAAAGACAGGAGTCAGCCTGCCTATACAAGCTTGCCCACCATCTTCTTGAGAGAAGAAATCCCCTCCCTGGAGGCAGTAATGAGGAAAGTGGTGGTATTGAAGCTTGTAGTTTTCAGCCCCATTTCTGGGATGATACTGTGGGAACTTAGGCAATTACTTAAACTCTAAGCCTTTATTTCTTCATTTGTGATGTGATAAGAATACAGGATATTAATGTAGATCCCCAGTCCCTTATCTGCAATTGCAAATTCCAGGAATTTCTCAAAACAGAATCTTTTTTTATAACTTGCTTGATGTTAAAACCTGACCTGATCTGAACTTACTTGAACTGATATGAGACTATTTATAGTCTTCATCTAATCCCACTTAATGAGAATATGCATACTTTTAGCTGAAGAAACACAACTATGTTTGATTACAGGATGCTAGCCTAGATACTGATAGGGACAGGAGGCAGAGAAATTCTAAGGAGAAAAGGGCAGTGTCCCTGGTGAAACCCTCAAGCTGAAAAGCCTGAGACCACGACCCAAAGTGAGAACTTATATCCCTGATTTCCCACTAGAATGTTGCCTTTTCCTAAACCACCCATGACCCCACCCTACCCCATCCTGTGCCTGTAAAGACCCCAGACTCAGCCAGCAGAGAGGAAGAAGAATCTGGACATCGGGACAACTACGGCTGGATGTTGGAGAGAAGCAGCTTGACTTCAGAGGGACAACTTGCAGCATAACTTCAGAAAAGAATGCCAGACTTCAGGAGAAGGTTACCTATATCCCCCATTCCCTTTCAGTTCCCCTTGCCACTGAGAGCAACTTTCACTGGCAATAAAATTCCCCACATTTACCATCCTTTGATTTGTTCATGCGACCTCATTTTTCCTGGATGCTGGATAAGAGCTTGGGAGCAAGTGCAGATACAAAAGGGCCCACTGAGCTGTTAACAGTTAACCTTTCTGAAGATGGCAGAGCTAAAAGAGCACAGTAACACGCCCACTGGGGGTGCAAGAGTCGCAGGCACCCCATTAGAGACTGCTGCAGGGCGGGCACAGAGTTTGCTCCTGCTGGCACCCAAAAGCGCTCGCCCCGGCTCCTGCACCCACTCATCTGCACACTCCCTCCTGCGAGGGGTGGAGCACAGCAGGTCTGAGTGAGTGGAGATCATCCCTGCCAGTGCTGAATGGGGCAGCTGGTGGTTCCAGCACTCATGTATTCCAGTTCCCGCTTCATTCGCTCGCGCACTCCCTCCCATGAGTAGTTGAGAGCAACAGGCTGAGTAAATGGGGCACCCTTGTCACGAGTCCTGCAAAGGGGTCAGGGAAATATCCTTCTTCAGTTCTGTTGAGGATGTTTTGAAATATATGATACATGCACTCTGTTGTCTTTCTAAAATCTGTAGAATTCTGAATCTGGGAGGCATCGAACCACAAGGGTTGTAGATAAAGGATTGGGAGCCAATTTCTACTTCTTAAGTTTCTGGGATGAGGAGGAATTAAATGAGATACAAATGTGTAGTACATAACGTATTGCCCTCTCCCCTTCCCTTTTCTCTACCTCTATCATTGTAAAATTCCAGAAAAGTGGAATTGGAAATGCAAAATATATTTTATTCTGTACATGGCAGGAAGTCAGCAAAATTTATCTTCTTCATCCCTGCACATGAGTTTTAGAACCTCTCCCTTCACTTTTGGTGTTTCTGTCTTCATCCTGTCACGACTTAATTTTTTTCCTTAAATTACGACTCAGTTACAGAAGTTTAAATATTTTTGAAACATCGCAAAACCCCAAGGAAAGACTCTAATCATGTAATGAAAGAAGCAGCTTATTATATAGGGATATAGGCCTTCGCAGTTACTTTCCTAGCATATAACCTTGAGTTGGTCACATAGTCTCCCAGAGTACCAGTTACCTCATCAGCAAAATTGAGATAATGTCTGACAACTGACAACAGCAGATGTCTGGATGAGGTCATTCCTTGAGGTCACTGCCAGCACTGAAATGTGTGATTCTGGGATTCACGAGAGTCAGAGGATATTCCCAAAGCCTTTGGATCCCAGTGTTTGAGTCACTACCTGCTTTGACAGATTCATGCTAGGCCCACTTTGGCCTTGTTGAGTAAGAGGGAGATCCCTTCTTCCAGTAGTAATGAGTGGAGACGGTAGGAGGCCGACAATGGGGAAGAAGAAGAGACAATGACAAAGTAAGCCTGGGGTGTGTTCACTTGAACCAAGTGAGCTTCAAACTGCAAAATGTGCATGCATCAGGTATTCAGAGCCCAAGGAGAGTTCCAACATCTGTAGGGAAAAGAAGTGTGTCCCTGGGGCTTCCCACGGTGACGAAGAACATAGAGTCATTTTCAAGAGCTTCTTAGATTATTTTGCTTTATGCTAAGTTGGAGCTCCTTTGAAATTAGAAACACTTTAGAGATTAGAAAATCTGGACTGTACCACTTACAGATTGCATGACTGTGAGCAAGTCATTTAACCTTCCCCAACCAGAGTTCCACATATGGAAAGGGCAATGAATACCTCGCTCCTGAAATTGTTATGAGAATTCAGTGAGCTAATGCATGGAAAGTATTGCTTCCAGTACCTATCACGTGATAGTGTTTAACACTGGCTAACCGTACAGTCCTGACAAAAATATGAGGAGTTCTGAAGGAAGACGGAAGATGTTTTTGCTTTGTTTGTTTAAGAAGAAAGCAAGAGGGTGTTAGAGAGAAAAGAAAATGAATGAGCCTAACCTTTTGCTCCTTTGGACGAGAAAATATCAACCTCTCTTTACTCTTCAAAAAGAGGTCATTGTTGGAAGCTGAAATTTGTTTGGAATTATTCTGCCACCAGAATTTATAGTGGCTGTGCAATGGCATGAAAGAATAGACAGGTCTTAAAGGAGGCTCAAAAATTCATCAGAGAATTTCCCATTGAAGAGTTTTTGTATAAACTTCTGCTTTTAATTATAATGTTCTGCATATTTGGTCTGCATTCTCCATTGTTATTTGAGAGAGGTAACATGATAAAACAAAAAGGATGTGAAATCTTACATTGGAAACCCTCGCTTTGAACCCTGGTGTTTATGTTAGGAGTAACAAATTAGAAAATTTAAGAAAAATTTAATAGCGAGGAAAAATATGTATGCATATTCAAATAAATAAACTTCAAACAAATTAGCAAATAATGTTAAAGGACATAGTACATGGTTGAAAAAAATGATTATACTAGTTAGTGTTCCTCATATCTCAAAATTATTCTTTCTTCCTCATGATCTTTGCTCTCATTTCCTAACCATGGAATACTTTTCCTCTAAATCTTCGCGAAGTGATTTCCCTCTCTCATTTAGGTTTCCATCAGAACGTGACCTCTTTGAAAACCCATTCCTGGACACTTCTTTCGCATGTGAACACACACATTCTCACTATTTTCTGCTTTCCTTCAATTTGTATTTCCTGCTAGTTCTTATCACTGTCTAATATTACAGTATATGCTTATTGCTTACTTTCTTGTTGTCTTCCTGCACTAAAGTTTACCAGGTATGGGACTCAACAGGCTCCTAAAAGTAGACTTGGGATGTGGTAGGCCCTCAGCAAGAGATTGTTGAACAGATAAATGAACAAATGAATTCGTGAAAGAATGAATGAACTGAAATCACTAGGGAAAAGACAACCAACTGAGAAATCTATCAAAAAATTTAAATAGGTGATCCTGAGAATGAGAAACGCACATGGCCAACAAACATGAAATAAGGTTCAATGTCATTAGTAATGGAGAGTTTCTATTTACAACAATGTGCTATTTATTATTTAACCCCAGTGAAATTTTTAAAACTAGCCAATTCAAATTTCAAAGATAATGTAGTTTTATCAAAGCTTGTATTCACTGCTGATAGAGATGTAACTTGGAGACCAAAGTGGCAATATCTAATAAAACTGATTATGTTTATCGATAACCTGTAAATTATTACGCTTGGTCCAAAAATAATTGCGGTTTTTGCCGTTGTTTTAATGACAAAAACTGCAATGACTTTTGCACCAAAGTAATAACATTGTTTCCTCTATAGACACTATTTCCATTATGGTGATGATCATCTTTGTAACAATGCTTATAATAGTGTACAGCCATAAACCACCCAAATGTCCATTGGTAAGACGAAGGATAAATTAATTACAATGTGATCGAGTGATGGAGTACTATTAAATATAGTAAAAGTGATTTAATGTTGAGTGACAATGCAAGTTTACAAGCAATTCTATATATCATTTGTAAATAAAACAAGTACCTGGCCCATTACATTACATTACATTGCATTGCATTACATTACTTTACATTACATTAATTTTATTGATTCCTCTGCAGAAAAGGAAAGGAAAGAGAGGAAAGCATAGCATTATTTTTCTATAATTTTTTATTTCTTTAATAATTACATCTCAGATAATATGACAAAATGTTAATCACTCAGTTCTAGTGATGAGCACATAAGTATTTATTATGTGTCCTCAGTCAGTTTCATATTTTGTTTTATTTTCCCATATTAAAAATCAACAAAAATAGGCACCAAACTTACTGGTACTGTGCCTAGGGCAAGTTGCTTCGTCTTAAGAATTAGGATATCTACTTCCTCTATTTTAGGTTATTGCAGATACTAAGTGAGCTAACACACCTAACAGTGCTTTTTAAACTATAGAGCAGTATGTTATTATTATGGCCATCATTAATTCCCCACTAATGGATGCTAAGTAGAACAGCAGTTTTCAAACTGTGCTCTCTGGAATTCTACAGACCTTTATGGACCTCCAACACTTTCATGAAGCTTCTTGGGTGCTGTTTGGGAAAACGAGGAGACAGGGCTTCAGGCTTTAGAACCCATTTCAGTTTGAAAGGCTTTAACTTTGATCTGTTTTCATGTTGGACCTGGAAATGAGGTTTCCATTAAAGAAAATGTATATGGCTTTATGGTGACTATACATTTTCACCTGTTACGTGAAGCTGTAAGAAATGTCACATGACTTCATTTTTTTCAAAATTAAATTAAATGTAATTCTGATTCTACATCTCCATTCCACCTCGCTGCTGGGTGATTCAGTATCTATTATTACTGGCTCTCCCTTTCTGCCCTGCCCTCTGTCTTATAGAAGCATACAAGTTTCTAGGGGTCTTACAAAGCAAAACCTTTCAAGAGAAGACTGTGGCCTATGGTGCCCATGGTCGTCGTTGATATGCTTTTCATACAAGGTGATATGAGCCCTTAGGTCATTCCGTGGATCCTGAACCACCTCGGGCACAGGACACTTTCAGCAGTGAGAGAACAGGTACTTGGGTCCAGCCAACCAAGGGGACCACACAGCAATTCCCCTCAGAGGACCCGACAGCATTCTAGGGCACCCTGTAGGTCCCCAAACACATTCCCATTCTAGTCTTGGAACTTCACTTGCCCAGGACCGACTACTTCCACCTTTAAAGGAATACAGAAGCTGGACACTTTCTTGGAATGGAAGAGGGAAATGCAGTGAGGGAAATAAACATAAATTAATAATTTAGTAAATTGTCTTGCTATGGATCCTTTTATAAAGATTTGAGGCCCAGTGCAGTGGCTCACACCTGTAATCCCAGCACTTTGGGAGACTAAGGCGGGTGGATCACCTGAGGTCAGGAGTTCAGGACCAGCCTGGCCAACATGGTGACACCCCATCTCTACTAAAAATACAAAAATTAGCTGGGCAGGGTGGCAGGTGCCTATAATCCAGCTACTCAGGAGGCTGAGGCAGGAGAATTGCTTGAACCTGGGAGGCAGAGATTGCAGTGAGCCGAGATCACACCATTGCATTCCCAGCCTGGGCAACAGAGGGAGACTCCATCTCAAACAAAAAGATTTGAAATTTCTGACCTAGAGCTATATCTCCCTGCATTTCATTTGGTTTTCTTTTTACTGTGAAGTCTTTTTATTAAAATCAAAAAATTTCAAAATCTGGTGCTGCCCCACCCCATTCTGACATCCTCAATGCCTGCTCTGACTGCCCCAGTGATCTTTTGTGCCATCTGATTGAGGAAATGTGGAGACCTGTGGACTCATAAAGGCTGGTTCCAGGCTAGATGTCCTGCACCGCATGTAGGTGGCCCACTGGGCCATTACTCACCTGCACCAAGCTTTTTGTTGTAAATCTTATAATCATCTTGTGAGTGGTACAATTACATGAGGTTTTTGTGTGTGTTCAATGTTTTTGTTTAGTTTAAAGGTTGATATTTAAATATGTCACAATTGGTGAAACTTCTTTTTGACTTTTTATTTTTTAATTTATCTTTGGAAAAAAACTCAAGTATTTACTACTTGACACCTGAGATTTCCCTAAGTGTGTCTTCATCGAAAGGGCTTGGAACTCTAATTGGATTATTGCTTTTGTTCTCAGTCTGGACTGGTCAGCCCCAGTGCTACACCCCAGCAGGCCCGGTGCCAGCCTCATCCAGTCAGTAAGATCTTCCCTCCACTACCCAAGGCGTGCACAGTTCAGTCCTGAGTCCAGGAGGCTGTCCCTCAATGCAAGACAAATCAGGGTGCTTTATAGCTCTTCCCAGACTGTGCCATCCCAAATGATTAAGTTGTGGCCAAAAGACACAGCAAGGTCCCACCTAATGCATTAGTGGTTCAGAAGAGGCCAGGAGTGTCTAAGTGATGGAGTGGCCTGATGCTGTGAAAAACACTCCATATGTTTCAGATAATCTGAAAAGAGTCACCGAGGTGCAGACATTTTTGGGATCTCCCAAATATGCATCTAGGGCTGGGGAGTTTTAGACTCTATGAATAGATCCAAAAGCTGACATACATTTCAGACTGTGTAATACAAAAATGCTACAAAATAGCAAACTTGATCTGAATTCTCCTCTGCTCCCCACTCTTCTCCTGCCTGCCTGCAAGCTGTGGCTCAGTCTTTATCTTACACATTCACTGTGACTTTTTTTTAATTGACAGGGTCATGAGTTCACTTCTGATGGAGAATTACTCTTCTGCCCACTTGCTTAAAATATATTTGAGGCCAATATTAAGAGCATAGCTGTACTCACTCTGTAACTGGAAAAGAAAAAAAAAATTCTGGAGCCCAATTTGGAAGAAAGCATTTGAAAATAAAACAAGGAATATTTTCAGAGGCTAATGCTCCTGGAATTTATTCAAGTGGCTGCCATGGCCATTGGCCTCAAGAATGCCAATTACAGATGCTCTGCTGTCTGATTAGAGCATTCTTGAGTCCACAGCAGTACATTAAGTCAAAGGGTAAGTCTTTGAATTCTGCAATGAATTTGATTAACCATTTACAATTATAGAGTGATTTTAAAACATCCCAGAATCATCATCAATCTTCAATCCGGGTTTAAGAAAGCTAAATATCTGATGCGGAGGACTATTTTGTGGCTGGGATGGTTTCCTGAAAAAGCACTGTAGAAAACATTCTGCTAAAAGTTTTACTTAACAGCTGTGGTTTAGGCATATTTAGAGTTCTGTAGGCCTCATTGGATAATGATTATGGGAACCACAGATATTGAGGTTTTGCAAGATCATTTTTTGGTACAAAATAGGAAATTGCCCAAGTTTTGGTTAAATTGTGAAAATGCGGGGTCTCAAAATTTGGCTATACACATATGTGTCTGTGTGCATGTGATATTTGTGTGTACATGTACGTCCTTTAGTTCATCATTACCTGAAACAAACAAAGAGATGATTTTTTCTTCTGCCAAAAAGTCCTTGAAAAGGACTATTATTTTCTGGTTGGAATTGAGTTTCCTATCCAGTACTTAGTTTAAAGTATTATAGAAACAGAAGCCAAATTACACATTGTCATAGGTTTAGATCAACATCACTTCTGACTCTAGATGAGGTTGAAAATTTCAGCCTAGGAAACACCTCCTTGATCACGAAGCAGTACAGGTTTCTGAAAGTAAAGGCCATTGGGTCAGTACAATCATCTCTGCGTTAGATGTCATCCCTAGGGAATAACTAGTTCTAAAATCTTTTTTAAAATGTGTCTGTAATAGTGGCTAGTTTCCTCTGATCAAATGTATATCAAATGAGGTTTATGGGTCATTTTCAATTTCTGAAAGACTTTTTATATCAGCTATTTTTATATAATACATTATTTTTGTATTAGTCTTTGTGATTTTTTGGGTCGCCTATTGTAATATAACATACATACACAACAGTGCCTTAAATTCTTTTGTAATTGTTTTCCTCCTATTGTCGGTGTTTTGAAACAAAATGTTTTATTTTAGATGGCAGCTTCTGTATTCAGCACAGAAACTGTGATAGAGCCTGGCCCTTCTTTTATGGGTCTGCCTCTGCCACCATCTGTTCAGAAATTACCTACCACCCTCTCTCCTGCTTTCCTTGATAGCTGGGGTCAGCCTTCAGAAACAGGCATTTCTCTACTGACATATTAAGAATCCAATCACATGCATTCTCACACATATACACGCAAACACATAAACACATATATACAATACTTTCTTCCAATACAAGAAAAATACAAATGCAGAAAGTGTACTACTGCTTTTCCAGGAAATCTCAACCTATTCAGAGCTCTGGAATTATTATTTTTTGAAATAAAATATTTATTCAAGCAAATAAATCATTTATTTGTTCAATGAATGTATTTTGAACTTTTGCCAGATACTATGTTAGATTTTAAGGGTGAAGCAATATCACATATGCAGGCTCTGTCCTCATGGAATTAATTCCTAAAGGTAAATAAAACCAGATCATTAAAAAATATTAAATATTAATATTTTTCAATGCTTGACACTTGAAAAAATTAAGCTTTATTTTTAAAAGCAAATTAATCACTATGACAATAAATGTTCTGTGTGCCCAGCAGTTTGGTAAGCATTGTGTGTGATACAAAGAAATAAAAGTGTAAGACTAAAGTACCTTAAACTCAGGAAGGAACAACCAGCACAAAATAGTGAAGGCAAAAGTGAATTTGTAAGTTAAATTAAAAAAATAAAAATCATTCAAATGTTTTGACTTAACAAAAAAAAAAATCTACAGCTGAACTGAACAAAATACTTAATTAAAAATAAAATAATAATAAGATTTGTTTTAAACAACTCACAAAGTGTTTTTTCTACAAAAAAAAATCAGAAAATAAGCTAAAAGAAAATAAAACCTTATGAAACAGGTAAGATTTAGTCACGAAATGCATGCTAAAGAAGTTATTCAAAAGTTCCAGAACACAGAATTATTTTTACATGACAAACTTCCATTGAATTAAATATTGATCTTATATTCACTCTAAAGTGACCCTTACGTCCATCAGTTAAGCTCTATCATTTCTCCCTTGGGAATATCTTAAGAGATCATCCCATTTTGTTCATTCCCTCTGCCACCATCCTAGTCCAGATGCTCATCTTGAGTTTCATGGAGACAACCGTGGTGCATCATTGCTGGTCTTTCTTTCATCTCTCGTAGTTAACATGGCACTGAATCTTCCTAAATCGCCACTATTAAAGCATGTCCCATGCTGACAATCGACCACTGGACTCCTTATACCTAATAAGCCAAGTCTAAACTTAGCCTGGCTTGAAATTTCCACAGAAATCAGCCCTGCCTCTTCAACTTTATTTTTCATCTATCGCAGCTATCAACACTCAATCTTATGATGTTGACATCTAAATGACATGGAAGTCACTTTATCCTACTCCACACTTCTGATTTCAACATATCCCTCATTTCTGATGCCATCTGTACATCAATATGTCTATTCAGTGCAAACCCATCAAGTCTTCTATGACAAAGCCAGTCTATCCTGGGCTGTTCTTTCCACAAGACTTTGATTTCCCACAGAGTATGCCATTTTCATGAGGTTGTTGTTATTTCATAGGATCCAGGTAAGAACTTCGGCTCTGGTGTGAAGCCAGCTGGGTTTCAATTCTGGTTTTGCCAATGACTTATTGTGTACCTCTAGAAAATTCACTTGGCTTTTGTCATCTATAAAGATGAAAAGAATGTTAGGACCTGTAAAGTTGAGCAGCTGTGCATCAGTAAGCTCCGTAGTTGTTAATTATCTTTGTCATTAGCAAGAACTTGTTGGATTTTGCAGGCTGATCTGAGACTTCAGGTTGGTTGTCCTCATCCACTTATGACTTGGCTCTTCTGGAATTGAAAGGGAAACCTCAACGGGCTGGACTGATGCATCTACCCCATCAATACCCCAGGTCCTGAATTGTTTCTCCCACTTGATTGAAACCAATGTGGAGCATTGATATAAAATTCTATATGCACATCAATTGCAACAACTCTATTACTTTTTCACCCCAAAAAGGAAGCAGATTTTCCCTTTCAAGGCTAGAGAACCCTCAGCAAGAATTTAGCAGAATCTTGTATTCACAGGTAAAATGCTGAGAAATCCCATTCATGACAAAACAAGGCATTTCTAAAGAATAGTTGCCTTTTGAGACCAAAACATTCCTATGCAGAAACATAAAATACTATTATCGTAGTTTTAACCTCTGCTTATTTGTGCCATAATATATAACACTTTCCAGTATTGCTATATGATGTTCTTACATGTGGCACATTTAAATAAAACAATTATTGATTAAGATCTCAGTTCTTTTGGATAAAGCCTGATTTCATTCTCAGGTCTCTGCTACCTCCTCATTTCCCCACTCTATTAAGTATAATCAATACTCCTAAAGTAGTTTTTCTTTGGTCTTATTTGGGTCTGAATACACTGATCTACCTACGAAATGACTGATCAGTTTTAGTTTTGGCCAAATCCTGGCTCAAATTGTAAAAACCAAAGGATTGTCAGCTTTTTGACACAAAAATACAATGCCACAGTGTTTACAAAATGAGACGACTTTCAAATGGTGTTTGTTAAGTTAGACCTATAAAGTGAAACCAGATCTGGGAACAGATCACTGAGCTGATGGAAACAAGGGCATCAGGGACACAACTGTCATTTCACTCATTGAAACAAATTAATTGTATCAATTATGTAACAATCTATTCCACTCTGTCTCTTAATTCTTTTGAGGTTGCTGAAAGAGGATCAGAGGATACTCCACTTTCTCCCAACACGTGGCCTTTCTGAAATAGAGGAAAATATTCCGAAGTGGTTAGGCAGGGAGGGGGTAGAAACAAGGTCAATAAGAGACTCAAGGGTGAGTCATAGCTGAAGCCACAGTAAAGCCCACATATAGGGTAGGGTGAGGGCACAGTGGTTGGAAGGTGCAGGAAGGAGCAGCTTGAATGGGGGCTGGCTAGTATAAGAAGTGGGCCACATCTGTAATCCCAGCACTTTGGGAGGCGAGGCGGGCGGATCACGTGGTCAGGAGATCAAGACCACCGTGGCTAACACAGTGAAACCCCGTCTCTATTGAAACTACAAAAAAGCCAGGCATGGTAGCATACGCCTGTAGTCCCAGCTACTCAGGAGGCTGAGGCAGGAGAATCACTTGCACTCGGAAGGCGGAGGTGGCAGTGAGCTGAGATTGCGCCACTGCACTCCAGCCTGGGCGACAGAGCGAGACTCCGTCTCAAAAAGAAAAAAAAGAAAAAGAAAAAGAAAGAATTCGGTGCTTTCACAGTAAGGGCTTTGAGTGGCGTCCAGGTGATCTCTTTAAAAATCAATAAAACATTGTGGTATCTCTCCTTTGTAGGTATGGAAGTTGAATGACGGTATGCCACTTTAAAAAGTAACAGAAATGCACATGTAGTAGGTGCTCTGTACATATTATTTGAAAATACAGACCATCTTTTCTGCTCCCCAGTTTTACTGGTTTGGCTGGATAAGGAGCCATGATAGAGAAAATTCTAGATTTACCCAAATGAGATATTTGCATTACAAAATGTTTTTATATGACAAACTGGCTCACAATGATATTCCTTTAAATTGAAAGTTCCTGACAGCATTACTAATTGACCATGACTTTTCTTTTAAGTTTCAGGAATCAGTGTATTACCTGCACTTAATTTTATGAAATGTAATTTTATGAAATTATGAATTGTATAATGTTCAGAAACTATATTGGAATTTATCTTTAAAGTGCAGAGTGATGGAGATATAGAGTTGAAATAAAGAGAAACCAAAATGATTTGTTAAGAAAGACCACAATCCAAATGCAGCTGACCCCAGCATATCTTCCCATCACAGGTAAAGGAGGCCAAGGAACCTCCCAGTACCTAGGAGTGGGGACTAGTACAGAATCTGGCGCTAAGGCAAGCCCATACCCCAAGTGAAGTTGTTGATGACTGAGTATGGTGGAAAGACAGGTGGGATGGTCTGATCAGCTCCCTGCCTATGATAAATTTGTCTCAGAACTTGGGTTTGCTGACATCCTGCGTAGCCCCAGGTAAGGAATGCCCTTGTCTGAGCCTAGCCCATTAGAGGCAGCTCAACTGCACTAAATCACTCTATTCCCAGACCAGCGGTCACTGAGGCATTCATTCTGCTGGCAAATCTAGGATTGAATTAGAGAACTATTAAGGCCTCTTATAGTCCTGTAATTCTAAGATTTCTTTTATTCAATACTCACTCCTTGGACCCAGGCTAGGCACTAGCAGAATCCTTCCAGGCCGGGTTTTCTCTGGCTTGGTAAACTAATCCTCTTTAATACTCTCTCTGTCCAGACTATGTCTTCCAAGTCTTTTCTTCATTGCTTATCTATCCAGAACAAAATAAGCCTTACGTGGCTCTCGGATCTGAGCAGTTAGATGTTTCCTTTTGTTCTTTGAGCTTTCCTTGCTTCTGCCCATGTTATATACGCATGTATGTTTGTGTGCCTACAGAAATACATCTTGCTACTTAGGCACACGTGGAATGCTTGCTATTACCTACAGAAGAAACCTGCTGTCAGCAAAAGCATTAATTGTGTTTCTGTTTATGTTCTATTCCCCAAGCTGGGATTTTTGTTTGAGTAGGAATTTGTTCCTTAATTAGAAACATTAGTAAGTGAAAAAATGTTTGCCTTTCACAAATATATTTTCTGTTTCACAGTCCTCATAGCAGAAAGTCAGGCTCATGAAATATAATATTTACTTGCATAATTTTCTCTCCTTTTCCCCTGATATTTTGCCTTAACAGCAAGGGTGAAGAAAGTTATGCAAGCATATGGGTTCACCCTAGCAATCATCATTCATCTTTGCTTCCCTCATCCTTGTTTACTATAAGACCAAGTTAAATTGTATCTGGACTTTCTCAGATTTTTCCACAGCAGTGTTTCACGTTTCTGAAAAAGTCACTTTCAGCAAAAGATGGCAGAAAAGGCACATGCTGCATGAGTGCCTCTGATAAAAAGACAGAGATAATTTGCTAGTGATGGAACGCTGGAATTTGTGGCGTTCAAGATGTGTTTGAAGCTGGGACATGAGCATCTCTAATTCAAGAGAAGAGGCCAGTGGGTTGCTGTAAAATTATTCCCTCCCTCGAGGGGCTGAAGGTGCCCTGGGTAAAGAGCCTTATGCCTCACAGTCCGGGAGGATGCGGGGAGTAGGGCAAGGAGAAGTATGAGGGGGAACTGGACAGTGATTGAGGAATGATGGCTAAAATTAGTTTTTGCTTTCCCTCCCTTACCATTAGCAGACAGTCTGCCGCTCCAGCTGGCTTCTGTTGAAGTCAGAAAATTAACCTGTTCTCTGCCTCAGCAAGGACAAAGCATGTTCTACTCTTGCCTGTCAGTGTTGTTGGAGTTTTCAAAAGTGAGAGGGAAGATATGTGTAAAAAAAAAAGTCTTATTGATTTTTTCTTTTCAGAATATGCATGTGGAAGAAAATGTAAGTGCCAAACATAAAAATATAGTATTCTTATGTTTATTACATCAATAATAGCTTAATTTGCAGGACCTTTATAGTTAGTAGCAGTGTTTTAAGCACTCTGGATGCATGATGTTATTTTTTCCTCCAAGCAACCTTCTGAGATAGGCATTGTTGTTATCCCAAATGTACAGATGGAGAAAGTGAGCTGCAGAGGTCACTTGCCCATGGTTTCCTCCTTAGTATATAGTGGAACAGGGATTCTCTGACTCCAAATCTTGTGATATTAACTATCTCATTGAACTATCTCAACTCAGAAAATGAGTCTGACATCAATGAGACTTACTGAATGAGTGAGTATAGGAAAATAAAATTACACTGCGTAAAGTGAGTACTTAGTAAATATCTGTGGAAAAAAGCTTACCCTTGTTCTGATCATGAGTCAAATCCTATTTAGTGTCTGGTCTTTTGAGGACTACTGTTTCTTCAGATTTTGTGTCTGTTTATGTGTGTGCACATGGATGTACAAGAGCACACATTGACTAAACTCTAAAATCTCAACTAAATTGAACTCTAAAAGTTCTCAACTAAATTGAACCAATTGATCTAACCAAATAGTCTATGTAGAATAGAAAACATATAATAACACCTCCATGTCTTTATAAAAGTTGGGATTAAGGATGCTTCTCAAAGTACAATCTAAAAGGAGTAACCCAAATTGGTGAAATAATCAAAAACAGGAAAATATATGCCACCTATATGGCACATGTGAACCCCATTTTTAAAATTCCAGTATATTCTACCTGTTGTGTTTTAAGGAAATTCTACCTGTTAGAGCATTTTATGGATGTGTACCTATGTGGCATACATTTTCAGCCATTTGATATAACTAAATGATCTATGTGTAATAGAAAACAACATATAATAACACATCTATGTCTTTACAAGAGTTGGGATTAAGGATACTTGTCAAAGTACAATCTAAAAGGAGTAACACAAACTTGTGAAATAATCAAAAACAGAAAAATACACGCCACCTATCTTGCATATGTGGACCCCATTTTCTTAAGTTCCAGAATATTCTCCCTGTTGTGTTTTGAGGAAACTCTACTGGTCAGAGCATTTTATGAATGTAGGGCAGGTAGTCTCACTGTGGTATACATATGAAGCCCCTGGATACTCGGGCCTTGCCTCTGAAAGTTACACTCTGTAGGAGTGAGTTCAGTGTCCAGAAATCTGTATTTTTTTTTATTTTTTATTTTTTAGACAGAATCTCACCCTGTTACCCAGACTGGAATGCAGTGGTGCCATTTCAGCTCACTGCAACCTCTGCCTCCCGGGTTCCTGCCTTGGCCTCCCAAGTAGCTGGGATTACAGGCACCTACCAGCACGCCCAGCTAATTTTTGTATGTTTAGTAGAAATGGGGTTTCTCCATGTTGGTCAGGCTGGTCTTGAACTCCTGACCTCGGGTGATTCACCCACCTCGGCCTCCCAAAGTGCTGGGATTACAGGTGTGAGCCACCGCACCCGGCCAGACATCTGTATTCTTAATGAGCACCAACCATTGCAAAGAGTTGATGTAGTTAATTGAGGAAATGCCCTATATTAAGAAGGACTGCTTCTGTTTCCTCTCCCAAGACAGGAAAGTAGGCCTCCGTACTTTGCTTCATAAAACCATATGCATCATTTTGCTTGTATTAAATAAAATTTTCACTGCATTCATTTTGCTTGGTAAGTGGCATGTGACTACAGTACATAGTAATTACATGTTCCTGAAGACTACTCGGTAATTTGCACTTAATAAGACCAAAAATAATTATCCTGTACTCCAATCTAGAAAACATAAATAATCGTAAATATATGGTACTCACCATGTAATTACTTTGCCACTCCACTCAACTCTCCATAAGATTGAGCAGTTACTGAGGAAGTAAAGAATCATCACAAAATATTCCCTATTTTGCCTGATAAACTAAAGCTACTCAACCACAACATTTGCATTTTCAGACACATTTTCTAAGGTTCAGAATTTAAATCAGAAAATTTAAAGGAAAGAGCATTCCTGAGCTCTTTGGGGACTTTCTGATCTGACCTTTTACATAGTAGTGCTAGAAAATTTCTCTGAAATTTAAACAATTTTCAAACTCTTTAAAAATATGACATAACCCACCTGTCTGGGATGACCTTTCAAAGCTACTTCTAATTCTGTTCTCTGAGTTAGTAGGGATTGATTAAACTTTAGGTCTGAGACACACTTACATGGAGAAGAGGGACAGGAGCGAGCATTCCCCAGACAAACTTGCCTGCTTACATTTAGACTTGAGGTTCCTTTTCTTCTTAATGGGATGAGCTGCAAAAGCCTTTCCACACAGCACTGTGCTCCATGTAGGGTTTCCAGGTTATACTGGCATCCGTGGTTTTCCACGAACTCTGCAAAGCAATCGATAGTCAAAATCATGTTTTTGTAATGAACACAGTTAGAGACCTTCTCCCATGGCTATCAAGATGGAAGGACCTAGGTAGATAGCTGAATCACCTGCAATAGATTTGTTTTGTTTTTTCATTTTTGTGGTTGTCTTCACAAGCACAGTAATGTTGAAACCCTTTGTGTTCTATTACCTCTCACTCACCAAAAGAAACTACCACACCTATAAAGATTACTATAGCCATTGAAAGTGTATCACTACCATGTGCAAAGAGAAGCATGTTGAAAAAACAAAAAAAAACATTCATTCATTTATTCAACAATTATTGATTAAAAGTCCACTATACACCAGGCTGCTTAGGTGCTGGGAATATGGAAATGAGTAAAACAGAAGTTACCTGATCTTATGGAGCTTAAATTCAAGTGAGTAGAGCAAACAAATGCTATCAGATCCCCTGTAATGCTTGGTTTGAAAACATGAATTTGTTCCAATGCAATGTATTAGGGAACAATTTGGGTGTAATGTGAATTTTGTGTTTGCTTATGCATGATTTGTCCGTGAGAAACACTGCAAGGTAGAAAACTGCACCCAGCTGACCTGAGTCACATAGGAATATACAGAGTGGACATGCTTAAGGATCTACCAGCTTCCTCCGTTCTCCACGTTACTATGAGCCACATCCATCTACATCTGGCATTACAACTGTTGATCCATTTTCACATAATCCTAGTTCTGTCACATTACAATCACTGACAGGCTGCAACCCATCCCTGCCCCCACAAGCAAACTTCAGATCTTTTTCAGGGTACGGTAGTATTTACGTGTATCTTGATCACTTCACATATATAAAACTGTGCTATCATTTTTATTGTTGCCATCTTTTCTCATAACGTGTCCCTGATGAAGTTTTTGCATGTTGGGCCCCCAACCCCATTTTCCCCTTAAGTCCTCTGGTTTACATAGTACAGTTTCATGTGACATAGTGATTTTTAGGAAGACATATATCACGTTATAGCAGAACTACATATAAACAAGCAAACTCCCAAATAAACAAGATAACTCCAGGTAATGGGAAATAGTTTGAGAAAAGTAAATCAGGGAACATAGTTGAAAGTACCTGGATGGAGTGGGGAGGCCCTCCTTTAGATAGGGTAGCCAAGGAGACCTCTCTGAGGTCACATTTAAACTGACACCTGCATAACAAGAAGGAGCCAGTCATGCAAAAATGTAGGTAAGAGCATTCTAGGAGGAGTGATGGTAGGATTTGTGGGGGCAAGGGATGCAAAGGTCTTAAAACAGGGATAAGCTTCAAGTGTTAGAGGAACAAAGAGGACCAGAGCAAAGAACAGGGGGGTGAGAACAGTAACTGAGTTTCAACTCATATAGATACAGCAGAACATTATAGGTCATAGGAATTTTAGATTAAGTGTGATGAGAAGCCATTGGAGGACTTTTTCCACTACTGATCAAAGCACCTGCTCTATTTACAAATGAACATCTGAGGTCTACAGAGTGTACAATTCATGCCCAAGGTCATGTCTCCAGCCAGATTCTAGGTCTCATATCTTTCCTCATGGGAACAGATATACACATGCAGCCATTCCTAGATGAGTCCTTCATTTGAACTCTGGGAAAGAGGATATCGATGGGGAAATTTTCCCAGATTGTCCCAAAACAGATTCTGGATCCATTAAAATCATGATGATACTGGACAGAAGTCCAGTTTAATCAGGCCATGTCCAATGTCCTGTTTCATTCCACTGGTGAGAGAAAAATTGGCCAGATAAATGCCAACTGAGCCATCAGAGGTGCTAGCAAGATTTGTAAGACAGCCAGTCTTGCTTAAGCAACTGCCGGTGCCCAGACCTACCACCCATGAGGAGGGCTTCTGAGGAGTGCAGTGATGAAGTCAGTGAATGTCCAGAGTGCTCCACGCTTTCCCACTAACTGACATGAGACACGAGGCATGAGAATCCCTTGACAGTGGATTACAAGGCCGCACAATGAGTCCCACAACTGAAAGAAGTTGTGGAATTTCTTTTCTTAGATGGATTGACACTTGTTCTTTATCAAAGCCAGTCAGAAGACAGTAGAATAAATTTAACTTGACAATAGGCTAAATGCCACAGGGTAAATGCCTTGGCAAAAAGCAGGCTATTTGGGGTTCTGCTCTACACTAAGCAAAAGAGGCAGCTGCGTGTAGGGTGTGGTGTGAAGAGGCTGCTGGGTGTCCTGTGAGGGTCTGGAGCAGGTGGCCCTGTGTGCCCCACCCACAGCCCTGAGCTTACACGTCGTTTGCTCCTCCTCAGTCCTACAGTCCTGCCTGCAGCCCTCCATGTCTCTTGTCTCTAGAAGACTGGGGAGGAGACGATGAGTGGTGAGGTACTGAACAGGTCTGTGATTCTCAGGCTGAGCTTCAAAGCATGTCTTCCCAATCCCACCCCAACCCTCAGCCTGCAAGCCTCTCCAGGGCAGCACAAGATCCGTAAGTGATTCCTACCCTCAGCTACAGACTTGTTCTCCACTGCCTCATTCCACATCTGCATAATCCTGAATCTTTCACGTAGACCTTTATGCCTTTTACAAAGCTATACCATTTGCCACAAAATACTACTAAGCCCTCCACTCCCACAGGATTCCAGGAAGCAGGGCAAGCCCACATTCACTCATTCATCAAATCAGCACATATTTACTGGATAGCTCATGTTAGCTGTGCACTATTCTCAGTGCTAGGAATTAATCTATGAAGAAGAAAGACCCAAGATGTGCCCTCTGGACCTCCTCCTAGGATGTACATCCCTTTGGCCATATATCCCAAGGATGGCCCTAAGTCCAATGCAGCAGAGGTAGCTATGATGCTTGTTAAACATGTGAGTTCCACGGCCCACTCTAGACCTTTTGTAGAAACTGAGTTTCTAGGATGGTGCCTTGGAATCTGCAGTTTTCCAAGCTTCCCCAGTGATTTTTATAAACACTAAAGTTCAAAAACTACTGCTCCAAGGAATGAAGGACTGTAGCTGAAGAGGTTCTTTCTGCTCCTTAGAGTCTGGCCTCAGAGCAAGGGGCATCTTCTGCTCATGAGGCCATTCAAGGATGTTCTCTGGGGATTCCGTGCCTTCTAGGTAGTCAGGGCTGGAAGTTGTTTGGGTCTTGGATTTGAAGGCAACCACAAAGCCCTCACCCCAACAAGTGGTCTCCAGGAGCCACGTATTTTATCAGGATTGCTTCCTTTGTGCCCAGACATAGCTGTCTTTTAAAATTAGTCGCTCCTAGGAATGGCTTGGCAATAAACAATGACTGGTCATTTGTACCTTATTTTAAACCAGGGCTCCATATCCCGGCTGTCAGTGATGGCCCGCAGAGAGCGGACACGGATAGGAATGGGAATGTGTATTCCGGGACATGTGGCCATGGTGGCCTACAAGTAGTCTTCGGGAAAGGGGAAGCGTGGCAGCTGTGACAGCATTAGGGCTTGGGAGGAGAGCAGGGGAGAAAGAAGGCAGAGAGTAGCTGGAGGTCAAAGAGGTTACTGGGAGAGTCGGGTTCTTCTTCTTCACGGCTTTGCCTGCATCCTGATCTACTTTAGACTGGATGTCTTTCGGACACAATGAGCAAGTGCAGTCTCCTCTGTCCTTCTCCCACTGCAGCCAGCTCACAGCACGGATCCCATCTATGGCTTATCCACACACACATCGTTATCACCTGCCCTTGCCCGGCCCTCTGCAGTAGTCTGTAAACTTATTGGGGGCAGGGCAAGATCCACATGTGATGCATGTTTGCCCCTCACACTCCCTAACAGAACTTTCATGTGTAGTGTGCTGAATAAATATTTGCCAAAGTAACCCCAGCACTTTGGGAGGCTGGGGCGAATGGATCACCTGAGGTCAGGAGTTTGAGACCAGTCTTACCAACATGGTGAAACCCTATCTCTACTAAAAATGCAAAAATTAGCCAGGCATGGTGGCAGACGCCTGTAATCCCAGCTGCTCAGGAGGTTGAGGCAGGAGAATCGCCTGAACCCAAGAGGTAGAGGTTGCAGTGAGCTGAGATCATGCCATTGTACTCCAGCCTGGGCAACAAGAGCAAAACTCCATCTCGGGGCTGGAGGGGGGTGGGGGAAGAGTGAATGAATGCAAATTGAATGGATGGAAATTTACAGAGGTCAGAACCTGGCTCTGCCTGATTTATTCAGCCCCTGGCATAGCATCGCATGCAAATAGCCATTTAATACTTGTGTTTGATGATCATGAAAGTGATAATAACACCCTGCAAGGGATGATTGAGAATAAGGCTCTTTATTTGTGGTATCTTTTGTTGGAAACTGCCTTAAATCTGTTTTAGAAGTAGGCAGGGTACAAATAAAAAATGAATGAATGGATGGGGCTTTAAACCCCTGGGGCCTCTCTAGACTCTCCATTTCCTCTCATACCCCCAGAGCAAAGCAGCCTTCTGGGGATGGAAGGTGAAGATAATTTTTTCATTCATGCATGTATTCATTCAACAAATGAGTTTGGAAAACCAGACCATGCTACTCTTAAGCAGTCACCTTGCTCCAGGGTTTCTAGACCAAGTGACTTACTGAAGTTTCTTTCAAGGCTGTGACTCTTGATTCTACTCAGAAATGTTGGGGATATTGAGAAAGCGATATTGATAAGGCCCCACAGGCATCAGAGATTTAGGGAATGTGTGCAGGCAGCAGGTCTCCATTGTCTCTGCCTATCTTAATACAAAAGCACTGGTGAAATTGCTTTAATGCTTTGTTTGGCATCTGTTTATGTCAAGTCAGATCTTCTCCCAACATCCAAATGAAACCTGATGTGACCTCACATAATACAGCAGATGTGTCACCTTGTAACAAACCCTGCACAAAGGTCTTACTTGACATTTAAATGCATCAACATGGAAATTATATATGATCAGATTTACCTTTCCTAAGCATTTTGCTTCTAGTGGTACCTAAATTATACCAGTTGATTAAAATAGGCAATCAATGTCTGCCTGTCGGTGGTGTCTTAACTTGCTATATATACTGTTGGTAAGTATCACAACATTATTTTAATCTGTAAATCAGATTTGTCAGGTCTGATTTATTTAAACGGCTCTTATGTCCCAAATTCTCTCTGACAGCCCCAATGTGGGAGCCTATCCTCTTCTTGAAAAGGTAATATTGCCTGGGGCTTGTTGCTAGCTTAATAGAGGCAAGGACACTGTGTAGCAAGAAATAAGAGAAAGACAGGCCACCTTTTCCATAACAAGTTTCTGCAGGCCTCCAATAGCTCAGCCAAGCAGCATCTTTTCACAGAAATTAGGAGAGTACTGACTGATCTGGGGGCAAGGCCAAACACATTATTTATGTCAATAATATTATTGATAACAATGACAAAAAATGTTCCCTCATTTACTATGTGCTATGCACTGGGCTAAGTAATTTTTTAAAATGCATTATCCTTTTCAATTCCTACAGCAACCCCATAAGCAAGTACTGTTTGATATATGCCAAAGCTCGCGTTGAGAAAAGTTTAGAAACTTGCTCAGATTTGTCTGGCGCCACCCTGCAGCCCTAACCATCAGGCACAGACACACAGCCTCTCTCCAAAGAGTTATTATGATTAACTGGCTTTTTAAAGGAGGGATGGGACGGGGTGGGGACCATTTGTTCGGGGTTACATTCGTACCCAAGACCACTATGGTTCCTTCAAATTCTGTAATACTCACTTCAATAAACCCGTTAATTTGCTGTTTCTCAGCCTTTTAAAATGAGCAAGTCTTTCTACACTTAAATAATAATAGATACTTTTAATATTTATTATGTATAAAAATGACAAAAAGTGCCTTTTAAATGAGTTCCATTACATGCTATTTATGATGGCCTCTTAGATGTGTTTTCGTGATGTATCCCTTATTTAGTGTACAAACAGTGCTTCGCGGGCAGTGGAATTTAGGGACTTCCTACAAGAGGTGATAGGGGCCTATTGGAAGATGACAGCCAGCACTGTAATTTAGAAGATACATCAAGGATGCCAGGGAAAATGCCAAGAACTCAGAAATCATGGTCTTGCTTCATGTCTTTTTTGTACTGTAGGGCAGTCTTGGTTGGGCAAGGCAGCTAACTTCAGTGAGCCTTAATTAACTTATTTTTACAGAGCTGTAACTTTTTATCTACTTCTTAGATTAGCTAGAGAGACCAAATATGGTCCTCTCTTTCATAGTGCTTTGTTTGCTATGATGTATTACAAAAATGCAAATAAATGGTGGTTACATTATCCAAATGGTCTCATATCCTATCATTGTATACAGAAGATTTTACTTTGGGAAACCAACAGCATTTTACAGTGGAGTTCTATGAGTAAAGTGCCCCTCAAGCCCCAACAGCTGGCTCATAGTAACAGTGATTTGTGGAATTAAATGAATTGTCTTCGAGGAAAAATCCTGTAGAACGTATTCACAAGTTCCACCCCCGACCCCACCCTGCAGCCGTCCATCTGTAAAAAAAAAAAAAAAAAAAAAAAAAAAAAAACTGTTTTGCTACTTATTTTTTGCTAGAACTGTTTTTAAATGTAAGGTAAGATTTTCAAAATGAAATTTGACAGTTTTTTTGTTTGTTTGTTTGTTTGTTTTTATAAGACCTTCCTGTGTTTGTCTTCAGCTCTCTTCTCCCCAGGGGGTTTCCAGTGGGCTGGGAAGGCTGCCAAAGGGTAGGCTAGAGGCTGAAGTCTCCAGGGAGTCTGGGTTTGGGGAAAGAGAGAGAAGAGTTATTGTAGTATAGGAGCAGCGGACGGGAAGAAGGAGCTTCAGCATTCATTGATGGGCCCAACCCACTGGAGGAAGCCTCTTCCTGGGGCTGGAGGAGCTTCCCCGGCATGGGAGGAGCAAAGCTGAAGGAGGCAGGCTGGCTGGGAGTGCAGGAGGGCCATGCAAGGCCCCCTCTGCCCTACCTCACCCCACCCGTCATGGCTCTGTCCTGGGTTTCAAAGTGGTCTCATCACCTCCTCTACACTTCTTCCATTCAGATAGTCCCTTGTCTTGTGTGCCGTGGCTCCATCTTACATTTCTGCTGACTGGAGGGTCCAAACTAGTCTCTGGTCCCACAGCATTTCAGACCTCTCTGAAGAGCATGATTCGTTGGAAAATAAAGAAGCCCTGAATCTATACATATCTTCTACAACTGTCAGTCTTATGTTGAAACCTTTACAGTTTCTTTAGGGTTAGCTATAGCACAGATAAGAAAAACAAGTCCACTACATATGGTGCAAAATAAATTCTGCCTTCAGTGATCCGAAGCCAGGGCTGGCAAACGTTTTCTCTAAAGGACAACCTAGTCAATATTGTAAGCTGTGAGGGCCATACATTCTTTATCACAGCTAATCTACCTTGTCTTTGTAAGCAGCCATAGACTATATGAATATAGTGGTGTTCCAGTAAAACTCTATTTATAAAAACAGGTATCAGGGCTACAGTTTACTGATTGCTGGAGCAATAAAAACATTTTTTCCTTTTTCTTTCTTCCTTTCTTTCTTTCTTTTTTATTGAGATGTCACTTTGACATTTTGGATTTCAGTAAATACTAGAATGCCTGAATCTCCTCCCCTTTCTCCATTTGCATTGTCAGGTGAGCTCACTGTTGTAGCTAAATGAGAGTTGAGATGGGAACATTGGTTTATTCAGACAGTTGCCATCTCTCTGAAAAGAGTAGCTGAGAAGTTGCATGTGTGCAACATAGGAAAACACGGAGGAAAGATAACTGGATGCCTAACTAATGAAGAAATTCCCCTGACACTCATAAAAAGACTGAGCAGAAAGGGCCTCTTCTCTCTGGCTCCCTCCCACGCCCTATCCCATATACACTCCTAGTCCCTCTAATGAGAGTTGGCCAGCCCAAAGGATCCCACAAAGGACTCCAGCCATGACCCCAGTCATGTCTGTCCTCTCACTCTCCAAGATTTCCTGCCCCACTATCCTTCCTCTGCAGAGACATTGCCTTTTCAGAGGGGTAATTAACTTCAGTGAAACTCCAGCAAGGCCATTTGTCTAGGGGGCAGAATTTTAGCCTGTTCTACCTCTATCCTTTAGAGAGTAGATTAGACTGACTTCAGCAAAGTTGAATCCCTGGTATTAGCCTTTCAGCTGCCCGCTCCTGCCTTTCCTCTTTTGTAAGCCGTGCTCCTCAGACTCTGTACAAAAAGAGTCACTACTCAGAGAAAAGTTTTGAATTAGCACAAGAACTGGATATACCTGAAACCACAAATCACGAATTTGAGCTACAGAGAGCCTCCCTTGCAGGCATTTGCAATTGCAGTTTGAAGACCAGCCATCTGGATGTTGTCTCAAAGTGTGAGTCTCCATTGTGGCTCCGTCTGTGAAGGAAAAAGTAAAGTCCCTGGAAGAATTTAGAGAGTGGGAGTAGGGGTTTAGAAGGCAGTTACACGTAGACATGACTAGTATTTCCTAGAGGACTGAGTTTTGTAGTGCCTTAGTAATAAGCAAAGAGCCAAAGAGAGGGTTTGTCAGTCATGAATGAAAAGCAGTGGTTCGCAATCAGGGGCAGTTTCTTTGCCAGGGGCACACTTGGCAATGCCTGGAGACGTTTTTGGTTGCCACATCTGTCACAGTGGGGAGGGTGCATGCTAATGGCATCTAATGGGTAGAAGCTAAGGATGTTGCTAAACATCCTGCGGTGCACAGAACAGACCCCCACAATAAGGATTATCCAGCACCAAGTGTCAATAGTACTGAGGTTGAGAAACACTAAATGAAAGGTGTTTCATGTTCTAAGCAGCCCTCCACTGTGAGTGGTTAAACCATGAGTGGATATGCCCGCTGAGTCACATGAGGGTCACCTCCCGGCAGGCTTCCTTCAGGGTGTGTGCATGGCTAGACAGCAGAGGGCACCACTCCCACCATACCACCTCCATTGTGGTGGCAAGAAGGGGTACATGGATAGGAAATACTTTCATGTTTCTTCCCAGATACGGTGCTATTTTTTTCTAACAAATGTAGGTAAGGGGGCATGTCTCCCCCACGCTCTGCATGGTCAGGGAGATGGGGCAGAACCAGAGAGCCTGGCTCTGACTCTGGCAGAGCCTCCTGATCCTGCTCCAGCCCCTGCTGACTCTGAGTGTGGGCTCTCCCCTGGACCCTACTGACAAAGCAAGTGCTTGCCCTCCCAGTGGTCCTCTCCTTGGCCTGCTGAGCCATGGGCTCCTTGACCATGTTTCTCTTCCTCTTTCCATCCAATCCTACCCACTTTCCATCTTTAAAAAATACTCCAAGTTTCCGGTCTGCTGATGTCCACCTTCTTTGCTTTGTAGGGATTTAGTGAATTTATTCTTGCATACGTATTTCCTTGGTCATTTCAGTGGACTTTAGGAAGGCACAGAGGTAGAGGGATCCCTGTAGAACAGCAACTCATCCACTGGATTGAACACCAAGACAGTCACTGGTGGCCTAACAAGAGTAGTGTCAGTAGAGTATGTTGGCAAAAGCCAAACTGTAGTAGGTTGAGTAGATTTGAGTAAAGAAAGGCGTTTTGGTTATCTATAGCTATGGGACAATCCACCCTAAAACTTAGTGGCTTAAAACCTCCATTTATTATTATCTTTTAGAGTTTCATGGGTTGATTGGGTTCAGTTAGACGGTTGTAGATTGGGGTCTGTTTTGGGCTGAATTGTTTTCCTCCAAAAGATATGTTGAAGTCCTAACCCCCGTTGCCTCAGAATTTGGCCTTATTTAGAAATAGGGTCTCTGTACACATGCACATGTATGTTTATTACAGCACTATTCACAATAGCAAAGACTTGGAACCAACCCAAATATCCATCAATGATAGACTGGATTAAGAAAATGTGGCACATATATGCCATGGAATACTATGCAGCCATAAAAAAGGATGAGTTCATGTCCTTTTCAGGGACATGGATGAAGCTGGAAACCATCATTCTCAGCAAACTATCACAAGGACAGAACACCAAACACCACGTTTTCACTCATAGGCGGGAGTTGAAAAATGAGATCACTTGGACACAGGGCAGGGAACATCACACACCAGGGCCTGTCAGGGAGTGGGGGGCTGGGGAAGGGATAGCTTTAGGAGAAATACCTAATGTAAATGATGAGTTGATGAGTGCAGCAAACCAACTTGGCACATGCATGCCTACGTATCAAACCTGCAAGTTGTGCACATGTACCCTAGAACTTAAAGTATAATAAAAAATAAATAATAAATTAATACATAAAAAAGAAATAGGATCTTTGTAGATAGAATTATCTAATGTGAAGTCATAATGGAGTATGATGGGCTGTAAATACCATATGACTGGCATCCTGGTAAGAAGAGGAAGGAGACACATAGAGAGAATGCCATGTGATGACAGAGGCAGAGCTCAGACCGATGCCACTGTAGTCCAAGGAATACCAAGGATCGATGGCCACCACCAGAAACTAGGAAAAGGCAAAGGAAGGATTCTACCCAGACTTCAGAGGGAGCGTGGCCCTGCCAACACCTTGATTTTGGACTTCTCACCTCAGAAACTGTGAGGAAATAAATTTCTTCTTTGTGAGCCACCCAGTTTGTGGTACTTGATATGGAATCCCTAGGGGACTAGTATAGAATCTCTCATACAATTGCAGTCAGATCTTGACTTGGGCTGGAATTAAATTCTTAGTCCATTCCTGGTGCTATAACAAAAGCCCTTAGGCCGGGTAATCCATAAGCAATAGAAATTTATTTCTCACAGTTGTAGATGTAGAGAAGTTCAAGGTCAAGGTACCAACAGGTGCAGGTGAGGACTTTCTCCCTGCTTCATAAATGGCACTGTGTTGCTGCATCCTCGTGAGGTGGGAGGAAAGCAAGGGCAAAAGCGACTAACAGACTCCCTCTTGTTCTTTTACTATATCAGGGCACTAACCCCATTCATGACATGGAGCTCTCATAACCTACTTATCTCCTGAAGGCCCCGTCTCTTAATATTGTTGGATTGGGGATTCAGTTTCAACATTAAATTTGGAGGAACACAAACATCCAACCCAGTAGCACAATTGAAGGTTCTATGGGGCTATGTGTCCAGAGGCTTCTCCATATGACAGGTGCTTCGTCGTGGATGATAGGAACTCCTGGGGCCTGGCTGGACATTGTTCTCTTGCTTCTTGCAGCCTTTCCACGTGACCAGGTGTGTTGGACTTTTTTACATGGCAGCTAGCTTCCCCCAGAGCAAGTGTTCCAGGAGACCCAAGTGGAAGGAACAAGACTCCATTGACCTAACCTCAAAAGTTACACAGTGAGAGAGGGGCTATGAGAGGATAGGCTCCAGAATTTAATTAGTGGTTTAAGCCCGAGACTGCAGGAAAAACACCTGTTTCATTGTATCAGGAGAGAAGCAGATGAGGATGGATAGAGACACAGCAAATGTGTGGATGGAGAGTGACATATGGGAGTGGGTACAGCAGCTTCAGGATGTTGAGGGAATTCTCATGTACTGGCATCTAGTGTCTCTGTGTCTGAAGAAGCAAAGTTATGTGCTGACACTGGTCAGAAAGAAGTGTGGTAGGAGAGAGAGCTTGGGGAGAGTGATGTTTGGAAAGAGCCACAGTGAAGAATGGGGGAGAGAGCTAACTACGATAACATACACCACAAGACCCCAACATCTGTCATTATTAAATGATAAATTTTGGAAAAGGGAATAAGAGTGCAATCCTGGGGGAGCGGTTGTTTCCTGCTGTCAGTGGCATTCTTGTTGACATTTCCTGAGTTTTCCAGCCCTAATCTAGGTCTCCAGCAGTCAGCGAACTAGATGTTATTTCTGAAATCAAGGTAATGGAAGCTGGGAAAATATGATCACTGTTTCATAAGTACATTTCATTAAAAATCAATGTCTTCATATTTCGTAGGCCACAAGAGAAGGGAAGAAAAATGTGAAAAATAGTTCAAACATCTCATCTAAACATACTTAGAGAATGCCTTACTCTGTCTTTGTGAACCAGTCCTTCCACGTTTCCCTTTGTAGCATACTACTGTATTTAATGTGGGAAAACAGTACCTAACATATGAATTTTTCTGACTCAGACTGCACAGATTAATTGTATCTCATCCTAGAAAACAGTCATATTTAGTTCATTTTGCTGTGATTGATTGCCTGGGTGTGGGTGAGAGGCAGACCCATTTTCCTCAGTGTTAACTTCAGTTGTGTTAGGTGTGGCCATTTTTGTCAATGATCATGGAGTGAGTTTCTGTGATTAGTCATTTAACTGTATTTGCAAGCTAAATAGAGTGTTTACAACAAACCCCTTGGTTTAGAGACGGAGACCATGTCAAATTGCATCCTATGAAAATTGCATAAATAAAAATTTGCATCTAGAAGGGCCCTTCATGAAAATTATGAAAAGATTGTGGAATTTTTATTTGCATTGTGTAGTAGCTCTGTAATTGACAAATGAATTCTAACTGTAGTCCATAATACATGGCATCCAATGATTATTCATCATAACTGCATATATATTGCTTTGCTCATTATGAAAAGTAACAGTGTTGGCAATCACGTTAATTGTTTTTCTTATCAGATTAGTGACAAAGTGCCATAATGAACATAACCTTCCAGAACGCATTCACTAATGGAATAAACAAAGCTAGGTCTTGGCACAGTACAGATCTTACAAAGACAGATGTGCCTTTTCATCTCTTCCTGAGAGCCACAGCAGTACCACTCTTCTCTGTGAAGTGTCCTTGACTCTAACTTGGTCTGGAATTTCAGAAGCATTCATTACTTTTTGTCTCATGATTAGTCAAAAAAAGATCTGGCTGGGCGTGGTGGCTCACACCTGTAATCCCAGCACTTTGGGAGGCCGAGGTGGGTGGATCACAAGGTCAGGAGATTGAGACCATCCTGGCTAACACGGTGAAACCCCGTCTCTACTGAAAATACAAAAAAATCAGCCAGCTGCTGGGCGGGTGCCTGTAGTCCCAGCTACTCGGGAGGCTGAGGCAGGAGAATGGCGTGAACCCGAGGGGCAGAGCTTGCAGTGAGCAGCGATTGCACCACTGCACTCCAGCCTGGGCAACAGAGCGAAACTCCATCTCAAAAAAAAAAAAAAAAAAAACTATACCATCAATCCAAACAGAGAATTACATGAAAATTTCTAAAAATGAAGACTTTAAACTAAAGTCCTTGGGTTTGGACAATTGCCTGGAAAGACTTAAATAATCAGGAAAAAAAAAAAAAAAAGCTTCAAACACCAAGACATTCTCCCTTCTTTAAAAATTTGAAGAAGATGATTCCAGGGTGAAGTAGTATGTTAGTCTGTTTTTACATTGCTATAAAGAAATACCTGAGACTGGGTAATTTATAAAGAAAAGAGGTTTAATTGGCTCATTATTCCACAGGATGTACAGGAAGCATGATGCCAACATCTGTTCCACTTCAGAGGAGGCCTCAGGAAACTTATAATCATGGCGGAAGGGGGAATAGGCGCATCACATGGCTGGAGTGGAAGCAAGAAATAGGGGGGTGCGGTGCTACACACTTAAACAAGCAGATCGCATGAGAACCCTTGTCACAAGAATACCACCAAGTGGATGTTGCTAAACCATTCATGAAGGATCCACCTTCATGAGCCAGTCACCTCCTGCCAGAACCCCATCTCCAACATTGGGGATTACAATTTCACATGAAATTTGGGTGGGGACACAGATCCAAACCGTATCAAGTGTCATCACAGTTGACAATGCCTGAGGTAGTTTTAATTCATCGGTGCATAGGCAACATAATTCCCATCTCCTGTGCAGCAAGAGGGGCAGATGCTATCAAGGCTTAAACACTATGAAAGATAATATTTGTTTATCTACAGAACTGAAATCACTACTATAGAACTCATTATTCTCATCTTCCCTAGGTACAAACAAATTTCTTGCTTTAAGAAGAGAAAGTCCATTTCTTTTGCCCTGGTCCCAGGTTTGGTTGGTTTTCTTGTCCTCCTCCTTTTCCTTTGTTTCCTTTTCTTTTTGCTCTTTAAAGGCCAGTAGTTATTCTGAAAATGATTTCTTATTTCTGAAATTAGCATACCCATCACCTTACTAACAACTAAGTCACCTCCATGTGTGTTTCTCAGGGACACCTGCAGGTAAATTGTAAGCAGGTAGTTCATGACAATCATTATATCACTGAGAGAATTTGCAGGAGACATTCAGTTATTTATGCTAAATCAGCCATTATTGGGTACCTATCAGATACTCACACTCACTGTTCCAGGGCCTATACTTCAGGATATGAACTTCCCAGAACAGAGTAGGCATTGAATGTTTATTAAGTAAGTGGCAGTACCCGCTTCCAAGAAGCTCCCACTCTAATGAGGGAGGTGGACCTTTACAAAGAAAAGTATAATTTATAGTTTGAAGAGTATTCTAGAATAGTTAGAAATAACCAAAATGGGAGCACAAGGAAGGAAGTAACCAAGTTTGGGAAGATTGAGAAAGGCCCCACAGAAATAGTGTTTGGAGTAGATTTTGAAGGAGGAGCAGATGTTTGTCAGGTGAAAAGGTTGGAAGAATGGTGTCTGAGAGTATGTGTGTATTTGTTTGTAGAGGAGTTTGAACACAGGCATTCCAAGCAAGGGTAATGGTACATGTAAAGGCATGGAGGCTGAAGTGGTGTGGTGGATCCTGGAAGCAGTGTTCAGTTTTGCTGGAATCTGGGAGATATCCAGGTGAGGGGCTAATTGAGAAGAAAGATAGGTTCCAGATGTTGAAAGACCCTGTGATCTTCATTGCAAAGTTTTGGGCTTTGCCAGTAGGAATCAAATGATGGTCCAGTAAAAAAGAGACAAAAATCACATTTATTTAAAAAATCAACTTTTCACCATTGAGGTTAATGTCAGCTGTAGGGTTGTTATATATGGCCTTTATTGTATTGAGGTACATTCCTTCCATACCTAGTTTGTTGAGAGTTTTTATTATGAAAGCAGGTTGAATTTTTCATCAAATGCTTTTTCTGCATCTGATGAGATGAGCATATGGTTTTTGTCCTTCATTTTGCTAATATGATATTTCACATCTATAGATTCACATATGTTGAACCATCCTTGCATCCCTAGGATAAATTCTACTTGATAATGGTGAATCATACTTTAAATATGCTGTTGAATTCAGTTTACTAGTATTCTTGTTGTTGTTGAGGATGTTTTGAATCGATATTCATCAGGGATATTGGCCTGTAATTTTCTTTTATTGTAATGTCCTTGTCTGGCTTTGGTATCAGAGTAATGCTGGCCTCATGAAAAGAGTTCCAAAGTACTCCTTTTTCTTTAATTTTTAGGGAACACTTGAGAAAAATTGGTATTAGTTATTCTTTAAATGTTTGTTAGAATTCACCCATGAAGTCATCAAGTCCTGGGCTTTTCTTTGACGGGAGAAAATTTTATTATTGATTCCATCTCCTTATTATTCATATTTTTAGATTTTAAATTTTTTCTTGATTCAGTGTTGGTAAATTGTATGTGTCTATGGTTTGCCCATTTCTTCTAGTTATCCAATTTATGGGCATATAATTCTGAAGATCAGGAACAACACAAAGATGCCCACTTTAACCACTTCTATTCAATATAATATAATATTAGAGGTCCTTGCCAGAGTAATTGAGCAAGAGAAAGAAATAAAAGGCATCTAAGTAAGAAAGAAAGTGGTGAAATTGTTGCTCTTTGCTGACATGATCCTATGTATAGAAAACCCTAAACACCCTATCAAAAAAAAAAACTGTTGGAACTGAAAAACAAATACAGTAAAGTTGCAGGATACAAAATCAACAAACAAAAAGCAGTAGTATTTCTATACACTAACAACAAATTATCCACAACAGAAATTTAAAAATTTTATTCACAATAGCTACAAAAACTAAAATACCTAGGAATACATTTAACCAAAGAGGTGAAAGATCTCTACAATGAAAACTATAAAACATTGATAAAAGAAATTGGAGAAGACACAAATACTTGGAAATATATTCTGTCTGCATGCCTTAGAAAAATTAATATTGCCATAATGTGCATACTACTCAAAGCAGTATACAGATTTGAAGCAATTCCTATAAATATTGCAATGCCATTTTTTCACAGAAATAGAAAATAAAATCTTAAAATTTAGATGGTATTGCAAAGACACCAAATAACCAAAGCAATCTTGAGCAGGAAAAACAAAGCTGGAGGCATCACACTATTTGACTTTAAACTATATTACAAAGCTATAGTACATAGAATAACATCATACTGGCATAAAAATAGACACAACCAATAGAACAGAATAGTGAACCCAGAAATGAACTCACACATCAATGATCTATTAATTTTTAACAAAAGTGCCAAGAACACAATCGGTAAGGGACAGTGACTTTAATAAAGAGTGTTGGGAAAACTGGATATCCACATGCAGAAGAATGAAATTAGACCCATATCTCTCTCTACATACAAAAATAAAATCAAAATGGTTTAAGGGCTCAAATGTAAGTTCTGAAACTGTAAAACTAACTAGAAGAAAACATAGGAGAAGAAAACTATGCAACATTGGTTTGGGCAGTTATTTTTTTAATTTGACCCAAAAAGCTCAAGAAACAAAACAAAAAATAGACAAAAGGCATTACATCAGACTAAAAATCTCCATAGCAAGAAAACAACAGAGTGAAGAGAAAACCTACAGGTTAAGAGAAAATATTTGCAAGCAATACCTCTGAGAAGGGGTTAATATCCAAAATATGTAAGAACTCAAAAACTCAATAGCAAAAAAATAAATAACTCAATTTAAAAATGGGCAACAGATAGATGAAAAAGTGCTCAACATCAGTAATCATTAGGGAAATGATGAGATTATTACTTCCCACCTGTCATAATGGCTATTATTAAAAAAACGATGCAAGATAACAAATATTGGTAAGGATGGGAGAAAAGAAAATCTTTGTACACTGCTGGTGAAAATGTAAATGAGTACAGCCATTATGGAAAACTGTGTGGAGATTCCTCAAAAAACTAAAAGCAGAACAACAATATGGTCCAGCAATTCCACTACTGGGTAGGTAGTCTAGGACTTAAAATTAGTATTTTGAAGAGATAGCTACACTCTCATGTTCATTACAGCATTATTTACAGTGTCCAAGATGTGGAAATAACTTAAGTATCAACCCAGGGATGAATGGATAAAGAAAAAGGGAAATATATACACAATGGAATACTACACAGCCTTAATAATGAAGAAAATCTGTTTTTTGAGGCAACATGAGTGAACCTAGAGGACGTTATGTTAAGTGAAACAGACCAAGAATGTAAGGAGAACAATTACATGTTCTTACTTATATATGGAGTCTAAAATAATAAAACACATAGAAGCAGAGAGTAGATTAGTAATTACTGGAGGCTGGGGGTGGGGAGTTTGGGGAACGAGAAAGATGTCGGTCAAAGGGCAGAAAGTTGCAGTTAGACAGCAGGAATAAATGATAACTATTTAAGTTGATGGATATGAAATTAGCTTGTTTCAATCATTCCACATCATTCGTGTGTGTGTGTGTATATATATAAAATATATAATATATAAAATAACATCACTGTGTACCCCCATAATTGTATGCAATTATAATGTGTCAAAAAATAAAATTAAATTTAAAAACTAAGTTTAAAAATGATCACTCTGTTCAGTGTTTCCTAGGGTAAATAACTTTTTTAAATGATGGATGAAATAAAGGTAACATTTTTCTTTATTTCAAAATAACTCTGAATTTATAATGTTGTGCACTAAGAATCTCTAAAAGGAGATTATACTGTAAAGCATCCAGCATCACCACCTCTTTGTTCGAAAACCAGGAAATCTCAAGGGGTGATAATATTGTGTTCACTTCCATTTATGCAAACTGTGTGTCTATTGGAAAAGGCCATTCCACACTCAAGGACTTCATGTCACATATTTGGGCACTTCAGTGCCTTCAAAATATTAATGTAATTGGAGGTTGAAAGGTTCATGCTGTCCCAAGCAAAGCATGAAGTGTTTCATGAATTGGTGGAAAATTAGGACTAGCAGGATGTCATGTGTCCATTTCAGTGTTTTGGTTCTAGGGAAATCCAAGACAGTACATGATTGATTAGGATTATTTGTATTTACTTACATAGTTCGCTTTGTGGATATTTTCATCTGAGCTGGGAAAGCACAAAAATTAAGCAGACACCTTTGAATTATTCAAGCTAATGGTTAAAATAGCCCATTAATATTTCAGATCACCCCCCTGTACAAAATAATTCCTACATTAGTTCATCTCTCTGCATTAAAGCGTCTGCACCTGAAAAAATTAAAAAGCTTGGGCTACATTTTTAAAAAGTCTTTCCAGCTATAAGTGGTAAGGATTCTATTACTTACTTAAACAGTATATGAGGGCCACATTAATTAGAGTGTGTATCACCTAAGCTTTCTCCCTTTTTCAGTAATTGACAGATCACCAAGGCAAATAATGCTTAAGGCAGATCAGATATCTGTGTGGAAACGATAAACAATAGCAAATAATAAACAGATTTTACTTATATATTAAATACTGGTTTCTCAAATTTAAATATTTATTGAGTATGTACTCTGAGATAAGATAGCGACTTAAAACACCTTTCCACTCAAGGCTTGGCACTTAGCACAGCCTGACGTCACTTTTCATGTCATCCTAAGTCTGTTTCCAAAAATGTGGTCGTGAGACCACCTACCAAATCATACTCGCTGGAAAAGCTTATCGATGAACATTCCTGGGTGCTAATCCTCTAGGGACGCAGATTTCATAGAGCAGGCTAGAGCTCAGGAATCTGCGTTGTTAACAAACTCCCCAACAGAATCTCATGCACACACATTTAAATACCACTTCCTCCAAGATGTAAATCACTGTGCTGGGAGTATAGCCAAATAAATAGTAGACGAGGGTCTGAGGTAACATCAGAGTAACAGGAGATTAATACCTCTGCGTTCTGGTAGCTCCCCTCACTTCATTCTAACCAATGGCAAGGAGGTCGCTGCTCCTCTGTTTCACCCCTTGTCTTGTCTGAAAGATAAACAAACTTCGCCTCAGAAAAGCCTCTTCCAGAAAGTAGTTTCGCCAACAAGTGGGGAAGGGAGCAACAGAGAGGTTGGAGATCTAATGGGGAAAGATCTGCCTTAAGCTTTTTTTTTCCTCAAAAAGTAGATGGAGTTTGGAGAAACAAAGGTGATTCCAGGGTTCACTGTATAAACTATCCAAATGGCTGTAGAGATAATACGAGTACATTTGGAGCTAAGGCAAAGATCCAGTACACATATGATAACTCAATACAACTAAAAACACAGTCATTTGATTTTTAATGAATACAAGAATTTTAATATGCTTCCAGACCCTGTTTTTCTTGTTTCTATTTTCTTCTATTTTTGAAGTTCTCTGTATTCTTGAATGTGGACTTTTTTTTTTTTTATAAATCCAGTCCACTAATGCATACAAAGCTCTTTTTCTGCCCTAAGGCTAAGAACATTCCAGGTGAACTAATCAATCAATTTTTGCCCATTAAGAAAGAGCACTAAAATAAAAAGAATCCTAACCTTTTGATGGATCTGCTAGTTGTTTGCTAAATACTTTCTTTTTTTAATGGCGAAACACCAAGAGGAGAAGCAGACTTTCACCTTAAGGAGAGGAAAAGCTTCCAGTTCCCAGGGAATTTGTAGCATTTGGGGAATTTGTACCATTTGGGGAATTTTTTTTTCAAATCCTGGAGTATTGGTCAACCATAGCATCACTTGGTGATAGTGGTGTTATTTTTAGTTAAGTCTTCCTAGCCCAAGTTGGAACATGTGCATATTTAAAATGTAGAATAAATGCTTTTGCAAAACAAACTGAGAACCAGGCGTGGTGTCTGGCTTAACTGAATACCTAACTCAGCAATAGCTTTTGCACAGTGTTGTTCAAAGTATCTTCCTTAAATTTTCAGATTCTTTGCCTTATATTATAGAATTGATGGAGTAACTGATTTATTTTGTAGGATCTGAAACTCCCAACTTGTTATTTCCAGGTTCTGAGTGTTATACGACTGAACCTATTGGTAATATGTTGTTCCAGCCTAATGGTTAAATGAGAGAAGTTCATGAAGAAAAATGAGATATGATGTTGCATTTCATGAAACAGCTGTCTCAGCCCAAAGAAATGTTTCTCTTATCTGTAGAAGAAGATAAAATAAGACATAACTGACCAGAGATCTTCCAGTTTTAAAAGTTTAACAACAACAACAGCAACAACAACAAAAAAAACAGATGTTTCACAAGCACAGTGTCTAGCCTACCATGGTGTTTTACTCTGGTCTTCTGGTGGATGCTTTTCCTCAGCTGAACATATTCCTAACTAATAGTGGAAATCAATAGAGAAATTGGATTCAGGTTAGAATCCAACTTAGCTGAAGCCATTATTACTTCAAGCAAGAGATACATAAAATTAGAGAATGACAATCTGATTTACTAAATTAATAAGCACACCACAACTATGTTTAACTCAGTATTGTGGTTTTAAAGGTCAGAAGTAATAGAAAAAATCAATCCATTTCTCTCTTCTTTTCTTTTTTCAGGTTTTTGACCAGACAAGCCAACCTTTTTCAAGGTAAACAACATTATACCATTCTCCAATTTGTTGGCAAAATCCAGCAAATTGTTATTGGTTTTAGATAAGTTTTTGCTGTATGTCATGAGTGAGACATTCAAATGGTGCTCAGAATTAGAGTTTACTGGTGATGTTAGTGATGTGAACATGCTATGAATATTGCTTGACTAAGTACTGGACTTAACAGAAATTGAGAGAGAGAGAATGAGAGAGACAGTGTGTGTGTGTGTATCTTTTTCTTGCCCAGTCAGCCCTTTTATGATACAGCAGACTCTTTGTCTCTGATGTTCAAAGACAGAAGAAGATTTCTTTGTGAGCAGCTGTGGCAAGGCCTTGCACCTCTCCAAAGCCTATTTTGGAAGAATTAGAAAGCCAAGTGCCCCCAGCACAGCCCTAACCTTTCAGCTTTGGTGAGGCCTTCCTGTCCAACTCCAGCAGGAGAGTGTTCGCCGAGTTGTTTAACTCTCCAGGAGTATCTGTAAAAATTAGCAATTGAAGATGTGCTAATCATATTAAATAACATAATAGAGATCCTTTTTTATTTCATTAGAAAATCAGAATGCATCTGATGTGCACCATCTGGTTTGTGAATACAGGAATAAGTTTTCAAAAGGGCACATTTCCAAGTTCTATGTTTCATATGCTTCAGAAGGAAAAACCTGTAAGCAGCTCTATTTTTAATGAGAGCAATGCTAAAGCTAATAAGGTTGGGGTGGATTTGTAGTACGTGCCTTTTCTCCTAAACTACATGTGTTTGCAATACGTTTGGCAGACGTGTCCTGTTGAGAGGCTGGGCTTCCAATTGAAAATTTTAAAGTTCTCCATGTGTTAATTGGAAAATAGAGAAAGCTATCATTGTAGTAGAGCATCTGGCTTCCAAGATATTAATTATGGGTCCATCTACTCATAAAGACTACTATTTTAAAGTTATCTCCTATTATTTCCTATGTTAATTCTAGAGACTATAAGTTTTCAGATCATGGAAAAAGTCAAGTTAAACTTCATTATGTATTGTATGCTTTTTAAAAATGTCTTTTACGTGCAGTCACTGTACATAATAAGCAGAAACAAAATAATAATAAAATATCAGATTTACTATTGCTACCCCCATACTGAGTTCTTAAAATATATTTTTTATTTAAACAAAAATATAGTTCTGGAATGTAGTCATCTTACTCTATGAAACAGAAACATATTTGGATCACAAACCTGCTTTAGAGGAGTAATTCCTTCAGTTTCTTCCATAATTTTTACAAGTCTATACAGTAACAAACAGGATTTGTGAGGCAATATAATGTTCTTCTTAACCTCTCAGTAATTGGAGGCATCATCTGTATGTATTCCACAAGTCCAGCTCATGCTGATGAAGGAAGTATAATTACATTACAGGCAATCTCATCTAAGGTAATTACAATTGTCACCGTCAATCCAATTAAACAGGATAACTAACTCTACTGAGTCAGAAGCACCATAAAGCTTTCTGACTAAATCCAGGCTTTGGGATAAGGATGTGATTAGAATTTTGAGAATTTTCATTTGCTAAAATAACTGTTGCGTATACAAATAGATAACAATGTTGGGAGAGGGGATTGGTGGGGAGAGATTGGATATAGATAGGCTTTGTTTTTTGTTTTGTTTTTTTTCATTTACTGGTCAATTTCTTATTTCTAAGCCAGAAATCACTGTAGATTCTCAGCATCAAACTTCAGGCCACACAACATCATTATGGAAAGGTTACCCCAGCATCACAACATCCTAATGCTCTACTGTTCCCATCTGGCCTCTCGTCCTGAATCAAGCCTGGATCTCATTATTCCTTCAGAGACCTTTCATCTTGTTCCAGTTGTAACAATGCAAAACACCATCTCCTGAGCTCCAGCCCTGCCTTTGCAGGATGGAGGAAGTTGGCTCAAATAACAGTCCCTTACCCCTGAAACTCTTGCACTGGTTTGCACAGGGTCAGTGTGGGAGGTAACGTGGAACATCACTAAGAATTACAGAGGTATAATGACAAGTGCACTTCTCAAAGATTTCATCTCTGTCTGTATAGTCCAGGCAAGAGGATAAGCTTTGGATAACAGAACTCAGAGAATGAGAAGTAGGAACGCTACTGGGCACTGTGACTAAGACTGATAAAGGGCCCAAGTGAGATGGCATATGCTTTCATTACATGATACACTATGTGAAGATACTGGTGTATTCTTTATGGTTTTTCATATATAAAGAGATATAGGAGATAAACTTCTTCATCAGGGGGTAGGAGGGGAGAATTTACAATCTGATGTCAATGGCTCCCTTAGTCACCACTCACCACTCAGCATCATCTCTCAGAAGCCCACACCCTGGCTTTTCTGTCCTGTAGCTGGGACCTTCTGCCTGTCTCCATTTCTTCGTATGTGTTTTTCATGCCTCTCACACTCCTTGCCACTCGTGGTTGCCTTTTCTCTTTGTCCCTATAGGAACTTCCAATCCTGCTTTAGAACTTACCTCCTTTAGGAAAGCAAATGTCACTGAAGTGTGGGAGTGGAGTGGAGAAAAGACTAGGTAGGAAGAGAGCCGAGCTCAATTTTATATTCCACGGCTAACTGGTTCTGACTTTCTCAACAAGTCACCAAAGCTAGCTGAGTCCGAGTTCCTCATCTGTAATATGAAGATGTTACCATCTGTCCCGCCAACCCCATTTTACTTAATTTCATTGTGAGTGTCTAAGGTGAAGATATGAATGTGCAAAAAGTCCCTTGTACTTTATAAATTCCTTACAAATTTCAGGGAATATATATAATTATTATTATTATTAAGTCCTCTCCCTCTCGCCCCAATTACTTCCTTTTGTTGACTCCTGCAGCTCTTGCAATTTAAATGGTGCTTCTTAAAATGCCCTCTTTTATTTCCTGGTATGTTGTTTCTGTTCTTTCTGTTTCCTTTTGAGCGTCTAAGAACCTAAAGGCTGGCACTATGTTGCTTACTTCTTTTCTGTTTTTCCTAACATTTAATTTATTTTCTGACCCCCTGAGATAGAGTGATTTGTCGAGGCATTGTATTGTGTTTATACCCTCTTTTGTTTTCCTCCCACGATTGCAAGCATACAGCCCAACTTAGTCTTGAAGAAGTCAGGCTGCAGCATCAGATAACGAGCATAGAAAGGCCCAGGTAGGAACCAGAGGCAGAGGCCCACTGTGATACTCTTGGCAATGACTAAGACCATGGCCTGACCCTGGGAGATGGAGAGGAGGCAGTCTCATAGTGCCTGAAATTGAGTTTCTTATCTTTCTGATAGGATAGAGATCAAAAACCAAATTAATTTGACTTTAAAAAATAAAGAAAAGAGACATTCCTTGCACATCCAAGTTTGTGGACTAAAACTTTACTTAAAGAAAGTCCTTAACACATAATTGTTATTACAGGATGCAATTCCTAAAAAGATTCTAGAATATATCCGGTCAGATAAACTTAAGAGAAAAATAGAGCCAGGAAAGTCTTGAGCTATTTCTTTTCTTAGGGGTAGAAGTGGGTATCCTTCCGCTACTTATTTAAAGAAAACTAAACAGGGATATGCTAATAGCTTCAATTAAAATTGTGGAAGAAATAGTCCAGGAGACATCCTGAAACTTGAAACCTTATGAGATTGAATTAACTATTTTAAATATTCAGAATTTTCATTAACATACAATATATGTTATAGTTACAATATTTGTTATGTTTGAAATTCAGAGCGTAATTTGTTAGATTCTTTCTCTTTTAAAACTCCAGGATCCATCCTTGGTGGATTTTATGACAAGGCCTGTAAAATGGAGTAGCTATAAGGAATTATTCACTGTAATAGTTTGCTGGAGTGCAGTGGTGCGATCTCAGCTCACTGCAAGCTCCGCCACCCGGATTCATGCCATTCTCCTGCCTCAGCCTCCCGAGTAGCTGGGACTACAGGTGCCCACCACCACCATGCCTGGCTAATTTTTTGTTTGTTTGTTTGTTTGTTTATATTTTTAGTAGAGACAAGGTTTCACTGTGTTAGCCAGGATGGTCTCGATCTCCTGACCTCGCGATCCGCCTGCCTCAGCCTCCCAAAGTGCTGGGATTACAGGCATGAGCCACTGCACCTGGCCTCACTGTAATAGTTATCTACTGCTGTGTAACCAATATCCCTGAAATTTTACAGCTTAAAACAAGCATGTGCTGTCTCACATACTTTCTGAGGGTCAGGAATCTGAGAGCAGTTTTGTGCAAGGTCTCTCAGGAGGCAAATCTAAGATGTTGGTACCTCAGCCATCTGAATGCAGGGCTGGGAGTAGAGGGTCCACTTCCCCAAGGGCTCATTAACATGGCTGTTGGCAGAGCCCTCTGCTTCTCATTAACTATTACTAGGAGGTTCAGTTCCTTACATGTTCGCCTCTCCATAGGCCACTTGAGTGTCCTCAAGACGTGGCATCAGATTTCTTCCACAATGAGTGATCTGAGACAGAGAGAAAGGATCAGATAGGAAAAGAGAACAAGCAATAAATCCAAAAGGCTTTTACTCACACCAGCCAGCTCAGACACCAACTGGGTGTCCAACAATTCTATTCAATTCTGATACCAATTCCCAGAGTTAGTGCAGACACCCTGGGTCAAGGGCTTAATCCCATAAGACTGCTCCTACTTCAGATGCCAACTGCCAATGGAATGTCTAGGCTACCTTTCAGGGAACAACACCTCCCTGACTCAGACATTTCCCTGACCACATCCCCGATCCCCACCAGGCAGCCCAGGATCAGTAATTTGCTAGAATTACTCACAGAACTCAGGAAAGCACCCTACTTGCTATTACAGGTTTATTATAAAGGATACAATTCAGGAACAGCCAAATGGAAGAGATTCATAGAAGGTATGGGGGTTGGGGGCTTCTATGCACTCTCCATGTGCACCTCCACGTGTTTACCAACCCGGAAGCTCTTCCAAACTGCCATTGTTTAGGGGCTTTTATGGAGGTTTTATTAAATAAGTGCAATCAATTACATCACTGACCATTCATGAGTAACTCAATTTCTAATCCCTTTTCCCTCCCTGGAGGTTGGGGGTTGGGACTGAAAGTTTCAAGCTTCTAATCAAGGCTTGATATTCCTGATGACCTGCCTCCATCCTGAAGCTATCTAGAGGCCTGCTAAGAGTTACCTCATTAGAATACATATGCTCCTATCACCCTACTACTTTTTTTTATAGAGAGGGGTGGTGCAGGGTAGATGTAATTTACATAGTAGCGACTCAGGGCCCAGTTAGAGCTGGCAGAGTTGGGGAATCTATAACCCTAAATGGCATCCCTCCTCCCCTTCCCCCTTGGAGACCAGTCCTCAGAACACTTGAATGGGGCTCTCTGGGTTGTACAGAAGATAGTCCAGTTGAAAACAGAGAGAGATCTGAGTATAAGGCTGTCCCCAAGTCAGGGGAAGTCCAGGCCTGGAGATAGTTCTCTGTGTGGTGGTCCAGGGGTTTGAGGGAACAGGGGTTCCCAGGGCTTTAGGAGTTCCGTGCCAGGCACTGTGGACAAAGATAGAATGTCTTTCTTATTATATCACAAAGCCCCAGTACCTTTTATGACCTAGCATCAGAAGTGACATGCCATCACTTCTGCTGTATTCTCTTGGTCACAAAGACCAATTATGATACAATGTAGGCGGGAACTGCATAAGGACTTGAATACCAAGAGGCAGGAATCACTGGAGCCCATGTTGGAGGCTGGCTGCACATCCACCATGATTTTTCTTCCTTTATCTACAGATGTTTCAAGGAAATTTGGTGTCCCCTTGAATGTGGTTTGAATATGCTCATAATGTGATTCCTTGGCTAAATGATGATATGTTATCTATTTACATTACTAAACTCTTGGTGGCCCTTGCACATGTGAGCTGTTGAAACAAAAACTTGCTTGAAATTCTCACAGGAATTCTCAAGGCCTGAAAATGGTATATGTGTCCCATTCAAACTGGCAATGGAGAGCTGCCTGGCCCAAACCACAGAACCTGGGCTGCACTGATATTCCTGCTGCTGAATTGTGCCATGACCTCCGATTTCCCATCCTTAAAACCCAAGAATCAAGGGAGATGATCTACATTGAACCTTCTTGTGCCAAATTAGAAACTAGCCTAAGAAGGCTCAGATAAAATTGTTTGATAATTATGATAAGGACCTCATCAGATACCTTTTGGTGAAGGTGAGATCAAGGGTCTAGGAACATGTTTAGCTGATTTGTAGAACTTACATTTCTTTTTAAAAAGGAGTTTATTAAAATCATATATAACTTCCCCAGTCAGTCACCACATACTCTAATTGACCCATAAAATGTTATTTCCGGCATGACACTTTATAATTGACCAATATGGTTAGATCACAGATCATATAACTAACAAGCAACCTTAGAAATTTCCTACTTTCTCAATTTATGGATAGACAAATGGAGGTTCATCAAGATTAATGACTGTCTCCAGTAACAAAGCAAGCTAGTGGTGGCAGCAGTGTGTAACTCAGAACGTCTGGATCCTTGTCCCTTTCCACTTGCCTCCTATACCAAGTAGTTGGTGTGTATTTCCTCTATCATGCTAGGTAAATATCTACTTATGTTTTATTTAAAACAAACAAACACACAGTTTGAGAAGGAGAGCATTATTGGCTTGAAGGGAAAAGTGCCAGTGTGTCTAAGAAAATATTTTCATTTAACAGTACAGGCCTAATGAAGATGCAGTCCTCTGTTTTATAAATCTTGCAAATGTGTAACCTTGTTCTTATGAGAAGAAGCTGCTTTGGAGAACCATGAAATATGGGCTTGTAGCCCATTTACATTGTACTCTGTGACATGTGAGGTATTGATGAAGCATTGGAAGGAGTACACTGGCCTTTCTTTAAAGAGAGAGAAGCTGGTGGAAGATAAGTGATAATTCTGCAGACAGGCAAAAGGCCTAGGGAGAGGATGCCAGGAGTATGCTGGGCTTCTGCCAAACGTTTCTCTGGCCACTTTGTTTTCCTGTCATTTCTCTTTGTCTTATCTTATCCCTTTCAAAGGTTTTTGCACTGTCTGTTATAACTGTGGTCATAATTTGACCTAAGAGAGTGCTGTATATTCTCCACCCTCAAGATTATTATTTAAAATTTTTCCAGCTTACATGTAAACAAAGACCGTTCTTTTTGCAGTCAAGATAATATTATTATGGAATGGTTTATTTGTGTGCTGAGTGGGAGTAGACTTGAATTTTCTGCCATTTCCTTAAAGGAACATGATGATAATTTTCTTACTTAGATGATTTAAAAGATATAAAAATATTTAATCCATAGATTACTGATTCATAAACTTCTCTACCTCCTCCTCTGTCACTGGCAATTCTATTTTCTAGATTAACCTCAATGAACTATTAATGACCAAAAACTAGACTAATTACATATACTGGGGATGATTTTACTTTCAGAGGAATTTTCATCTGTAGACTTCAACAATAGAAAGTGAGCTTCCTCCTTACCTCTTTTGGTGAGGAGAAAACAGTTATACAATACTTGATTTGCTAGATTTTCATTAAAATTGCAAAGTTACCAACTATTATCCGGTGGAGGATAGCTACTTTTCTTGCTTTTCCTCATTATTCCCTTCATAATTTATCTTCCTGGTTAAATAGCAGTTTCAAGAACTCATAAGCATCAAATCGCCTCCTATATTTGGGTATGAACATATATATGTCATTACATATAAAAGTATTTTATGTGTAAATCATATATGTATATATAATCCTTATATAATATTTTCTCTAGATCCAAATTCAATAATAATTCAATCTCCTTCTGCCCAAAATCCGTATTTTATTCATCTGAAGTATATATATTTAAATCATACTTTCAGCACCTTGTTTCTGGTACAATTAAATGAACATTTGTAATGTTGAATCCTTTTACCTTTGCATGTCATTGTAACCTCCAATAATTTCCTACAGGACCAAACTATAAATTATATAAAAATAAGCATTAACACATTTTACTCCAGGAATTGTTACAGAACACTCTGCTTTTGTCTAGCCTGTGTTCATATATTTGATTCTGGTTCATACATTTATAGAAAACATTATAGGTGAGAATGTGATGCATTCTTCCTGTATTCATTGAACTTACATAAACACTCGATGCAATGGCTTAATGTTGTATCATGAATTTTCACTGACTGTCAGACTTGAGACATTTAAGCGGCCACATTAGTTGTGCCATAACACAGATTGTGTCACAAATAGAAGAACGGAGTAGCCATAGGATTTCTGGCTGTAACTTTTGCATGTATGGTTACCATTGTAGCCCATTACGTAGATCTTAATAAAAACATTTATAAATGAAATAAGAAGATACAGAGGGAAGGAGATGTGTGTATACCATTCTACAGTGGAAAAACCATGTTGAGATATATATTTGGGGCAGTATTCACTAGTTTATTGTGACCAGCATGTTCCTACATGTTTGGAGCTTGATGTAATGTACAAATATGAGTCTACAAGTTTAAAAGCAGAAAACAGAAGACTTTTCAGAGGCCGATTTTTTCTTCCTATTTAGGTATGTATTTGCTTAACTTGCCCCTCAGTTGAGGAGCAACTCCCTTAAACTTTTGAAGGTACATATATGCAGGTCTTAATTGACCCCAAAGGAGGCCTTTGAACTTCACTGCTTCTAAAATGTATTTAAAATTTAAGTCTTTCTGCACTAAAATAGCATATGTATGTGACGTATAAATCAAAAGGCTTACTAAATCTTTATCCCCGTAACCCAATTAACCTGGATTTATCCCCTACTTGCTCATGCAGGAAGTCCATGACTGTAAATGTGCCCCTCTCCAAGTCCTGCTAGGCGTTCCCGGGTGATATCGCATGTGTACTCAGAAGCAATTTTCTCAGCACGTGCATTTACTTGAGGCTCCACCAGGAAGGACACCCTCTCCCACTGCCTGCCACTGCCCCTGCAGCTTCAGCAGCCCTGCTGCCTTTTGCAGCATCCATTAGGCACTGCATGTGTGCTCTGTTCTGCCTAATGACCCTGTCTTTCTTCCTGCTGGATCCAGCCTGGTCATTATCTCCTGGTGGCTGCTTTGAAGATATCCAGACTGTCCAGCAGCCTGCAATAGAGTAAGGAGAATTGATTTCTTCTGTGTTTAAAGAGGGGTCCTAAGGAAGTATTTCTTGACTCTCAGTGAGTTACACAGTTTAACACAAAAGTTCTGTTTTTGCTTCTAGCCCTTTCTTCCTCCAGGACCTAGCCACATTTCACGATACAGGCCATAGGCTGACTTCCTACTCTTCACCAGTGCCTAGGAAACGTATATAAGCAAGATTATCTCCGCTGGCTCTCTCTTCCATTGGGGTGGGTTCTTCCCAGAAAGATAATTAGTGCCACAGCCTAACCCTATTAGACTTCTACTGAGCCACCACATAAGATCGACACATATGCCCAGCTTTATTTGAATTCCAACAGTGGATTCACCTTTAACCACATCTCCTCATCCTCAAGAAAAACTCTGGGCTCTATTTGAATACATTGTGTGATGATACCTTAATACCTGTGTGATGAAAAGTTGCAGACATGTCTAAACCTTAATGATGAAGAATAACAGGCTGAAGCTCAGGCAAACGCCCCCGCCACCATGTGTACATTTATCATTTTTCACTCTTTTGAAGAAATCACTTTCATCATCTGCTTCCTTCCTAGATATATCTCACTCATACAGAGTATAATAATTTATTCTTGGTACCATTTTTCTTCCAAACTCTTAATGTAAGTAGCAATACTCTATGCTGAAATATTAAAAAAAAAAAATTTCCCAGCACTTACGTGTTTTTCCACTGCTGAAAATATAGTTAATAAGCTACAGAAATGCCCAACATGGTTGTTTCCAAAGTAGAGAGCAGAATGAAAGAAAGCAGGACAGGAAAGGAAACAGATACTCCTATAGCTCATTTCAAAGTGGATTAAGTTATTTAAGGAATGACTATATGTTATATGGCAGTTAAAAAGATTTTAAAACATGTAGATATGCTCAGAGCATATGTCTTTATATGGCAAATGGCACACAGATGACTGAGACTTTATCGTCATTCCTAATGTAGGTAGCACCTAGTAGTGAGAACATATGAAATCCCAGCCTAAGGAGGCAACACAAAGGCACCTGAGTCAAGGTTGCACATAATTGATTAGCCTACCCACTACCACCTTCCTACACACACACACACACTCTCACAGACATGCATGCACATAAGCACACACAAACATGTAGGAGTCTAGGACTTAGTTGCAGAATCTGTGCTACCGATACCAGTCTTTACATTTGTCTACATTTCAGCTCCAAGATACCTTGCCTTTTTTATACCCTAGTTGTCTAATAGTGATTGATGACAACATGCTATCATATGTATTAAAAGATTTTCCAATACATTTTTTAAAAGTGGGAAAATAGTCAAAATTTTGTAAGATTTGGGAAAATACTCAAGCCAAAACATTAAGTGAAAAACCAGATTATAGCACTTTGCAAACAATATAATGAACGTGTGTGTGTGTGTTTATATGTACAAAGTACACAAAATATACTTATCAGTAGGCTGACGTAATTACAGGGAATGTTTCTTGTAGATTTTTCTAGAAGGTCCATATTTTCTTTAATTTGCTAAAGAAAAAATGGGGCCTTGTATAGAAACATAAATCTTAGAACAATGTTTACAGATAGTTAAGACATAAAGGATTAGTGCAAATGTCACAGTCCTGGAGCACTAGAAAAAGCATTAAATAGTTTCTAAGGAAGGAAAGCTCATCCCATAAGAGCCACTAAAGTGAAAGTTAATAAATCAACGTCAAAAGTTATGTTTTCAGAGAGACTGTGGTTTTGATTAAGCTGAAGCAAAGTGGCCACATTGAAGTGGAGCCAGTGCACGATGGAAAATACATGTAAGAACTGCTTAACAGTGGCATTGAGAAAAAGGTGCAGAAATAAAGATGCCAGGTGAAAATAGAGTGTGAGGGAATGAGGGGAAATGAATAAGAACAGAAAGGAGAGATGTGAGTTTCTGCTCCTTGGCTTTATCCTGAGTTTAGATAATCATGTCTATGAAGTGGAATTAGTTGGCTAGGAGTTGAAGCTGATTGGTAGGCACAGGAATGGTTGTTCTGGAGAGAACGATTTAGTCTCCAGAGTATAAATTTCATAACAAAAACAATGCCCTTTATGCTACCCCTAAGGCCATACCATTGTCCATTTGCATGTTTGGATTTGTAATTGGCTCCTTAAAAGAACTGAACCTGCAGTTTGGTGACCAACCTAAGGACTCATGGTGACTAAGACAGAACTTCCTACTGAGAAAATAAGCAATTTTGAGAATGAAAATACAAATACAATGCAATCATCAGTCCCTTGCCTACCTAAACAGAAGAAATTCAATATATTTCTTCCTTTGGGGCAAAATTAACACAGTAAATGATTACATTAGAGAGTAATGCTATTAAAAATTGGTGAAGTGTAAGAAGCTCTTATCCAAAATGATGCCATGAGGGGTAAGCTTGTAGATACCACATGCTCCTTTTCATAGTTATTACTTGTTTTCTCTAATTTCCTGGATTTCTACTGTGGTTCTCACTGTTTCTAGTGGTCTCCAAACCCTTCTCATTTGTCGCTTGCATTGTGTCTGGGCTTAGAAAATGTTTGTGTCAGAGAGCGAGGGCTCAAGGAACTTTCTTGTGAATGCAGGGCATGGGCTTTAACACTCAGACTTTTATGAAGATGATTTTGACAACTCAAAGGCCTTGTTTATTTTTTATTGTTTTCTTTTTTTGGTGTCTGGAATGTTGAGATTGACAAATAGGTGAGTTCTTATAAATTAAGTGATATCAAACCATTGTTCTCTTGGCAACTTGCTATAAATCTGCAAATTTTACAACTTATTTTCTAGATCTTGTAGTTACAAACACATTAACAATGCTAATGAAGAATTTAAAGTGTAGAACACATTTCAGAATGTTGTCAGTGTTTTTATGAAAAATATAATGTCGGTGAATTTTAAACTCTATGGAGCCTACCACTACACTTTATTTTTCCATTATTTTTGAGATAAAGAATACCTCTGATTATTCTAAAATCTAAGGAAGTTCAAATACGTACATCTCCATAATCTGGAGCTAAACAACTGTTTGCAATCACAGCATTGAAAAAGCCTCTAGCCCCACACATACACCCTCACACAATAATCATGTTTCATCTGAACTCACTCTATCCTATATCTTCAGTTGGTGGGAGGGTAAGTTTGAGACTCATTTATTCATTCATTAGGTTGCATTTTAAGTTTCCCCTGCATTTTCAGCACTGTGTTAATGAATATTTCCTGCATTCCTCATCAAATATTTATTGAGGCCCTGTATGCATCAGTCTCCTCCCAGGTTTTGGGGCTATAATAGTGAACAAGACAGACAAAGCCTCCTCAGTCAGAAAGCTTAAAATTCTCTTAGGGGAAGATAGCAAACAAATGCACTCATAATACAAAAAAAAAAAAAAAAATACCATGTAGCACTCACTTTTAGAATAAGATACTAAGATGAGTAACATTTAACATTTTTCCTTTGCCATCATGGTGCTTACAGCACAAATTGTAAGTAAAGGAAATATTTATGAGTACAGTATATCTGGACCATTAAGAGACCCCCAAAACTTTATTTTTAAATGAATCTTATTCTTTCAAGGAATGTTTAAGTTTAGTACCATTTGTACAACTTAATGCCATTAATACTAAGTGACAGTTAAGAAACACACACACAAACAACCTGCCTCAAAACATAGTTACAAAGCACGTGCCCAAACCACTTCCCTGGCATCTCTCTGGATGATCAAGAATCGCAGTGTCCATTGCAAACACCTCATGCAGCACACTTAGGAGTTTTGTCAGCTCCCTCCAGTCATGGCAGGCGATACATAACCATTCAGATGGTTCGAATGGGTCAGCATTGCTACTGTTTGTTGTATGCAGTGCCAAACTCCTTCTTTAAGTTGACGACCCTCATTTAATTCTTTGCAGTTCAAATCCCTCTTTCTCTCCAGCCTCTTGTTCCCCTCTGAAAGAGTTGAACTTCCTGCCTAGAGTCATTTGGATCCTGGCTGGAGACATGAGACCTTATGCAGTCAGCCAGTCAGTCCCTCCTCCCAGCTCCAGTGTCTTTTACACATCTATCCTCATAGCCCTTCTGATCTCACTAAGTACTTTGGTGCACATATCAACTCCCCAGTATAATTTGCGTTCCCTAAGAGTTCCCACCCTCCAATCTGTGTAGATCCAGGACCTAGCACGGTTTAGGATCCACCGTCATTGAAATACAAGGCTTAGGAGTCAGACCCTTCTGGGCTTGAATATAGACTCTGTCACTTAGCATGCGTGACATTGACAATTTACTTATTCCTTGGAGCCTCAGTGTCCTCATCTGGAAAATGGGGTTAATAACAATATCCATCCTACAGGTTTAATCTAATGATCAAATGAGGTAACATTTCTCTTAATGTCTGGCCAATTTTTGTCAATATTTGGCCGTTATTTTTATTACTATTTCCTCCGTACATTCAACAGATACATTTTTCAAGGCCCTAGTATGTGCCAGCCACAACCTATTAGGGAATGAGCCTGAAATGTCTGGAACTCAGGGTGAATCCCAGGGTCATTCTAAAAATGTTTTCTTCAACCAAGTAAAGTTGACCTTCCATATACATAAATTATGTATGATTCGCCCAACCGCAGGTCAAAAATATTTGGAAAATAGCAATAAAAAATAATACAGTAATAAAAAATACAAATAAAAAAATGCAGTGTCACTATTTACATAACATTTAGATTGTGTTCAGTATTATAAGTAGTATACAGTGATTTAAAGTACATGGCAGGATGTATATCAGTTGTATGCAAATACTCTGCCGTATTATACAAGCAACTTGCACATCTGGATTTTGGTATCCACAGGGGTCCTTTAACCAATGGCACAGATACCAAAGATGACTATACATGACAACTTCCATGACCCTAGTTTTCTCACAGTTACTTTCTCTTTTTGTAACTATAAAAATTAAGTCTTCATTTATACACACAAAAAATGAGTGTTTTTTTAAAAAACTGTCTTCTTGTGTTTATTTTGCAAAGATGAGGAAGTTTTAGGGTTTTTTCATCTACTGCAAAAAAAAAAAAAAAAATCCTTGTCAAAGAAAACAAATAAGGAGTACCCAAGGGTCACAAATTCTAATGTATTTGAATACTTGGCTTCAGAACCTTTTATTACCACATCAGTCCAAATGAGTATAACAAAAGGAGAGAAAAGTGTGCCACACATAAGAAGGAAATTCTATTTTATTTGACACTCATGGAAACCCTGTACAGAAATTGTCTCTTTATGAAAGCATTTGCATTAATGAAGCAAAAATATGAAAACCATTTCAGATGGATTGTTAAAAATCTGAAGTGGACATGAACTTTGCATTTTAAATCAAAATGTATAGTGTCGTGAATTATCCAGTTACTGAAGAGCACATTTTCCCTCTAAATGTCTGGGAAACTTCTAACACATGTTGAGGCCCAATTCAAATACTTAAATAATACCTCCTCCCCGAAGTCTTCCTGTAAGTTAGCTACATCCTCTTTGGGTCACCTTTAATCCTTTGTGCATATTTGAGTATGATTACATCTTATTTGAATTAATATTTACTTATCTCTCACCCTCTTTCAACTGTCATATACTCAACTGTCTAGACTTTGACTTAAAAATCTTTTTTGTTTTTCTTTTTTGAGACAGAGTCTCTCTTGCTCTGTCGCCCAGGCTGGAGTGCAGTGGTGCAGTCTCAGCTCAGTGCAAACCCCGCCTCCCAGGTTCAAGTGATTCTCCTGCCTCAGCCTCCCAAGTAGCTGGGACTATGGTGCACGCCACAATGCCTGGCTAATTTTTTGTATTTTTAGTACAGACGGGGTTTCACCATGTTAGCCAGGATGGTCTTGATCTCCTGATCTCATGATCCACCTGCCTCAGCCTCCCAAAGTGCTGGGATTACAGGTGTGAGCCATCGCGCCCAGCCTAAAAATCTCCATTTTCAATGCTCTACTGGGTTATAACATAATGATAGGTGTTTAAAGAGAGAGAGAGAGTATAAGAATTATTGACTGTATGTGATTGCTCTCCAAAGAGGGAAAAAAAAAAAGAAACTAGATGATCCTAGACAAGGTATTGTTTAAGTGTGTAGATATTTATGTGGGTAAATGATGCATCTGTGAAAGGCTTGGCTAAGACAGAATTTGTGTGTCCTTTCTGCCTACTGGGACTCCGAGTATCTATGATGAAAAAGTAGATGTTGAAAATAAAAGACTGTACACCCAGTGTTGTATAGACTGTACACATTTCTTTCTTAACACCTCGCTCCCTTTCTCCTTTATGGAATTCAAACCCCAGCCCTCTTACCTTCTCCCAACAGCTCTATGACTTTTAGACAGCACTGCACATATGTTGAGAAGTATTTTAGATCTCCTTAGCAGCTTCAGCTGAACTGCTAAGAAACAGCTGGTCATGCTTTTTTACACCTGAATTTCTAGTCACATATTAGCCCAGGGCCAAGACTTACACCAGCAAACTTAGCTCCCAGGCATGATCCTTAGCCAGAGTGAGCTGTTGCCTTCTGTGAGCTCAACAGTGAGTTGCTTGCCAAAGTCATCACTCCACCTTGATCTCCTGGTTAGTTGAGTTCAGTCAAGATTTCCTTCAGAAGCTGGAGCTCGTTACAGTTTCTCCAAAGTCTCTTCCAAGGTGACCTACCTTCTCTGGCAGAGGATAAGGAATTCATCATCTTTCAGACTGCAGTCTGTTGCTTGGAGGATTGGAGGAAACTGGCTGAGAAAATCATAGTTAGTAGTTGATAACGGGCCAATGAAAATTAGCTAGACTAAGGGGACTATGAAAAGTAGCTGCTAATGGGACAAAGTTTTACTATGTATTGTGTGATGAAATTCAACCTCTTTGTGACCTCTTTAGGAAGGGGTCAGTTAAAACTTCTACTATTTTTAAAACTTGCCACAAACAAAGTTTGATTTGCTTTGAATGTGACACCATGATAGAAGTAGGCTTTCAGGAAAGAGGAAAATGGCCAGTTTTGTATGTTTGGTTTGGTTCTGTTTCTTTATATTTTTTTCCTACTTTAGAACATACAGGAATATTGTAGAACATTCTCTCTTTCTTTGAGAAACATTTAGCACAGTTCCTAAATATACCCTGCAGAGTTAAATTCCTGTGTTTAGTTTAGACTGAGATCTGTTGACCTAAGGCAAGACTTCGACAGATTCAGTTTTTCACCTGCAAAATGGGATGGTACCTGCCTCTTAGGGCTGCGCTAGAGATTAATTGAGTTAATCTATATAAACACTTAGAACATTGCCTGGCACAAAGCAAGAGCTCGATGCTGTATAACTATTAGTTACTCTTAACATCTCCCTCTCATTTGAGTTCATTTCCTCCAACTGACATTTCACCGGGCATCCATTTGGTATGGTCCTGATAAGATGTCTGTTCTAATTCCTTGTCTATTCTCCCTTAATTGAGTTGATTCTCAAGGTTAATGCATTTTTATTGATTTATTCTTGGGAACACAGAAGACAGTTCAGAGAATATTCAAACTGGGAGAAATAATTTTGGCCCCAGTGTAGCCTGCTGGGTGACCTAACCCTTGCTGGGCTTTAATCCCCTGTCTGTAAGATGGGGATAATACTTATTGGCACTCTTTCGGTGCTTAGATGGGTATCAACAACAATAACAAAAAGCTGAGTGATTTGTAAATATATAGAGTTAATAGGTACTTCATAACTGAAATAAGACTGTCCTAAAAGAGCAGCTCATTTATTTGAAAAACCATACAATCCGAGGAGGGGTGCTCAGATCCTGACCTAGGCAAGCCACCCTCTGACCGAGGCTGTAAAAGGACTGCCCTGGAAAGCAAAGGAGGCTGGACCAGCAAAGCAATTGGCTGGTGCCATGGCAACACTTTCAGAAGAGACTTGCCTGTGGCTCTGTCTACACAAGCCTCTGAAAAGTAAAACATTCAATCAATGAGTTGCATTGTCCACTGAACACTTCAGCCGATCAATGTGGCTGATCTCGTCACTGAATTAATTGGGTCACTTTTCTGTGATGTAGCTTTAGGGATTTTTGTGTGTTTTTCCCATTATAGAAATAGTAGAGTTAATCTCCAGTCTGTATTTAGCTTCACGTTTGACCTTTGCCACTTCTCTGTGTTGGAAAGGACAAAAGAGGAACATAACTGAGTAAGAATAATCTCAGAAATAAGTGTATGGTGCAGCCAGAGTTGAATGACTGCTATAATACAGAATAACTTCCTAGGTAACATTGAACGTGTTAACTGAGTGTAAATATCAGATTCTTCATCTGTACAAGAGGGCTATAATAGTAACCTCTTAGGGAGGTTTTGAAGATTCAGAGAGGTGATATGTGTGGTTAGGCTTTGTGAAATATATCATAGACAGATACTATAGAAGGAGTCGCTCTATCCGTCTGGGTCACTTTCCAGAGGTCACTTTCCTTTACCTCCAGAGGGAGGTAAAGCTGGCATTTCTGGAGTTGAACCTATGGGCCAGAAGGGCTGTGAACTGGTACACTTTTGGGTAAAGGAAAATTGAGGGGGAACTCAGCCGACGTTGCAGGACTCAAGCACAGGCATTTGTGCTGGCCAGGTAGTTTCCAAGGCAGTAGCACCCTGGCAGAAAGAGCCAAACCACTAAGGGAAGACATATGTTAGTCATCATTTAGACTAGACAAAAACGACTTCCTTGCCTCCTGGTTGTTTCCTTTTATCTCCTTTGGAGGGAATTAGGCTCCTCACTTGTGTGTGCTGGATGAGTGGTGGAAGAGAGCATCATATCCATCTTCAAACCTTTAGTTAAAGCAACGCAAGAGGGTAGGGTGCTCCACACCCATAGCTGACATCTGCTTTGACAAGCAGTGGAACGGATGGTGGCATTAGATGACAAGTCACACTTGGCCAGTGGGCCTGCAGGCCAGAGCCCAGGTATGAGGACGTGTTCCTTGGTCCTAGATAAAATAAGTGGAGTAAGTACAAAGTAGTGAGCTTTAGCCAAGCTAATATTCTTTTCTTTTTAGCAGTGCTCCTTAAAGTGTGGCCTGCAGACCAGCAGCATCAGTATCACTAAGGAACTTGTTAGAAAGATGGAATTCAGGCCCACTAGACCATATGAATCAGCATCTTGGGGAGAGGCCCAGAAATCTGTTTTTAACAAGCCATCCCGGTGATTTGGTTTGCTCACTAAAGTCTGAGAATCACTGACTTAATGGAGTACTCTTTAGTGTGAATTTGAGGCACCAAAATGACTTTTTAAAATGAAATGATGATGAAAATGAATGGAATTTCTGTCCACCTTATAACATCCTTACTTGGAAAAATATAAGATTAGCAACCCTAGGTCATGTTTATTGCCCTGGGAAATCCAAAAGAAAAATTTCCTTCAAAGACCTTCCAAAGCTTAGATTTTATTATTTGAATTGATTTTTGTCTCCCTATTCACATTACACCTGCTATTCAATACAGGAGGTGACTGAGAGGACGTGTCTTAGAAAAGGGGTGGCAGTGACAGTGGAACCAGGGATTACAATATGACACCCCAGCCTGAACTCACTACTTGAGACATGGTTCTAGCAGGTCATAGCACAGTGATCCTCTCCTCCTTTGCCCAGACAGCAAGCTTCTGTTAATGTCATCTAAGACTTTACTCCCTTCCTAAAGGGCAGTCACACAAGATCAGCGCCTCCTGCATGCCCACCCTGTGCACATGCAGTGAATGTTTTTGAATTCTTTAAATGGGTATGTCCATTTGCAAATAATCTCACCCCTGGGAGCGCCAAGGAGGGAGGGTCCCTGAGGGGAGGGCATGTGCCCAGGCTACTCACATCCTCTGGAGGCAGGGGAATGAGAGTATCTGCTTCAGCATGTCCGCACTTGGTTCACTTTATTCTCAATATCAAGACAATGGGGACTTCTTGTAATTTCAGGGCACAGGGGAAAGTATAACTAATATTTAAAGTTTAAAAATTGAGATGAACATGCAGCCTCTGGTTACTTATTGATCTGGTCCTGGGTTATTTTTTAAAAAGCAAATCAGCCAGCTGTGCTGACTCTCCATGTATTCATCTTCCTTACTTCATCATCCTGTCAGCGTGTCATGATCTAGTGGGTACTAAAGGCAGTAAATTAGGAAGTGGTGGTTGTGGCTGAGGGGTTTCACTTGCCTTTAAGAATATATATGTGTGTGTGTGTGTATTCTTTATTTGTGCAAATATTATTTTATTGTGAGTGTGGGTTTTTTTAACCTTTGGATTAGTGGGGTTCAGAGGAATATGTCTTAGCTACTCATCTCTCCAGTGTGGCAGAGGCAAGCTGAGGCAGGTGAGACTCTAATCTGTCCCCAGGCTGGGGTATAGTGACCCAGGTTAAGTGCCCTGGTGCATGCCACCTGTGACCCAGCTCTTGACAGCATGGAATCCTGCCTTTGTATAATAGGAGATCCCCAACAGAAGAAGAACACACAGGGTGATATGAAAAAAACCCTGTGTTGCATACGCAACGGACATATAAACTCATAGAGATGGGCTCTTACACCCTTGTTAGTTCACAGTCAGTGGTGAGAAAATAGCCTAGAACTAACCTAATGTGTTAAAGTTCTAGATGGTAACATTTTCTCAAACTTCCCCTAGGTGAACACATGTGCATGCATGCTCAAGCACCCACAAAAACAGCAGGTGAGAACCCCACCAGCTAAAATCTGCAGTGCTCACTTGCATCATAGATGCTCATCTCTGACTTTTTGCTAAGTAGAACAAAAGGATCGCCAAATGTCATAAACTGCAGTCATGATCAGAAATAGAAACGTAGGAGTTATAAGCACTGTATGTCCAAACTCTTCCCCCAGGACAGATTTTTTTTTTAATTTTAGTTGAATTAGCTAAATACATAAGCCCGGTGAATCAACAGTGATGACTCACTTTAGATCTTCTTGGCAAGGAAGTCTAAACCTGTGCGAAGAGAGCAGCTGTGTCTGGTAGAGCCAGTTTGGGGCTATGGGCAATGTCCAGGGTCCCCAGAGTGCCTGAGTTCACAGCCATACTTTACATCACTTTCACCTACAACTCTTGCAAGCTTCTGAATCCCTTTGTGCCCTAGAGCATGAAGAGTGGTAAAGGTCTTCCTCCACACCCACAACCCCACCCTCTCTGCACAGGAGATCCTGATTTGGCTCTCAGCTCTCCATCTTCGCTTGATGTGGCTCTAAGGGCTTCCCTTAATCTTTTTGCCTCAGCTTTCTCACCTGTCAAATAGACACAATTCAATCAACTCCACCTTCTTCACAATGTTGTTATAAAGAGCTACCAAGGTAGTACATATAGAAGACATATAGAAGTACTTTGTAAGCATGAAGTGTCTTATGAAAGCTAAGATATTATTAGCCTTCAAGCACAACATTTTAACCCCACCCCTAATTTTGAGAAACTATGAAAACTGGTGGTTGCTGTCTCCTTAAAGTGTGGGGTAGTAACCTGGAGGGTTCCGTTTATGAGGAGGGAGTCCCTGGTGGCACTACTGAGAGGGGTGGTTGAACAGGAACAAAAACGCACCTAGGACTCATCAGGGTAGATTGCTGGTGGTTGAGGTTGTAAATAACTTCCTCACCAAAACTTTTTGAGGTAGCTTTAAATCAGTGAGTCTTTCGAATCTTTGCAGATGCAGGTCAAACCCAGCCAAAAAAAAACAAGAAAAATAAAAAGAAATGAAAATATGGGAGGGATTGCTGACTCAGCTATCTTCATTCACAGAGCCTCTCAAAACATGGGAATAAGAGTAACCAAAGTTCAACTTCCTCAATTGCAAATAAAGCTGAAATTCTGCCTGATTTCCATGAGGTTTCCTCTCATGTTACCTCTCTCCTCAGCATGGAACCGGAGTATGCTAAAGCCAGGAAATTCAGCCTATCCAAAGGAAGCAGCCCAGAAGCCACTGTAGAATCAGCCAAATCTGCAGGAGTTCAGTTTGTCTTTAGCATCCTTGGCCTTTTAATGCATCTCCTCAACTTTGCTTCTCCTTGCTCCTGATATCCTCTTAGGAATTCTGCAGAAGCGGACCCCGAAACCACCATTTGGGTATGAATAAGTTACTAAGAAAATACTCCTAGGGCACACCAGTAAGGGAGAGGGGGTTGCAGGACAGGAAAGGAGAAGTCAATCAAGTGTGTGATTTCAGCCAAAGTCCTAGCTCAAGCATGATCCCCCAGGGGAGCTCTGGAGCATAAATTACACCTTAGCATTTGTTCCACTGAAGGCTTGGGAGCTCAGCTTTCAAAGGCGTGCAGGGGTTAGTATTGATAAGTCCTCCTGGGGGGTTTGTAAGCTCTCAGAAACTTCTGGCATTCTGCAAAAGCAGCTCCAGAAGTCCTTGGAACGTCCTCTGAAGAGAGTTGCGGGCATGACCCTTAGAAGTAAAAAAACACAAGCTGGGGAAAGAGTGCATGGAATCAGTAGAAAGGATCCCAGGGCGTCTAGAGAGAGCTCAACCAGTCCACTACCCACTGTAGTGACAACCCTCTTTCTCCAAAACTGCCCTTCTCTTCCCTCCTCCCTTTCCGACAGCCCTGTCTTCAAGTCAAAATACTGATGTCAAGTCAAGTTTCTATCTGTGTGAAAGGCATAAGTAGCTTTACTTGCAGAGTTTCGTCCAAGCTTCATATCACGGTCCGTGAGCCCCTTCACCTTGCTGGGCCTGCCTTCCAGGGCCCATCTATTGCCCTGCCCAGTCTCAGCCTCATGTGTTAGTTGGGTCTTCTGTTATTTGTAGCTAAAACAACGATACAGATCACCACACAATAGCGAACATTCATTGAGTGCTTATTTCTGTGCTAGTTTATGGACTTTACCTAAATTAACTCATTTATTCCTCCTGATAACCTCCTTTATATAGGTAAAATTATCATCCTTATTTTACAGATGAGGCAACTGATGCAAAATAATGTTTGTTGTCAGTAGTAAAATTTATCTTGATTTGTAAGTCAATAGAATAATTATTTTTAGAAACATACTAGGATGCATCATCAAGCAAATAATTAGCAACTGCTTGGAAAATGAGAGTGGTGTTGATACTGTTTGTGAAGAGCAGGTACATCGGATCAGTTTCATTTCCTCCCATAATAGAATGGTAGCCATGACAGACATGGGAAAAGGTACGGATGTGATGTATCTTCTTTCATGTACTCAATAAAATATTTTCAAGGGCTTCTTGAGGTAATGGAAGGGAAACAAGAAACAGACGTATGTCCTGTTTCAGAGTATTTTGTAGCCCAGAAGGAAAAATAAGACATCCGTATAGATCATTGTGATATACCTGTGCTTCAAATCTTGCCCTCTCTATAATCCATTCTTCACAATGAAGGGAAAATAGTTTTTAATTTTCCCATGAAGCAAACTGAGAATGTCAGAATCCTGCTTTAAAAATCCTTCAGTGTCTCCCCACTGGAATCAAAGTCTAGGCTCCTGACCCTGGCTGACAAAACTCCTCGTGAGCTGGCCCTGCCAGTCTCTCCAATCTCGTGTCCCACCAGTTCTCCTGATCCCCCTCTGTCATTCAGAACTGCTGTCAGTACCCAGGAGAAAAATGATCTATCCTTCCCACCTTCAGACCTTTGCACCTATTGTCTGGAATGTTCTTCGTGCCCTTTTTGACCTGGTTCACTTGTACTTGTCCTTCATATCTCACTCAGCGTAGACGTTGCATGTTCTTGGTAGACTTCCTTATCCCCCAAGGCTGTGTTAGGAGGCGTACTTGCGTGCTTCCCTAGCTTCAGGTATTTGCCCATATGTTCACACTTATTCCACTGCCTTGCACATTTCTTTTGGCCTAGGGGAGTAAGATAAAAAGGGTTATTAATGGTGTTGACCTGAGAAGCTCTATCAAACCCTTTCTAGTAGGGACTGTGTCATTTTTTATCACCTCTGTGAAAAACTTACAAATACAGTCATCCAATTTGTACATAATATTAAATTAGATAGGGTTACCAGAATTCTAGATATGGGGAAAAATAGAAAGTGTTCTTGAAAGATTAGAAAATGATTTCATCAACAAAGCTGAAATGTAATATGGCAAATGCCAGGTCATCCTCCAAAGAACACAAATCTTGTAACACAAATATAGGATGGCTAAGCAGAAATGTAGTGGAAACACACTTAGGACACATAACTAACCATGAGATAAATGTGAGTCAGCAATGAAGTGCCATTACAGGAAGAAAATGCAGGACAAATTCATATTTCCCAGATGCATTAAATGAGGCTTGATATATTTGGCTGGGAAAGGAATTTTACCTCCACCGTGGCTTTAGTAGAGTAAGGCATCTACTTTCAGTCACCAAGTGATAAACTAATGAAATACATTTTGGCGAAATAGTGAAGAAAATGAGATAATTTCACATAGACCAGAGAAGGGAATTATTGTTTCTGAGACTCAAACAGTGCTGCTACGTCACACTTTTAAACTGTTTTCCAATTAACAACATGCTGCATTAATGAGCATCTTCTCCTTCAATTTTTACACCACCTTACAGGTTAAACATGATTATCACTATTTTAGAGATTTTTTAATGAAAAAACTGAATTTTTTTTATGTTCAGAAAAAAACAAATGAAGTTAAGATTCTGGTTGACAAATCACTTTTCTCCCAAAGAGTTTTTTGTGGGAAGAAAATCTTGCTCATGGAGAGAAATAAAAATTCTGAGCCAAAACCCAGTACCTAGCTTATGGCCTAATTGTTATATGCTATGATAATTTTTAAGTGGTTGAAGTGAATGAATGCATAAATACAGGAGTGATAAAATATTTAGACGAGTTATTACTGAATGTTGAAAAATATCTTAAGAAGAAAATAGGCAATCATCTGCCATGCATGGTTTAGATGGGTGGGCTTCACATTTTTTATTTTCCATCTTTATCAGTAAAATGCCTATTGAAAATATGCACAATAGGACCGGGTGTGATGGCTCACGCCTATAATCCCAGCACTTTGCAAGACTGAGGCAGGCAAATTGCTCGAGCTCAGGAGCTGGGCAACATGGTGAAACCCCCTCTCTACAAAAACAAAAATTAAAAAAAAAATTAGCCAGGCGTGGCGGCGTGTACCCGTAGTCCCAGCTACTTGGGAGGCTGAGGTGAGGGGATCGCTATACCCCAGCCTGGGTGACACAGCCAGACCCTGTCTCAACAATATTAATAATAATAATAAATTATGAAAAAATATGTACAACAAATAGGAATGTTTATATATTTATGAATTACATGCATGATTATGTACTGTTAAACTTTATACAACATTTACAAAAACTTAATTTAAAAGGGTGTGATGAAATATAGATAAATATGACTTCACTATTTTCTTCCTGTATTCCAATACAATCACTTTCATAGTCCTAAAGTAACCATATCTTATTTCGAAGGCCACTACTTAAAACATTTTCTAGCTGAAGATTTCTCAGGGCTTGAAGAGACTAGGGATTATGAAAAGCCAGGAAGGGGGCCTAGGGCAGGTGGGTAAGATTGAGCATTAATAGACTTTTAAAATATATAACTTGTGCCCAATTTATAGGCTTTCTAGGCAGATAGAGTTGGAAGACTTCTTTGGTCGGGAATGACTGATAAGACTTGGGGTCCTAGGAAGGCATATGCATTGCTCACCTGGGAGTTGTGAGATGTGCACCACAACTGTGTGGGCTCCACATGAAATCAGGGTTCTGTCTAAGGAAATTTCCCCAAATATCCAAGGACAGAAGAGCAGACACAGAGTTCCCTGGATGTGCTTACAGACACTATGGTTCGTGGTTTGTTCTTTTATGAGAATATGAGTTCCTTGAGTGTGTGGCTGCCCTTCCATGGGCATGTCACTGCTACTTCCACTCAGAAGTGCTCTTCTTAATCAAAGTGGCCAGTAACCTACATTCTTATCTGAGTGTGGACTTTCTGAATCCCTGTTGTCATCAGCTTCCCAAAGACTTGGAGAAACTGAGGACGTTCCATGAAACCCTACATTTGTCATCCTAAAAAAACAAAGAAGAGTTTTTAATGTCTTTATTTGACAAGAAAACCAGAAAGATGGATTAAAGAAGGACTCTGAAAAACAGTGGGTTTTTTATTGTTGCTGCTGCTGTTCTTATTTTTATGTTTTTCTGTTGCCCTTCTACACAACACCTTTGTTTCTGAGCTTTTCCTTGTCCATTCTGTACTCTTTTAATTTTGAAAGTGAATAACAAGTCCCCTTGTTTGATGAGTGTTAAGCAAGTAAAATGAAGTCAGCCTTGAATTATCTACCAAAAAAAAAAAAAAAAAATCAATGCTTTGGCTAATGGGGATGTTCCAAAATGCATGCAATTTTGTGTGTAGGGAATGTTCTGAATTTAATTTAATTTCCTAATAGTTACAATCATTTGACCGAGAACAGGAGGCACAAAGGAACACTAACAATAGGGATGTCATATGAAACAAGAAAGGGAGAGAGTATCGTACCAAAGAAGTTTAATTTACAAAAGCAAGTTGGTGAGCAAGAGAGAATGTCACCCATCACCAGAGCCAAGCCTTCCTTGTTTGGTACAAGAATGGTAATTAGTGGGACAGCCTTCTCAGGTGGCGGCCCTGACTGTCTGTAAAGAAACTAAACATACAACTCACATATAACCCTGTTTATTTACTACCCATCTTCTCCCAACCTGGAGATATGGTTGAAGTAGGAGGAGTGGGAGGAAGGATAAGAAAACAAAAGCCAATTGATCTTTGCCTTTCACATGATTATTCCCAGATCTATTCCCAGTTCTCCATCTCAAATGCTGCTTTGAAATCAGTCTAGATCTTAAAGGAACACCAGAGAGAGTATTTAAATGTGCCAAATAAATGAGAATTATGGTGATGCGGCAGTAAGTAAACAAATCAATTAATTGATTTTTTAGTTTGGCCAAGGTTAAAATTCTAACCCTGCCTCTATCCATCAAGTTTTCTAAATCAATTCAGTTCTCATCTCTGAGCCATCACTGTTTCTCATCTGTAAAATGGGATAATAATCACAGAGATATGGTGACAGTTTATGCTATAATACATGAAAAGCATTTAGCTAAGTGCTAAATGTATAGTAAGTACTCAATAAATGCTCTCACTTGCATTTGATTATTTTTAATTAAACTTTTCATTTCGGGACAATTGTAGATTCACATACTCTTGTAAGAAATAGTATAGAGAGATCCCCTGTACACTTTACCCAGTTTCCTTTAATAATATCTTACAAAAGTATAATGCAGTATCTAAATCAGTGTCAACATTGGTGCTGTCAAGATAAGAGTATAGCTCCATGACTGCAGGGACTCCTTCTGTTACCCTTCTATAGACATATCGAACCCTCCCTCCCTGACCACTGACCCCTGACTCTGAGTGAACACTCATGTGTTCCTTTTGTCATTTCAAGAATGTTGTATAAATAAAATCCTACAGTAAGTAACTTCTTGAAACCAGCATTTTTCACCCACAAATATTGCCTGAAGATTCCTCTTTATCATTACATGTATCAGTTATTTGTTTCTGTTTCACTGCTAGGTGCTATTACATGCTATTAGTTTACCCCTCTGCTAATACCACACACTAGATCACATGCCATGGATATGAAATACCATGGATTGTTTAACCATTCACCCACTGAAAGACATCTGGTTGTTTCCAATTTGGGGCTATCATAAATAAAACTATTATAATACTATTATTATAAGATAATACTATTATGGGCATTCAAACATGGATTTTATGTGAACATATTTTTTCATTACTCTGAGATTAAGGCACTTGCAGGGTTATATGTGAGTTGTATGTTTAGTTTTCTTTATAGAAACTGCCAAGTTGTTTTACAAAAGAATAGCTATACCATTTTCCGTTCCCACCAGCAAGGTATGTGATCCAGTTTCTCTGCATCCTCACTAGCATTTGGTGCTGTCACTACTTTTTATTTTAGTTATTCTGATGGGTGTGAAATGATAGCTCAGTGTAATTTTTATTTGTATTTCCCTAATGGTTAATGATGTTAAATATCTTTTCATGGGCTTTTTTTCTAGCTACATATCCTCTTCAGTAAATTTTCCCGTTTTCTAATAGGGTTGTTTGCTTCTGACAGTTTTTAATTGTTTTGACATTTTTTTAATATGTTCTAAATGCTAGTCCTTTGTCAGCTATATGTATTGCAAATATTTTCTCCCAGTCTATAACTTGTCTTTTCATCCTCTGTACAAGTTCTTTCGCAGAGCAAAGCCTTTTAATTTTGAAGAGGTCTTTTCTTTCATGGCTTGTACTGTTAGTGTCAAGTCCATGAATTCTTTGCAGAATTAATTCAAGATTTGGAAAACTTTCTCTTATTTTTTTAATAAGGGTTATAGTTTCACATTTAAGTCTGAAATTCATTGTCAGATCATTTTTATAGAAGTTGTGAGTTTTAGATCAAGATTCTATTTATTTACTTAGCCTGTGGATGCCTGCTTGCTCCAGCACATTTGATGAAAAGCCTATCCTTCCTCCACTGAGGAAGACCTTTACCAAGAATCCACTGAGCATATTCATGTGGGTCTATTTTTGAGTTCTCCATTCATTGTCATTGATATGTATGTCTGTCCCTCCTCTAATACCACACACTCTTGATTACTGCAGCTATATAATGTCATAAAATTGAATAAATCGATTCCTCCCAATATATAGTAGATCCTAATGTTGGAGATAGTAACTCTTTCCACCTTATTATGCTTTTTCAATATTATTTTGGCTAGGCTAAGGCTTGTGTATTTTCATGCATATTTTAGAATAAGTTTATCTATGATTATAGGAAAATATTGCCAGAGCTTGTGTATTTTCATGCATATTTTAGAATAAGCTTATCTATGACTGTAGAAAAATATTGCTACGAGCTAAATGGGAATTGCATGAAACCAATAGGTCAATTTAGAGAGAATTGATGTTATTACTATGCTGAGTCTTCCAGTTCATGAACATGGTATGTCTCTTGATTTAAGGTTTTTTCCTCCTTTTAGTGATATATAATTTACACATTTATCAGTACATGTGAGTGTTTGCTACATGCATAAAATGAGTAATGATCAACTCAAGCATTTGTAGTATCCAGCATCCTGAATGTTTATCATTTTTACGTGTCAGTATAATTTCAAGTCCTCTCCTCAAGTTACTTTGAAATATACATAATACTGTTGCTAAGTATAGTCACTCTAGTCTGCTGTCAAACATTACAACTCGCTTCTTTTATTTAACTGTGTGTTTGTACCCATAACCCACCCTTTCCAGTCTCTGGTGTCTGTTATTCTGTTCTTTATGTTCATGAGATCAAGTTTTTGGCTCCCATTTATAAATGAGAACATGTAGTATTTGTCTTTCTGTGCCTGGCTTATTTTACTTAATATAGTGACCACCAATTCCATTCACGTTTCTGCAAATGACATGATTTCATTCTTTTTTATGGATGAATAGTATTCCTTTGTGTATGTATACCACATTTTCTTTATTCATTTATTCATTAATGGACACTTAGGTTAATTCCATATCTTTGCTATTAGAAACAGTGCTGTGATAAGCATGTGAGTGCACCTATCATTTTGATATGCTGATTTCTTTTCCTTTGGATAGATATTCAGCAGTGGGATTGTGGGACCATATGGCAATTCTATTTTCAGGTTTCTGAGAAAACTCCATACTGTTTTCCCTAGTGGTTGCACTAACTTACATTCCCACCAACAGTGGTATATGAGAGTTCCTTTTTCTCTGTATCCTTGCCAGCATCTGTTATCTTTTTGTCTTTTTAGCAATAGTCGTTCTAACTGTGGTGAAATGATATCTCATTGTTGTGATTTGTTTCCTTTAATGTTTTCTTTCTAATTTTTGGCATACATATTCTATACATATTTTGTTGAATGTACCTAAGTATTTTATTTTCTTTGGAGTGATTATAATACTGTGTTTTTATTTTTAGTATCTACATTGTTCATTGTTATATAGAAATGAGATTGATTTTTGTATCCTGTGACCTTGCTGAACTCACTTTTTAGTTCTAGGACTGTTTATAGATTTTTTGAGATTTTCTATGAAGACATTTACATCATCTGTAAATAGGGACAGTGTTATTTCTTCCTTTCCAGTTGGTATACCTTTTACTTGTTCTTCTTGCCTTATTGAAGTGACTAAGACTCCCAATACTGTGTTGAATAAGAGTAGTAAAAGCAGATATCCTTGCTTTGTTCTGACCCCTAGAAGAATAGCAGTCAGTCTTTCATTATTATGTATGATATTAGCTGTTGGGTTTTTGTGGATGCTTATTATCGAGCTAAGGGAATGTTCCTCTATTCCTACTTTGCTAAGATTTTAAAAATCATACATTGGTATTAGACTTATTAAATGTTTCTTCTCTATCAATTGATATGATCATATGATTTTTTTTCTTTTTTAGTCTGTTGGTTTAGAGTATTACATTGATTTATTTCTGAATGTTTAACCAATCTTGCATACCTAGAATAAATGCCACTTGCTCATGGGTACATAATTCTTTTTATACATTGCTGGATTTGATTTGTTAAAATTTTTTGTAGATTTTATATCAAAGTCCATGAGAGATATTTGTCTGTAGTTTGCTTTGTTTGTGGTGTCTCTGTCTGGTTTTGGTAGCGGGGCATTAATACTCTCATAAACAAGTGGTGATGTGTTCCTTCTTCATCTATACATAAAAGAGATTGTATAAAATTAGTGGTAATTCTTCTGTAAATCTTTGATATAATTCTTCAGTGATAACTTTGGGGCTGGAAAATTTCTTTAGGGAGCTTTTAAATTATTCCATTTCTGTAATGTTTTTAAGACTATTTAAGTTGTCTATGTTATTTTGGTTTGAGTTTTAGCAGTTTGTGGTTTTTGAAATCCATTTATTCTAAATTGTAGAATTTATGAGTATAAAGTTACCTGCTGCACTCTGTGGTAAGCTGAATAATGGCCCCCAAAGATATCCCTGGAAGTCTGTATATGTTACCTTATACACACACACATTAAAAAAAAAAAGAAGAAGAAGAAGAAAAAGAAAAAAAGGCTCTGCCTGTGCAATTAAGTTAAATATCTTGAAATAGGGAGATTTTCCTGGACTATAGAGGTGGACCATAAATGCAAACACAAGTGTCATTATAATAGGAAGGAGGGGGGGATTTGGCCAAATAAGGGGAAAAAAGGCAATGTGAAACTGAAGCAAGACACTAAACTGCTGAAGCTCTAGAAGCTGGAATATCAAGGACATAAGTCTTTGCCTAGAACCTATTCTGTAGAACCAGAGAGAGGCCCAGTGAAACTCATTTCAGACTTCAGATCGCCAGAACTATAAGAGAATAAATGTGTGTTGTTTGAAACCACCAAGTTTGTGGTAATTTGTTACAGCACCCATAGGAAACCAATATATTCTTCTTTATTGTAATGTGTCTTAGCATGGATTTCTTTTAATGGTAAGCATTTCTAATGTAAGCATTTAGTGCTATATAATTTCCTCTCACCACTGGCTTTAGCTGCATCCCACATAATTTGATATGTTGTATTTTCATTTTTATTGAGCCCTATGTTTTTTAAAATTTCCTTTGAGACTTTCTCTTTGACCATGGATTGTTTAGCAGTATGTTGTTTAATTTTCAAGTATTTGGAGATTTCCCTGTTGTATTTCTGTTTTGTTTTGTTTGTGTTTTTCATTCCTAGTTTGATTCTATTTTGGTCAGAGAACACACTCTGTATGATTTAATTTATTTTAAAATTGTTGAGGTTTATTTTATGGCACAGGTTATGGTCTATGTTGAAGAGTGTTTCATGGGTACTTTTATTAATAAAGTCTGTTCTGCTGTTTTGGGATAGGGTGTTCTCTCTGTGTTGATTAGGTCCTAGTTGGTTGATTGTATTGTTCAGATCTTGTATAGCCTTGTTGATTTTCTGTCTATTAGTCCTGTCAGTTGCTGAGAAAGGAGTGTTGAAGTCTCTAGCTATAATTGTGCATTTGTTTATTTCTCCTTTTAGCTTTCAGTGGTTGGCTCATGTGGTGTTTTATATGTACACAGTTATAATCATTATGTCTTCCTGAAGAATTAATCTCTCCTTGTCTCTAGTAACTTTTGTTGTGAATTCTAGTTTACCTAATATTAATACAGCTATGCCTGATTTTTTATTTTTTGGTTACTATTTTCATAGAGTACCTTGTTTATATTTTTATTTTCAACCTTCCTATATTATTGAATTTGAAGTGAGTTTCTTATAAGCAGAACATAGTTAAGTCATTTTTTTCCTTTATCCACTGCCAGTCTTTATCTTCTGATTGGCATAGTTAGGCCATTTATATTTAAGGTAGTTGTTGATATGTTAATGCGTATCATTTTATTATTTCATTTTATTATTTGTTTTTGCTTCCTTTGTTTGTTAGTCTTCTATTTTTTTATCTTATTTTGCTGTTATTTGTTACCTGAATCTTTTCAGAATTCTATCTTGATTTATTTATGGTGTGTGAGTATATCACTGTGGATAGTTCTCTTAAAGGTGACCTTAAAGTATTATATTACACATACATAACTTATCATAGTCTACTGGTATCAATGTTTTACCACTTTAAGTGATAGGTAGAAATCTTATTTTCACTTAGATTCCTTTACCCTCTCCACTTTTAAAACATAATTACCTTAAGTATGTTCTCTACATATATGGAGCACCACATCAGATGATGTTATAAGTTTTGCTTCGGCCAGCCTGTAAGTTTTAAGAAGTTCATGAGAAGTAGATGTTTGATTATGTTTACTCTTATGCTATATTTACTCCCATTCCAGTATTCTATCATTTTTGAGTTTCCAAACTTCCTTCTGTTATTATTTCCTTTCTTTAGTCATTATTTCCTATTTAGTCATTGCCATTTTTAAGGGTAGATTTTCTAGCAGCAAATTATCTCAGTTTTCCTTTGTCTGAGAATGTCTTTATTTCTCTTCATTGATAAAGGATTGTTTCACTGGATATAGAAATCACAGCTGACAATTCTTTTAATATTTTTAAATAATGTGCAATTTCTCCTGGCTTCCATGATTTCAGATAAGAAATCCTCTGTCATTCAAATTAGTATTCCCTATGAGTTATGTATCATTTATCTGTGGTTGCTTTCACAGTTTTTGTTTCTTTGTCTTCAGTTTTCAGAAGTCAAATTGTAATGTGTCTTGTCATGGATTCCATTAGGTTTATTCTCTCTGGGGTACACTCACCTTCTTGAATCTGTAAGTTCATGTTATCTGTAAACTTTGGGAAATGTTCTACTTCATTTAATTGAGCAGTTTTTCAGTACAATGCTTTCTTTCTCTTTCTTCTGACATCTGAAGATACAAACAATAGCTCTTTTGTTATTGTACCACAGATTCTAAAGGTCCCCATTAATTTTTTCAGTGTATTTTCTCTCTATTGTTCAAATTAGGTAAACTCTATTGAGTTGTCCTCAAGTTCATTTGTTCTGTCCTCTGTCATCTCCACTGTACTACTGAGCCAATCCAGGAAGTTTTTCTTTTGCTTATTACATTTACTATAATTTCCATTCAGTCTTTTTAAAAGAATTTCTATTCCTTTGCTGAGATTTTTTCCTTTTTTTATCTATATCAAGAGAATTTTTAATTACTTGTTGAAGCATTTTCACGGCTGCTTTAACATCAATGTCAAATAATCCCGACTTATGATTTATCTTGACTGTGGTATCTTTTGAGTGTCAGTTTTTATGAAGGCCAGGCTGGTGTGCATGTTTAACTTTCTGTTGGGCACCACCAATAAAACACCAATAAAAATGGGTCACTCACTCATAGTGCCTCATTGCAAATAAGTAGGGTGAACTTTCAGCTCTCCCCTTGGTGCTGCTGACTCTTCCTTGCAAAAGCAGGGCACCAACTTGCTTTCATTGTCTTGATTGTCTTGAGTTGAAGTAGAAGATCACCTTCCCTATGGTCTTCACTGCCACGTGGGAGAAGGAGGAGGAGGGCTGACTCACACAACTTTGTTACTGCACGATGGTGGTAGAAGTTCAGCTCCCTTCTGGGCCCCGATGATACCATGACAGTGGAAAAGAAGAAGCTGAGTGTCACCAGCATGTCTTCAAAGCACCTCATTCCACCTCATTGATATTAAGTGGGAGTGGAGACTTAGCTTCCCACTGTAGTCTGTTGATGCAGCGGAGGTAGGGAGACAGGGGAACAGAAATATCAACTAGCCTTATTCAGTCTCATTGTTGCAGAGTCGTTAAGGAGATTCAACCTACCACTAGACCTTGCTGACACTACCCTGGTGGGGGAAATTGTAGCACTGCCTCTGTCTGTCAGGCAGGGAACAGAAGACCAATTTCGTGTCCATGGACAGCACCATAGTGAGGAATCAGAGCACTGTCTGCTTCTTCGGAGGTGGGGGCAGGGTGGATTCCCGCTTGCCCCACTGAAACCTCCTAGGGGATGACGGTGCAGGTTTTTCCTGCATGTTTGACTGGAATATGGAAGGGATTGCCAAAAAACGTTTTCTGCTTTTATGCCAGCACTTTCCTGGTGCTTTGGCTAGAAGAACAGACCTTTTTTGGAGCTTTTCAGTCAGTAACAGATACTATATTCAAGATGGAGTCTTTTTCAGCTCCCTGTGAAGAATATGCGGGAAATAATCAGGAAACCAGAGAATTCCCCACCTTGTCACTCCTCAAGTCCTGACCTCCCTGTAAAGTCTGCCTTCTCCTTCCACATTTCAGGAACACATGGGAAAGACACTATGATGATCAGAAGGCAGAAGACAGGAACTAGGGGACTGTTTAGGCCAGTGACTTTTCTCAGAATCAGGGGTTTCTGAGAAAAAGGCAAGATAGGACAAGATAGACCATTTGCGATTGGCTGTAGGGGTGATCTCCAGTTGCCTAGTACCTGACCTTGGGGTGATCAACACAGAAGAATGTTGTCTCTTAGAGTGTACTGACAGATAAGGGAGACATGACCCTGGATTGGTTAGTTTCATATTAAAACAGCTCCCAATAGGGTCCTTTATCATCTCTAAGTATGGGCTAGGCCAAGAAGAGATGTCTTTCCCCAGCCAGACAGGTGTCTTAAGATGCCAAAACATTATAATACATAGGAAATTTTAAAATATTTACAATACATGGTCAGTCAGAACTATGGGAGGCCCTGGACCTTCAACTGGCATCTAAAGATGAGGGCAGTCTAATGGGATTGAGACTTTAACCTGTGTTGTCTGCAGTAAGTCCAGGTGTTTAGTAAGTATCAGAATTGAATAGACTCGTTGAACACACAGTTGGTATCTGGAGAATCAGTTGACTGCCAGTATTAGGAACCCATCCCCCAGCCCATACCAAGGCACCCAAATGTGTGATCACAGTTGGGTACCTGAGCTGTGGCAGGCAGGCAGTCATGTCAGCAGGTGCACATGACAAATGTCATGCATGTTTTAACTGAATGCAGGGTGAGAGTCAGAAATTCTCTTCTGGTGTTTATCAATGAAGACTGCACCTGACCAAAAAATAAAAATTCATGAAACTTAAATGCTAAAAAAAAAATAAGAAAATCCTTTTACCAAAAGAATCATTGCATTTAAGGGCCTCAAGCACACAACTGTTTTCACAGAAGCCATCTTGAATATTCAGCATACATAGATTGCTTTTGCTCTCAAAATTGACACAGATGGGGAGCAGGATTGACTAAAACGGTAACAAAAAATATTTTAGGGATGATAGAAATGTTCTCACCCTGGATTGTGGTGATGGTTGCACGACTTTATACATACATTTACTAAAAATAATTGAACTATGAAAATACAAAATAAGAGTAATAAAATAAAGTTTAAAAGTCCCACAAGGAGAATCTGCTCATTTCTGAATTGAGAGCAGGTTTTCAAACTTGAATTATGGTCTTGAGAAACAATATTCATCATGGCTGAACCAGCATACACTGCAGGGGACAATAATGCAACCTTTTGTCCCTAGTAAAACTCTTGTTAAAACTGGGCATGAGCTGAATTGTGGTAGAGGTGCAGGCTGTTTTCAGGGCTCCACTTTCCAACATGGATGATGGCTATCTCCTGAATTTCCTACCCCAAGCTTCTCATCAGGGTGAACCTGTTCTCTTTGGCTAAAATCCACTCTCAAGATGCCCCACTCCGGCAATTACCCACATCCTAGACATTGTCTTCTAGCCAATCCTATTCCATCATTTCCTCTTAAGATTCCACATCTCCCAACATCACAGCAAAGGCAAGATATTCTCCTTTACCCCATGGCAGCTGTACTGTCCCCTCGGTCAGCATTGTCCCAGCGTCCAAGGGAAGAAGGCAGTATATTGGCTTCTGTCCTGTGGTAACATTACTGTAGAACCAGGGCCTGCAATACGGAAGGGCCCTAGAACCCTACCCGATGCATGTAAATATTAATCTCATATCAGCGTTTCTTGCTGTTCTCTCCTTGTTAGAGGATCCCTAAAGATTTTTTCTCCAGGCCAAAGTGTGCTCATGGCTGCCCTAGGCTGGGCTATGTGAACACAGTTAGTAGGTTAATAATTTGATACCTGATGAAATTGGTGTTTTTGAAATAGTGCTTAAGTACTTTTGTAGACATAAGTGTGATGCTGGTGAAAGAAAGGCAGAGAAGGGGCCCAGGAGTGCCAGGCTCAGACCACATATTTGGCTCTGAGCAACTCAGCTTTGGACAGAATTTTTGCACATCTTCTCAGCAAAATAAAATGTCTACTTTGATCTGAACACATTCTCTTCAAAGCCCGTGTAGCTATCACTTATTGTTACTGGAACATGCTCCAGGAGACCTCAACTTATACTCCAAGAAGCTAATAAAATATTTCTTTCCACTCCAAACGGTGATTTCCCTGAGATAGCTTCTGGTAAATGTGGGTTTTGAATTGTATTACTTTTCTACCCATGTTTCATTCATCACCCATTCTGGGTTGGAAGTCAGGGAAACTGCTTGACTGGTCCATCCACTAATCTGACTATGTCCTTAGAGCAAGATGAGGGCCCCAAGGTAAGTCACTTGGCTGATAGAGGATACACTTTTTTTCTAGCATATCAATCAATGGCAGAGAGCCCATGGGCTTTCCTCAATGCTCAGGAAATCAGGAAACATTTCACACTAACCTTCTGTTCTCAGCATCTTGTTAGTTTTTCAATGGGAATGATTTTCATGCTGGGAATCACAGACCAGGTAATAAATAGATGTGATGCTATATTAAGCTTTTGGAAGTAGTTATTTTCAGGAAGGCTTTTAGACTCTTTCAAATCATGTAAATAAAGTAGTGGCCCAATACAAGTACAAGTAGTGGCCTAATAAAACTGTCCTCTCTGCTACGGGTCTCCCACTCCATTACCAAGTCTTCATGGGGAATACCCAGTGCTTCCATGCCACCCTTGGCAGTCCTCATTGGTGCCACATGTTCCAACAAAGTTGAAGAGCCACTTGACTAACGAAAGCCCCGACAACACATAAATCACAAGCCTTTTTTACCGTCTGAAGTAGTCAGCAAACCATAACTAGAATAATATCTGAGTAGAAAGGTTATGTTGCTAGCACAGATTATCTGCAGCATATATATTGAATAAGCAGATTTGACCAAAAATATGAAGGGAAAAAAACTTATTTAAAATTTGATGCAGTGACTAGCTATCTTTGCTGCTTGTTTTATAATTTTATTTTGTGTATCTTAGAGAAAAAAGAAAAAACAAACAAAACCCAATTTCTTAGTTCCCTGGATTCCACAATAGCAATTTCATAACAGTTTCTCTCTGGGATCTTCTTGCAAAATGGCTGTATGATGTGTGATGATGCTGTCCAATTTGTTCCACAATATTCCCTGAGAAACTGATCATCCTCTCTGTGGACCTTGGTAAAGAAGATGGGAGGGTGGGTAAGATGAGGCAGGATGTGAAACTCACTGAGACCTCCCAATGACAAGCACAGTAAAACTCAGGAATATTGTAGCATTTTGTGTACAACTCAATAGTCTTCATTAAACTTGAGATTTTTAGAATAATATCAGACTATTCAAGTCACTGCGTTAATAAAACAGATACTAGTACCCTTTAACAACATAACAAATGTGTATGAATCATTTATATGATTTTTTTCTCTTGAACGATGTTTGACAATAATCAGATGATAATGAAATGTATAATTAATAACAAAAATGCCAACATCTGTTCTTGTTATTACAGACTGATTTTTCAATGTACTATTTCAAATGTGTCAGCATTAACCTAATTTATATTAAAATCTGCTAAATACAATCTGCTTTCATTAGCTGTTAATTTGGGTTGGCACATGACACCAAGGAGACGCTTCCTCTCTGCTCTCCCTCCCCATTTCTCGCTTTTGTCTAAACCAAAGATTACCCCAAATGTCTTTTAAAAACCGGCTGCCTCAACTTGAATGTTCTGCCAGCAGATGGATCAGGTTGGCTGGCTGTTGGCTTTCAGCTATGAATGATCAGTTCATTGATTCTTAAAAAGTGGCACTTGGTCTCAGGAAAAAGGCTGGTCCCCAGCTGCAACCGCTTCTGATATTCTTCTGTCCAGTCGCCTGCTTGTCTGTGGCTTCCTCTCACATCACGCACTATGTCTGTCTCCTGGAGCCTAGGCCACTAGAAGGGAGGACACAGACTCCGCTCAGTGTCTGTGAGGTACCCTTCTGCCTGGGGTTTTAAACTACATGCCCTCTAAGGCTCATTCAAAGGTTGAGGGCAGATCTCTTTAAAGAGATGACCACCAGTGACTGGATGTTTTCTGCAAATGAAAAGCACGTGTACAGCATGAGCCTGGTGCATCTTGTAGTGTCAGAAAGTAAGGAAATGCTCTAAAGAAATACAATGGTGGGATATGCCAAAGGAGCACAGCATGTAACTGAAAAAGCTCTCGATGGACCAAGCTGGAACAATTTAAGGAACAAAATAAAGTAGTATTGAGTTAAAACCCAAAATATAAAATAAATATCCATGAATCCATTCACTTATATATAAAATGATTGAATGCATTAATAAACTGGAAATAAAAGTCAAGTCTCCCATGCAGATTAATGGAGGTTCTCCACCCTCAAGGAGGAAAGAATAATTCCCCAGTCCTCAAGTGTGGGCTGCACATAGTGACTTCCTTTTGAGGAGTACAGTATGGAAAGGAGAAGAGAAGCATTACAGTGGAGAAATCTGACAAACAGTACCTCAGACACGTGATCTAGGCCAATGTCAACAGTCAGAAGTCATGCTGATGACATGTAACTTTGATATGATGTGATGAAAATGGCACTTTACTTCTCCCGTCTTCCTCTCAATAACCCATAACCCTAGTCTTATCTTGAGAAAAACATCATACAAATTCCACTGGTAGAGCACTCTAAAAAATACCTATGAACGGCCAGGCGCAGTGGCTCACTCCTGTAATCCCAGCACTTTGGGAGGCTGAGATGGGCGGATCACAAGGTCAGGAGATCGAGACCATCCTGGTTAACATGGTGAAACCCCGTCTCTACTAAAAATACAAAAAAATTAGCCGGGCGTGGTGGTGGGCACCTGTAGTCCCAGCTACTCAGGAGGCTGAGGCAGGAGAATGGTGTGAACCTGGGAGGCGGAGCTTGCAGTGAGCCGAGATCGCACCACTGCACTCCAGCCTGGGCAACAGAGCACCTAATGAGCACTCCTTAAAAACTACCAAGGTCACCAAAAACAAAGAAAGTCTGAGAAATTGTCATAGCCAACAGGAGCCGAAAGAGGCATGATTTATACATTTAATATGATTTTCTGATGGGATCCTGGAACTGCAAAAAGACATTAGGTAAAAACTCTGGATCTCGAAATAAACTATGATGTTAGTTAACAATAGTGGATCAATATCAGTTTATTAATAGTAACAAATGTATCATAGTAATGTAGGATGTTAATAATAGAAGACAGTGGATGCAGGGGTATTTGGGAAGGCTCTGTAATGATCTTCTAAGTTTTTTACATATCTAAAACTGCTCTATAAAATAAAGTCTATATTTTTTAAAAAGCATATATAATTTTTTGAAGAAATATTGGACACCGGGGATAATTCACAGTGTGGGGAACCAACAGGCTTGAGCGGAGGAAAGATTCACATGTACGAGTCCTCGCACCATCTGCAGGGAAAGCCCTGCAGATGGGACTAACCAAGGTGTCTCAGGAAGAGAATATATAAAGAATTGGCTTGTCTTTTAAGACACAAATATATCGGTCCGTAATCTTCAAAACCTTGCTTGCTGTGTTTTCTAGAGCAGCTCTTGAGATCCTGCTTATCTTCACCTTAGAGTGAACTTGTGGAATTATCTGAGCCTGAATGGAGCTCAAAGAAACGCCCCATGCGCTAGGAAAATTGGTGATTCTCTTACAAGTAGGAGGTCAGTACTCTTGAAAGAGCTTCCAGTGTACTTAAGGGGTCACCAAAAAGAAAGGTGCTTATTAATTGATTAGAATGAATTTTGTACATCTATGAGCCTTAGTTGATGTGTTGGAGGTATTGTTTTCTCTCTTATGCACTGAGGGTCATCAGGGTGGCTGACTCCTCACTAGTGCTGAAAGATAAGTGTTATTATATAACACGTTTCTTAAGTCAGCATTAACTAGTCACCAAAAAACATCCTAATCATGTGCACCCAAAGGAATATGATATTAACGTTAAATATGGCCACAGACCAGTCTGGAAGGAAAGCTGAAAATTACATACCTTTTTTTAATTTTAAATCGCTTCTAGAGCAGAAAGTGGTAATAATAATATTATACACCTACACAGCCTATTATATTCAAGAAACCTCAAAGTACTTCACCAATTATTCTTTATATCCACAGGGCTCACATTTTTTGGGAAAGGAAGTCACTAGTGATGAAAACCTGGTCCCCAGTGGTCGTCCTTTTCAAAGCCAAGTTAAATGGAGTGGAGTGGGAGGGGGAGGAGTTGCTCCACTTCCCCACTGCTTCTTCCGCCCGAGGTCTGCTGCAGCATCCATTTCTCTCGCATCCCCTTCCCACCTGCATGTGCAGCTTGGGGATCAGGGTGAACTAATGAGTGGCCATGGCCAGCAGCAGGACAGCAGGAAACAAGAATCACTTCTAGAAATATCATGGCTTTAAGCAGAGTTTTAAAAACCAGCTACTATTCAAGATGCAGGGCTGAGAAAGTGCGAGAACTGGGTGTGCTGGCAAAGGATATAACTGTGACTCGGGGTCTGTTATTTGCTGTTCTTATCTGCATGGCCTTAGGAATTTCTGTCTCCCTCCCTCTCTCTCTCTCTCTCTCTCCCTACAGTTTCTAAAATCCCTGATTTCTAATTCCTGCTTTGTGCTTAGGGAAGTACCTGGGATGAAGGTTAGAGGAATCTGCATTTTAGTGAGGCTTGGATCCAGGCTAACTGGGCTCTTCCAAAGTAGCCAGAAGTTTGGGGAAATGTGGCTCCTTTTATGACGAAGAGGGAATTTCCCTGGCTTGTACCAGCTTAATTCCTATTGTGTGTTGCAGGACATCACAGGCCCTTCCACATTGCTTCTTCTTCCTCTACAGTCATATCTGCCTTTACACCTCTTGCCATTTCACCTCATTGAACTGTTTTTAGTTCCTCCAAATCATAGGTCTTGAATCCACCACTCCCTCTGCCATAAAACATCATGCTCCCCACACTGCCCACTGGTATCCCTCACTCTAAATCACTCACCCAAAATGTCACTTTTTGATAATCCCCAACCTGGCACTGGGCACTCCTACGTGGAGAGCTCTATGGATGTACCCTGTTGTAGCACAGTGTGTGTACTGTGCTTCACTTGGTTGCCTTGTCAGCCTCCCCTACTAGCCTTGAAGGTTGTATCTCCAATGTATCACTACAGTGTCTGCCACAAGGTGGCCACTTAGTAAATGTTTGCTAAATGAATTATGATCTGTTTCCCTAGCCTTAATGGAGGAAGCCCACCTAACTTAGTCATAATGACAAGATCAAATCTTTCTGTAGTTTAGAGACAAATTGATGACCATTACTTTTTGGTACACAGATATGTCATATGCCTGTTAAAGTGGATTCTGAATCAGCCAGTGCTGGTAGAGGCATTAACTATGGACAATAACAGAAATAGAGCAAGTCTGGGCTGGAAAGAAACATAGAGATCATTAGTTCAACCCTTTGTTTTACAAATGAGTAAACTGGGGTGCAGAAATTAAACATCTTGGTGAAGATCATTCGGACTCTACCATGATTTTTTTTTACTCAAAACCCAGTACTTTTTCCACTCTTTTGTACCATGTGACAGAAACAGATGCGCGCGTGCGCGCGCACACACACACACACACACACACACACACCCCCTAGCTGCTGAGCATACACTGTGAGTACAGCAGAGGGTATGGCTATTCGGACACCTGAAGTCACATTCCTTGCCCTCAAAGCCTTCACTGTCTAGTTGGAGAGGCAAGGTTTGCACACGTCTAGATAGGAGCAATGCAGCAATCTGAGAGGAGACCCAAGAGGTCAGAAGACCTGGAGTGGCCCAGCCAGGAGTCTGTGAGAGAGAACACAAAGGGAATGAGGTTGTGGAGAAGCAAGAGAGGGAACCATCACTTCTAGGGGTACAGGACTGAGAACATGATGGCTGAGAAAAGAAGGCCATTTCAGACAGTGCAGGAAGGCAGGAGGAGTTGGGACAATGTGTGATTTTATCCTGTGATTTTACTGTGATCCACTTCAAATAGTGTTTTGGAAAATGGTGGAGCAGCTAGATACATTGAGAGAGACAGAGTTAGTTAGAGATAAAAGTGGAGAAGGAAATGGAGGAAGAGATAGGGATTAAAATGGAGAGTGAGATAGATACGAAGATGGAGATGGAGATAGATATACAGAGATGGAAATAGGGCGAGAGAGAGAGAGACAGAAATAGGAACGAAAGAGAGAGAAATAGGAACAAGGATAGGGATTATTTCACAATTCAGCTACAGCGAGGATTCCTCAAGCGCATGAGGAAAGGAGATGTAAGTCTCTACTATGTCTTACATGTGAGATGTCTTTTTCGGTAGTAGCCGCGCTTGTACTGACAAGAAGACCTCCACATGCGGTAAGTGCAGAGGACTCTTTAAGCCTAATTACTGTGAATGAACTTGTCTTTCTCCACTACATAAAGTATCCAGGGCCTGCATTTCCACTGGTTTGGAAGATCTGATGAACGGAAGAAAATGTATCTTGTTGCACAGTGCAGACTCTCAGTGTCTGCAGCATAGCTTCTGATGGCAGGTTTGAAAGAGGAAAGGGTGAGGCTTAGCTACAGGCTTCAAATATGTAACCTACCTTTAGCATGCAACATGATAGAGCAGGTCTTCCCAAACTTTTATGTACTTGCTAAGCACTTGGGGATTTTATTAAAATGCAAATTCTGATGATTCAGTTGGTCTAGCATGGGGCCTGAGGTTCTGCATTCGTTACAAACTTCCAAGGGATGTTGACACTAGACATAAAAGAAAGATCCTAAAGCCTGTCTTTTTTATTGACAGGCAATAATTGTACATATCTTGGAGTACAAAGTAATATTTTGATACAAGTATACAATTTGTAATGATCAAACAGGGTAATTAGCTTATCTGTCACCTCAAACATTTATCATTTCTGTGTGTTGGGAACATTCAAAATCCTCTTCTCTAGCTATTTACAGATATACAATAAATTATTGTTAGTTATACTCACTGTAGAGCGCTATAGAATGCTAGAATGTATTCCTTCTATCTAGCTGTAATTTTGTATCCATTAACCAACCTCTTCTTATTCTCCTTTCCCACCCTTCTCAGGCTCTAGTAACCACAATTCTACTCTCTACTTCTATGGGTTCAATGTTTTTAGCTCCCACATATGAGTGAGAACAGCCAATTAATTCCGCATTGTCTAGACTAGTGAGCTGCATCCCTGGCTATACCTGGGGAGTTTTTTAAAAAATCTATGCCAGGTCTCATCTTAGTTTTCTGTCTTATTTGCTGTGAAATGGTTTAAAAAACAAAACAAAACCACAGATCAAAGTGTGTGCACCATTCTTTATTCTTCCACTTAATATTTACTCCTTCAAATATCATATAATTAAAAAGAATCATCAGTGTCTTGCATATTGTGGACTTGCAATGCACAGTTGAAAAATGAGTGAAAACGGCATACAGAAGTTAAGTGCATACACAATTGCACAGTTTGCATTCAAAGTCATTGTGTCATGGATAATGCCATATTCATTTAAGTAAAATTGTTTAAGTATGATAAATCCAATTGCCTCAACTATGCATTTTGAAGCAATTAATTCTAGCTTTCTGCTCACTTACAAGAAGGTGGTTGCTATGGTTTGAATGTATCCCTCAAAATGTAGGTGCTGCCAATGTGATAGTATTAAGATGCAGGGCCTTCAAAGAGGTGATTAGGCCATGAGGGCTCCTCCCTGGTAATTTGGGGTAGGTGCCCTTACAAAGGGGCTTGATGAAGGGAGTAGCTTGCTCTCTTGCCCTTCTGCCTTCTGCCCTTTGAGAGTGTAGCAAGAAGGCCCTCACCAGACACCAAATGCCAGCACCTTGATCTCAGACTTCCCCTCCAGAACTATGAAACATGCATGTCTATTCTTTATAAATTACCCAGTCTCAGATATTCCATTATAGCAGCAGCAAACAAACTAAGACAGGGGCTTTCCCACATCAAATAGTTTATACTGGCGAGTCTTAGAGATAACTGAAGTAGTTTGTTCCTGTTCCCACCAACTATCAGTGTTTCTTTTGGGGGTCTCATTTAGTCTCTGAGGACCAAGTGAAGCTTCATAACATTAGGACAGGGACTAAAATTAGCATATTGGAGATTTTTCAGGGACACAGTATGCTGATCTGTGTGTCTAAAAGGGCACACACATCTATTTCCAAGACAACAAAAGAACATTCACTCTGATAAAGATGTTGACATCAGCCTGTCCAGGAAAGAGAGCATGTGGGTGTCGGGGCGTCATTTGAGAGTTGGTTGGGCTCCAAATCTGTTTCATTGCTGGCAGCCTTGATGATCCAAAGAGGGATAAAGGAAGTTTGGCCTGATTATGTGATGCTTTAGTCCCTTATTGGAAACATCTTTAAGAAACAGTCAAGTTGTGGAAAATGAGCATCACTTCTCTCTCTCTGAAGGCACCAGAGTGAGCACAGGCCACCATGGGTATTTTATAAAAGATTTAGGGAACAATAAAACGTTCCACAATTTCTCCTTGTCCAGCCCACTCCCTAGCCTTCTCTCCTACCTTCTCTTTATATAGACTAACTTACTTGGAGATTGGCACCAAGGTGCTGGCAGAATGGGTGTGGGATGTTCTTTTAGATAGGAAAAAATAAGCCCAAAAACAAAGTTGGAGGTGTTTTTTTTTTTACTTCTTCTTCTTCTTCTTCTTCTTCTCACTTACACAACTCAACACACTTCTGACACCAAACGTGTGGGGGTTTTTCCCCACACACCAAGCAGTACCTCAACAGACACCAGCTGGTTGTACTATAATTCATTCCAACTCTGACACTGTCTACCTGGAGATAGCATCAGGTCACACAGGTTGAGGGCTCAGTTCCACAAGACCGCCCCACTTCACAGGCCAATCATAAGCCCCGGGTGGTGGCCTGTGCTTCTGACCAACCAGCTATACATTGGGATTCCCACAACCCCCTCCTCAGGTGCCATTAATTTGCTAGAGCAGTTCACAGAACCCCGGGGAAACATTCTACTTACTGTTTACCCACTCTACTGTTTACCCACATATTGTAAAGGAGATTACAGAGGACACAGGTGAACAGCCAGATGAAGAGATGCATAGGCTGAGGTATGTGGGGTGAGGCCCTGAGCTCCCGTGTCCTCTCAGGGAGCCCCACTCCAGGAACCTCCACGTGCTCAGCTATCCAGAAGCTCTCCTCCCTGTCTTTCTGGGTTTTTATGGTGGCTTCATTACGTAAGCAGGATTGATTACATCATTGGCCATTGAGGATCAAGGCAAACTTCAGTCTTCTATCCTCCCCAGAGGTTGGGGGGTGGGGCCAAAAGTCCCAACCCGCTCATCTTGCCTCAGGCTTTCTGGTGACCAGCCCCCCATCCTGAAGCTATCTAGGGACTCCCAGCCACCAGTCTTTCATTAGCATACAAAAGATATTCTTATTACTCTGCTGATTTCAACGGTTTTAGAAGTTGTATGCCAGGAAACTTACCAAATAAATATATAGATTTTGCTATATCACAAATATGTGCCAGGCAGCCTGAAGGATGTTTGAGATCATAGTGCCTACCTAGACATGAGAACGGACTGAACACATTTAGAAATATCTCCATTTTAAAATAAGAAAAAGACACTTAAGAAGGAAGCATTAGGGGAATCATTTCGGTGACAGAGAAAATCTCCTGATGGCATTTTCAGGATTTTTAGAGTGGAAAGAAGAAAATCAAATTGCTGCGGCTAGGCTAGAAATGTTCTGGGGACAGTGTGATTCGGAATCACTGTACTTCTCCCTAAGCCCCAAGGGCCGATTATAAACGGAGCCATATTCATACTTGAGACCAGGCCTCACTTTCTCAGGATATGATGTCAAAAGCAGCCAAGGAGTTCAACTTTAGGGAAAAAGTGGAGGGAAATGACTGCTTATGTGCACAGGACTGGATTTATGTATTCACTAGGTAAATGTGTCCCCTTTAGCAAAATATGCCACCAGCTGAAAAATGTATCACTAGCCACCATCTTCTCTGAAAGAAAGCTGTGGTAAACAAATTTCATGAAAGAACAAGATTTTCAGAGACTAAAAAAGGTTGGCATTTAAGTTTCATCCAAACTGCAGCTGTGACCAAAAATAATCAAGCAGAACTGTGGTTAATTGTGCAGCAACCTACACCCTCCATACTCTGCTAAATCCCTAGGCAATCGTTTCAGGGTTTTTCTTTCTTTCTTTCTTTCTTTCTTTCTTTCTCATCACTGCTGATTCAATGACAGGTAAAATTTTAGCTTAGTACGAGTGTTCCAAAGACAAGGCAAAGCAACATAGTTTGACTATGTCGTCTAAACGTTGTAATCATAATTTTCCTATGAGAGCAACATTTTAGATATAAAGTGTACTTTACAATGTAATAGGCTTTAACTACCAAGATATACACCTTTCTAAGTAAGTCCTATTAAAACAATTTAATAGCATGTCAACAAGTACAAACAGAATTGTGCGGTTTGTTTTCATGCAGTGAGCTAGTTTTGCCGGGGTCTGTCAAGTGCTATTGAAGCTCACTCTGAACTAACAGGATTACATGATTGGAATTGTATTCATGGAAGGCCTTTATTCTTAGTGCTGACAGATGAAACGCATGATAAGTTATGGGGGTTACACTAACGAAGTATTGAGTATTTTTGTGCATGTGCAAAATGTGTAGGTTCACATACATTTCCATACTTAACAGACGTATTGATATTTTAGTGACAAAGCACATACATTTTAAAAAGAGGAGAAAATAGAAACATGTTCTTTCTTAAATCAGCCTGGTTAATTGCAGATGAAACTAAATTCGCATATTTTGACTCTTTAGCATTCTATTGAATGGAGTTTTGCTAAATCAGAATTTACAACAGGCATGCCCAATTCAATTGTGGGCAAAAAAAAATTTTTTTTAAATCAGCACTGACAGCCTTCTTGGAGGCAAATTATTCAATGAATCCAAATAGCCTGAAATCTTCTACAGATTGTAAGCTAGGGCTAGCTTCCTATACATATTTGCTAGAAGCAGGGCTGTGGAACCCTCCCTCACAGTGGAAGGGAGACTTAACATTCCATCCCTAAGCAGGGACAGAGTGACAGTGGGGTGCTGAATCATCCTTTCCGCACACTCACATATTCTGGATGATTTGGAACACATGAAACCCAACAGAAACGAAAAAGAAAAATGTAAACTTACTTGAGGATACAAAACACAATATTTATATGTAATATACACCCACCTGTGTATTTATGTGTAAGTAGATACTGTATGTCTTTTTATGGGCCTGTTTTAATATGTCAGTATAATATTGATGATACAAAATATATACAGCAGGTCCTCAGATAACATCATTTTGCTATGATGTTGAGGAAAAACATCTATGCCAACCAGGGCCACTGTCTGTGTGGAGTTTGCGCATTCTCTCCTTGTCTGCATGGGCTTCCTCCTGGTGCTCCGATTTCCTCTCACATCCTAAAGATGTGCATGTTAGGAGAAATGGCATGTTTAAAGTGTCCCAGTCTGAATGAGCATGGGTGTGTGTGAGTGTGCCCTGAGTTGGGATGGCATCCTCTCCAGGGCTGGTTCCCACCTTGTACCCTGACCTGCCAGGGTAGATTCTGGCCACCTGCAACCCTGAACTGGAATAATTGGGTTGGAGAATGAATGAATGAATGAATGAATGAATGAATGAATGAATGAAAATTTGTGAAGTAGACAGTAATCACACAAATGCACTTAGGGAGCCTGCCCTATTTGTAATTGCTTCTTTTTGAACTGGTGGTAGTAGGAGGTGCTCCTAACAACTTTCGCTTCGCAAACATTTATTCCTTGATGTAACCCAGCACCTCTACACCAGCCAGCACTCACTGATTGACCAAAAACTGAGTAAATAATCTTTAACCTGATGTTTTTATGACTTGTTTTTATTAATCTTTCTTAAATGTGTGTATAACTCACATTTATTTCCGTACTTAATATTAGAAGGTTTTGAGTCTTTAATTAGAAGTTCGGTGACGTTTTTGTGACCAGAAATATCCCACAGGAACTTCACTCTTGTTTATATCAATTAGCTTATGGCAAAACTACTTTTTTAATATGTGGTTTTGCTTAAAGTTGCAGTTTCCAAGAATCTATTGACAACAGCAAGTGAGGACCAACTGTATATGTAATACATCTATATTTGTATTTATATGTGAAAACATATGTATGTCTATGTGCATAGGACTGGATTTACATATTGGGCCACTTTCAGTGGGCCTATTTTAATTTGTAATATTGAAGTCATGACCATAAAGAATCCATTTAAGGTCCTTCCTGCAGCTCTGTGTCTGTTTATAATGGCATAAGGAAGAGAACAGCTATGGGAGAGTTTAGGTATAAAGCATTGCATACAGGGCTTTACGTGTCACTTAAACAGAAGCATTGAGCCAGATAGACAGATGGAAGCGACACATCTGAGATACATATCTGTGGGAAAAATGTACTAAAAATAAATGCCTGACACAAATGTCACCGAGTCATTCAAAACTGAACTACACAAGCCACTGGGACATTATCAGCTAACAGAACAGACATCTAACACCAATCAAAGTGGCCTGCACAGGAAGGGGCTTCCCTCAGAGACCTTCACAAAAATAAAAGAAGGGAAAAAAAGTACGAGCCACAAGTCATCAAAAGACAGTGCTACATAGCCAGGTGTTGTGGCATGTGCCTGTAGTCACAGCTACTTGGCAGGCTGAATCCAGAGGATCGCTTGAGCCCAGGAGTTCAAGGCTGAAGTGCACTATGATCCCATCTGGGACTAGTCACTGTACTCCATCCTGGACTACAGAGCAAGACCCTGTCTAGAAAGAGAGCAGGGGAGAGAGAGACAGAGAGGGAGAGAGAAAGAGAAAGAAAGAAAAGGATACAAGTTTTGTGCAAATGGTTGCAGGACCAACAGATGGCGGTTCACCTTCATAATAGAAGCCAAATGCCTACAACTTTTCAAAGATATTGCTATACAATAGTTCCGGAGGCAGTTTCCAAAATGAAGAGTGAGGGCTAATAGTGTACTCTTAAAACTTCTCAACCAGCTTAGAGTCTGCACTGAAGAAATGTTGTATGAAGAAGTATGAGCTACACTGAAAGTATTTCTTGTTAACATAGCTGCTTGGTATCCCAAGGGAATAAAACAGAATTTGGAAGCTGGGTTATTGGCCCCACATGCCCTCTTGTCAGCTACCACCACCTCAGCATAGACAACATTTATTGAGTGCCTGGATGTGCCAGTGATGTGCTGAGTGCTCACAGGCATCATCAGATCTTATCCTCCCAGCAATCCTGGGAAGAAGGTTCTAGTATTGGCTTAACTGACTTGTTTTTTTTTTTTTTAAATACTTTAAGTTCTAGGGTACATGTGCACAACGTGCAGGTTTGTTACATATGTACACATGTTCCATGTTGGTGTGTTGCACCCATTAACTTGTCATTTACATTAGGTATATCTCCTAATGCTATCCCTCCCCCCTCCCCCCACCCCACGACAGGCCCCGGTGTGTGATGTTCCCCTTCCTGTGTCCAAGTGTTCTCATTGTTCAATTCCCACCTATGAGTGAGAACATGCGGTGTTTGGTTTTCTGTCCTTGCGATAGGTTGCTGAGAATGATGGTTTCCAGCTTCATTCATGTCCCTGAAAAGGACATGCACTCATCCTTTTTTACGGCTGCATAGTATTCCATGGTATATATATGCCACATTTTCTTAATCCAGTCTGTCATTGATGGACATTTGGGTTGGTTCCAAGTCTTTGCTATTGTGAATAGTGCCGCAATAAACATACATGTGCATGTGTCTTTATAGCAGCGTGATTTATAATCCTTTGGGTATATACCCAGTAATGGGATGGCTGGGTCAAATGGTATTTCTAGTTCTAGATCCTTGAGGAATCGCCACACTGTCTTCCACAATGGTTGAACTAGTTTACAGTCCCACCAACAGTGTAAAAGTGTTCCTATTTTTCTACATCTTCTCCAGCATCTGTTGTTTCCTGACTTTTTAATGATTGCCCTTCTAACTGGCGTGAGATGGTATCTCATTGTGGTGCAAGGTTACATTGCTAGTTCAGTGCAGGATTCGGTAGACCCATGTTTGTGGTTCTCTAAAAACCTAGTCCATAAAAGCTGGACTGGACACTACCTCGCCTAACATGTCCATACACCAGGCTGTAGATGAAGATGTCAACATCACTTAGGGAGGGGCCTGTTATGCAAAAAGCATGGCAACCTCTCTGTCCAAGAAACCACTATAACTGTGTGGGAACTCAGCCAAGTGACTTTTGCTGAATTCACATTTAAAGATATGCCAGCTGGCACATTAAAGATGCTGTATATAAATACTAACATTACATATGTATATAGCAAAAAAATTCTAGGCATAACTGACACCAAGCTCAGTAATGAATTGCTGATTTCCCTGTCAATAGACGGAGGTACAATGAATTGATATAGTGATTGTCAGCACAGGAAGCTTTCATTTCAAATCTCACATTTATTAACTCATTTTTTTCTTCACGAGAACATTGTGACACAGGAGAAACAGTTATTCTAGTTCCCCTGTAGAGAATAGGAAAATGCAGATTAAAGAGATGAAGCACTTCACAAAAACAACAATGCTAAGTACCACACTGACCTGGGGCAAAAGTCTAGGGTGGTATTTCTTTCTCTGCTGCATCTCAAGTCCGCTCAATTCATACTACCCCATTGGGAAACAGGAAAATTACACTCAAATTTTCTGACATGGTATAAGAAGAAACTTAAAAATTATCTGGAAGTCAGTGCTGATCACACTGCATCATTGATTCATTAGACCAGTCAGTGTTTGCACCTATTCTCCCTTTACTGATTGCCAGTGAGTGTGCTTGTGATTGTCTATGTGCTATTTCTTTTTTTTCTGGGCTTATTCATAATTTTCAGACAGAGCTTTACCTTAATGACATGAGTGGCAAAGGTCTATTTTCCTTTTCTTTTACTAAATCCTATGAGCTACCAAAAAATTCCTAAATTTGGCCTGGGCATGATTCATACCTGTAATCCCAGCACTTTGGGAGGCTGAGGTATGGGAGTCACTTGAGGCCAGGAATTTGAGACCAGCCTGAGCAACAGAGCAAGACCCCACCTTTAAAAAATAAATTAGCCGGGCATAGTGACATGTGTCTGTCATCCCTGCTACTTAGGAGGCTGAAGTGGGAGGATCACTTGAGCCCAGGAATTGGAGGCTGCAGTGAGCTATGATCATACTGCTGCACCCTCAGCCTGGGCAACAGAGCAAGACCCTGCCTCTTAAAAAAAAAAAAAAAAGATTAGTAAACTTCTGTTAGTACAGGCAATATAAATCCTGTTCTCGAAGAACTCCTATCAGTGGTTGCAGGAGCAACAGAGGGCGGTTCACCTTCATAATAGAAGCCAAATGCCTACAACTTTTCAAAGATATAGCTATACAATAGTTCCTGGAGGCCTGATTCCTAATCCATTCATAGTTGATCTTATTGAGACCTTAAAACCAGAGTTAACCCATCCTTGCTTGTGAATCTTAATGCATAAAGAGTGTTCTAGAATGAGGCAACCACCAGATTCTTCACATACCCTGCCCCTATTTTCAGTCCTGGTTTATTATCAGGGGATGTTCTAGGTCAGACCTGATTCAGCTGCATCTGATATTCGAGTCATGTCCCATTCTAGATTTGACAAACTTTGTGATGTTCATCTCAGCAATTTTGCACCTTTTGTGCCCTGCACATTTTCTGATATGCTGTTGAGAGTAACATTTCCACTTGTTTCCGTTTAAGACCCTTTGCCTTGGTATGTGGTCTCCAGGACACCTGTGTGATCCTTCCTTCAGCCCAGATGTACCAGTCACTCCCTTACGCTTTGCAACAACCACATCTTTCCCCTGCCTGGATATATCTTGGATGATCAGAAGTCTGTGTGTCCTTCAAAAATGGCCTGCTTAAAAAAGGAGTGTTTCTCTAATTTCCCAAGTCAGCGGTGATCTCATCCTACTCTTAATATTCATAAACTTATTTTCTGAATCATTTTTTGCCATATATAATATACTGTTCTACCTTCACTGGGAAATTATAACTCCTGGTGGTCAGGAAATATTTCTTACACTTGGAATTCCCTGCTCTCTTTGAAAAGTACTTTGCATGTAGAAGCTTTATTCAAGTAATGTGGAGTGAATGAATGCTTCTGCTATATAGAAATATGAGAGAGAAAGAGGAGAAAAAGCCCAAAATCTATTATTTTCAAGAGATATTCCCACCTGGTCTTTGTGTGGTTTTCTGTTTATAGGGAACTGTACCTTAAGGGTTAAGATCAGTTTTAGCAACAACAGCAGCTGTTCCTGGAGGAGCTCAAGGACATTATGAGATTAGCAGGAATAGGACTTTGAAGTCAGTGCTAGTCTCTGGAATTCCCCAGACCCCCTCCTCACCGCGCCTGCCTCTCTGCTCCCCTTCTTCAGAACCCTACCCGTCTCCGATTTCCCGAGAGTGTTAAAAATGTAACTGTGGAATGTTGTAGCTAGATAATGTTGAGCGTTTTTGCATCATATATAAACAGAAATCCTTTGGGGGCATTCTTTGGTCCACTTCAAGTGTAGACTGCTTTCCCTTGGCACTCGCCATTGCCCAGTGAGATGTACAGACTTTACATGTGGCTCGTGCCCAGCCTGTCTCTAAAGAAAGCAAGGTCCAAAGGAAGATTCAAGGACTGGCTTGGTGCTATAATTGGCTCATTGGTGTTTCTCTTATTTAAGGAAATGATCCTTTTTGTCTCTGCTTTGCTTCAGAGTTAGATATACACTCATAAAGCTGTTCCGCATCAGTGAGTGGAAGTATTTTTGAGGCGCTCTCAATCCAGCTACAATAAAGCTAAGGTTAAATCAAATCATTTTTCAGTGACAGCAACCAAGATGATATAAATGTTGAAACATACAAGAGCCTAGCACTCCTCATACATGAGCTTATGGTGCCAAGAACTTAAGAACATTGATGGATTTACTCTCCATGTGTACTTATCACTCCCAGTTCTCCTTCTCTAGGAAAGGGTATGATAAAAATAGTTCTGTCTTCTTAGCAGATAAACATGCCCGTACACCTGGCAAGGTATAATTGAGGGAAGATCAGTTTACAAGGAAAATGCAAGATAATGAGAAATTTTCTTAAATCAAGGCTGAATCACTCTTTACATAGAAAAACTTCAAATAGAACTGTAACCTGAAGCTATTCGCATGTAAGCATGCTTAATGTGTGATGGAATCTGCACATAAAAAGAAACTTGACTCTGCAGGAAATAATAGAGACTCTTCAAATATGCAATGAAAATAAAAATCACAAAAAGCAGAGAAAATCGACTGCTGGTGCTCGTTCCCTAATACCCACGCATTCTTCTCAAACCCAGAGAAAATGCCAACTCTTTCACAGCAAGGCCTGTAGAGAACAGAGCTGATGCCACTAGTGTTTCCTTCGTTTGTTGAATGTTCTTTTGATTGACTTGCTCCTTTCTGCTTAGGCAGAGCTTAATGGTTCTCTAGGAGCCACTTAGAGACCCAGAGCCATTGCAAAGCTTTGCCTAAACAATTGCCCAATACTTACTATCTTTGTGATTCAGTGAGGTGCTTTTAGAATAATTATTTAACATGGATTACTAATATTCCATATGCCTTGCCCAGGCAACAATAATATACTTCTTCGTAGTAAAAACATATCTTATATTTCTCTTGTATGCCGCATAGTAAACAGCCACCCAGAGGGCATATATGTACACAGAAGGCATGCTGTCATATCCATGAATAAACAAATGGAAAATTAATCAAGGATTAAAAGCCCTTGCCATCATTCATTTCAGAATCAATGCAATGCCTCATTAGTATATTCAGCACAATTCTAATGAGACTTACATTGTTCCTGGCACTGTATTGGGCTCTGGGAATTCAGTGGTAAGCAAAATAGCGATAATCCCTGGCCTTGGGGATTTATAGTGATATAAAATCTTATCTTCCATGTTGGCGTGATTATAAATCTTCTACCAGGGTCCCACAAAATTAGTGTTGTCTTCACCTAAAATGAAGAAGAAAGAAGGAGTGATGATCATTTTTCCACCCCGAACTGCAGGACTCTTCCTCTTTTAGTTTAATTCAATGGTGCTAGATCACCATTTATATCCCTTTTTAACCAGTTTTGTAATTATAGTTGATCCTTGGAAAATCAATGTGGGGCTTAGGTCTGCCAACTCCCTGCTGCAGTCAAAAATCCATGTATAACTTGACTTTCCCAAAACTTAATTACCAAGATCGTATTGTGACCAGAAGCCTTAGTGATAACATACATAGTTGATTAGCACATGTTTTGTATGTTATCTGTATTCTATAGTGTATTCTTATAATAAAGTAAGCTGGAGAAAAGAAAATGTTATTTAAAAAATTATAGGGAAGAGACTATATACCAATCAGTAAGTGGAAGTGGATCTTCATTGATATAGTTTGGATATTTGTCCCCACCCAAATCTCATGTTGAATTGTAATTCCCAATGTTGGCATTTGGGCCTGGTGGGACGCGATTGGATCACGAGGCTGTATTTCTCAGGAATGGCTTGGGGCATCTCGTTGGTGATAAGTGAGCTCGCACTCTGAATTGCCAGGAGACCTGGTCATTTGAAAGTGTGCGGCTTCTCCCCCCACTGCCTTTGTCTCTTGCTCCTGCTTTTGTCACATGAACATGCCTGCTCCTGCTACATCTTCTGTCATAATGGTTAAGCATACTGAGGTTTCTCCAGAAGCTGAGCAGATGTTAGCACCGTGCTTCCTGTAAAACCTGCAGAACCATATGCCAGTTATACCTGTGTTCTTGATCAATTACTCAGTCTCACATATTCATTTATAGCAATGCAAGAATGGCCTAACACAATCATAAAAGTCTTCATCCTCATCATCTTCTCACTGGGTAGGCTGAGGAGGAGGAGGAAGAAGACGAGAGGTTTGTCTAACTGTCTCATAGTGGCAGGAGCAGAACAATAAGTGGACCCATTCAGTTCAAACCCATGTTGTTCAAAGGCCAACCGTATATGATAGATCTTTACTCTTTCCTTCCATACCTTTCTTGATCTCTTATTGAAGAAGATAAAGTGAATTTTCTTGAATGATTTCTACATCCTGCAATTCAGTGGATCCGAACCTAGCTGCACATCCAAATAAACTGGGATGCTTTTACATACATTACAGATGTCTTGGTCTTCCCCACAGGGATTCTGATTAAGTGGCCAGGGCCGGCTCTGGACATTTATATGTATATTTTTTACCTTCCCAGGGATTTTGATGTGAAACCAGGGTTGAGGACTATTGTCATAATTTCTCTCTCCGTAATATATCTTAAATCTCTCTGGAGAGAAAGTCAATAACAACGAGAAAATAATATGAAAGTGTGTATTCTTGCTATAAACACTTACAAATGTCTTAAATAAGACCACAAGAAGTCCAAGAAAATCAATATCTTGTTTTAAGTGAGCATTGCACCTTATTTTAAATATTGCAATTACATTCACTTCTTTCAAAGAAGATGAATTATAAGTTCATTATTAATATTTAGAAAACATGTGGGAAGAGCAAAGGTCTTAGAATTACACAAACAAAACCTTGCAAATTATTAATGTGTTCTTGAAGCTCTCCATTAAAAAGCATCTCTACACCTTAGCTTTTTCATCTGTAAGACTGGGGATGCTAAAATGAAAACTCAAATACAGTTCATCTGCATTATTCACGGATTCAGTAGTTGCGAATTCACCTACTTGCCAAAATGTATTTATAATTCCAAAATCAATGTTTGTAGCACTTGTGCAGTCATTTCTGGATATGCACAAAGTGGTGAAAAATGTGAGTTGCCTCGTGCATTCATTACCAGCTGAGGTTGCGCAAGGTGATGCTCTGCCTTTTTATTTCAGCTCTAATACTGTAAACACATGTCCTTTTCACAATCTATTTAGTGCCGCCTTTTCACTTTTTTTGCTGTTTTGAATGTCTCCCAATCATAGTGCTGACATACTGTCTAATGTTCCTAAACCGAAGAAGGCTGTGATGTGCATTATGGAGAAAATATGTGTGTTAGATAAGCTTTGTTCAGGTTTGATTATAGTGCTGTTGGCTGTGTATTTAACACTAATGAACCAACAATATATAACTAAATAAGGTGCCTTTAAATAGAAACACATATCAAACAAGGTTATGTATTGATCTGTTGACAAAAATGTGACCAGAGGCTCACAGGAATCTAACCCTGTAGTTCCCCTAGGAGCAATGGTTCAGTATTTGCTAATGCAGTGTTTGTGGTGACTTTATAGACCATAACTACCATGAAGAATGAATATTGACTACGTAAAGTGTCCAGCATGGTACCTGGCATATAATTCTTGCTAGAAAATTTGGTTTCTGTGCCCTTCTAATACAATCTTAGGATTTTCACCTTAAAATTATTTCAAAAATAAGTTCAAATAACAATGAACACACTAATTCTATTTGTATTTAACAATGCATTGTTTCTTTGTCTGTAAAGATAACTCCATGATTGAGCTTTTGCTATCCAGAATTGAGCTTCTGGAATGGCCAGGCTTCCAGGAAGCCTTCAAACTCATAAATAGTTCTGTTAGGTTTTTGTTGTTGTTGTTGTTGTTTGTTTGTTTTTAAAGCTAGAAACTCTTTAGTGGTAAAGCATTATCTCAGCATCAAATGCAGTTTGATATAAGCTGCATGCACATGGGATTCCTTTGCCCTGTGGATGGGAAGAGCCCCTTGATGAGAAATACTAAGCTTGCCTTTTGCAAACAGCTACAAAACATGCACAAGAGAGGATGGTGATCAGCATGGTGGCATCAGTTAGAAGCAGAGACAGGAGAGGGGAAAATAATGAGTGACAAAAGTGACAGAAAGATAACAGCTACATACTATTAAGAGGCAGAGAATGCCCTGTGTAATGTCTATAATCCTAGAAAGCATCAGTCTGTGTTGTTGAAATTGTATGGAATGCCAGATTCACCTGAAATATGCTACTCTGTATATTGGGATGTATGCAATCTCTGCAGTGGATCAGAGCATTGAAGAAATTGTACAATTTGATTTGTTTTCCTTTAGTGAAAAGCAAAAAGCAGAAATTAAAAAGTTATGCCAACATTTAAAGAAAAAAGTGATTGAGCACAGACAGATGATAATGAGTGAACTGAGTAGTATGTTTTTAAGCCCTACTATCAAAATTAAGAAAGGAAAACTGTTAAACATTTGTAGGTTCTGAGTGCCTTAATACTTAAGAGTTCTGTGAAAAGAAACAATATGATTCTCCATGTGTATATGCTTTATGTATTTTAGCAGAATTTCATGATTTTCTTCAATTCATTTCTACTCATTTTTAGCTTTTTCCTAGGTTTTTAATATTATTGATTTTGTCATGAACAGATTTTTCTTCCATATCAACTTTGAAGTAGGGATTACAGGTATATAAGGAAGTTACTAATTTTTTTATTTCCTAGTTTTCTTATTAAATGTACTTCACAATTTAATTCAGAAAGAAAGAGAATATATCTAAAAATTATAATGCATGTTCTCCTTCTCAGCATGTATACCTTTTTAAATCATAGGATCAAAACTTTTTATCTAAATGTAGGCTAGGATTCATAGAAAAATTTAATCCATTTAGTGACAGAGGGCTTCATTTCTTTACCCTTACTTTAATGTGATATTTGTAATATCTTGTTATAAGAATGATAGTGGCAGTTGGTTTGAGATATTTTTATGATGCAAATGAAGTTTTATTCTTTATATATGTTATTGACTTATAAAATGTTATATTTTATCCAAAATTTTCAATACCTCTTAATAATTTCTTACATTTTATCCTTTGAACAACAGATGTACTTGACCATATTAATAAATATACTAAACTATTCTTGCTTTCCTGGGATTAGAGGCAGAAACCTATATGTTATAGTATAACATTTTTCTCAATTCTTACATGCCATTAAGCATTATGGTAAGGAATTTTTCAGCAGGAAAAAGAAACATTACTACAAAAGGTATATAGATGGACTATAAGATGCTTCTCAATTTCAAAAATATTAAAGTGTGAAAAAATATGTAGCTTAGACTTAAAGAAGTAATACTAGACCCCTGAATTTAAGTTTCAAGCATTTATTTTGAATTTTAGCAAAAATATTCATAAACAATACTGGACAAAGCTACTTGTGTCCAATTTTGGTGTTGGACTGTGCAATCCTTCCCCGCTCAACTAACATCTAAAGATTCAGTCTGTCATTTTTTGGTGCCTGTTTTGATATCTTACATAGCAATCGTTTCTCACATTAGTTAGTCACAATAATCCACTTAAGAGTAGCAATTTGTATTAAAAGAAGAGCTTAAATTATATTAAGCAAATTGTATTTAAGAAGGCATAGGAGACTGTCATTTAACTTTCCTAGATCCACACACACACACATATATGCACACAAACGCACATAACCACACACACAACAGTTTAGAAAATATAAAAGATATCCCTTTAAATAACAATAAAAATAGTAAAGAATATGCTTAACAAGGAAGCTTCATGATTTTTATGAAGAAAACTTTAATATGCTATTGAGGACTAAAAAGGGCATAGTTTATCAGTATTGTAAATAGGTCTGTTTTCAGATTAATGAACTTATGGAATCCAAATTAAAATACCAATGTAATATTTTAAATTAGAGAAACAAATTCTAAAGTTGTCATGAAAAAAAAAAAACACATATGAATAGTCAGAGCATTTCCAAAAAATACAAATAATTTGATATATCACTCAATTAGTATAAAAATATATTTCTACATTAAACAATTTGATTTTAGCACAGTATATACAAATGGGTCAATAAAATAGGCTAGAGTCTGGTAACAGATCCAAGTCTATTGAGAATATTTAGTATATGATAAATATTATATTAAAATCAATGAAGAAACAGGAATTGATCAATACAATTGTATTAGGAAAACTAGGAAAAAGGTAAAAAATAAAAATAAAATACCTATGTCTGTAACTAAATACAGACAGATACATGAATCAAATGTTAAAAAAAGTAAAGTATTATAAGAATAGATAGGATCATAATTTTTACAGTGTTTTTATTTTTGTTATTTAAAACTTGGAGTGGAGAAGGTGTTTGTAAACAAGAAAATAACGACTGATACCTTTGTTTATAAAAATCAAAAGTTTTCATGTGTCAAAAATACTTCTAAAAGAACAAATGACAGATTTATGTTTGCAGCCCATGACAAAGGGCTGATTTTCCTTTACATATACAAAGTTCTTAAACTTCACGAAAGGAAACGACAAAGGTCATGAATACACAGGTTACTGAAAAAATATGAATGGCTTCTAAATACATGAAAGACGTTTAACCTCACAATTTAAAATGTGCAAGTTAAAATAAATTTTATTACCCACAAATTAGAAAGGTTTGATTATACATATTGGTAAGAGTATTTGAAAACAGATAACCTCGTTGTAATTTGATGTCCCTTCTTGAAGAGCAACTTACGTGATACGTATTAAGTTTGATCATTACCAAAAGAGATTGTCATTGTCAATCTTGCTATAACCAATCATTGTTAATCTCATAGGACTCCATTTTTTTAAAATATATTATAGATTCCACTTACCTGAGCATGTTGTGTGGCCACCAAGACAAAGTAAGAATATTAACACTTAAAAAAGAGGAAATAGTTGCTGGGTAGGCAATCAAAAGTGTCTGCCTTAGATATGTACTACTGTTATCCCAATCAACAAATTAAAAAAATAAAACCTGAGTAATGAGTAAAGTCACTTTGTATGTGGTCATACTTCTTGGAAGGGACCATGAGATATTTCTTGAAAAGTTATAGTAAATGCCTGGGAATAATCTGAACGTGTTATGAATAGAGGAGGTCTAATTGAATAAATTACAGACATCGGCACAACGTGATACCTTGCAGTTACTTTTTTAAACATGGCAGATCTATATATAACTATACACAAAAACCTATAGTATGTATCTAAGGTTAAAAAATAAGTGTAGCAAAGTACAGGAAAGCATATATGGGCGTGAACAAACAGGTAGACCCAGGCGGACGCAAAGGCTTGTATGGGATCTATTTCCCTATTGCTGGATAGATAAAGAAGTAACTATTAGCAGAATTTGCTCCAGGAAATGACTAGGGTCTTTGAAAATCTTACTTTCTGATGGACAGTCTTTTATAATATTTGATTTTTTTACTATATGCATTACTTTATTAATTAAAACATCTAGTTAATTTTAACACTGATATGAGAACTGATATTTTTCTGAATCTAGAGTGATTCATAAATTTGCTGAAGATCTTGAAAAGTTGATTTTTCATTTTAATTCTTTACACTTGTTTGGAGAGCATAAGGGAGCACATGTTTTCAAGTGAAAATTTGAAATGAAATGAAAATCATTTGAAAAGCAAGCAAAGTCTGCTGCTTTCACTTCTTAATAAAGTTAGGTTTTGGACAAAGAAACACAGTAGCATTTGCCTAATGTCTTCTTGCAGCAAAATGGAGCAGGTCAGTTTTGAATTCTCAGTCACAGTTACCAGTTTGTTTCCGTATTCACTTAATTTTCTAAGAAAAGCAACCAAGGAAAAGTGGACCTTCTTTCTCGGTCAACTTTAGATACCACTTTTTTTCTTGCATGTTTGTTTAAGGAAGATTTACCTGACAGTCCTCTTCTTCCCTTCCTGCTCAGTGACATCTCCAATATGCAATTCCCCGGGGAAACTGTTTCCTAAGAAATGTATACAAAGATTGCACTTGACTGTATTGAGTTCGGGGTAGCCTGTTGCAAATGCTTCCTTTTACATTTTTACATCCTTCTGTTGTACTACTTGAACAAAAACGAAACAAAATAAAATTTGATGATGATGCAAATAACTGATGATGTAATCTCTGCCTACGTCAGAGTTAAGATTTCTAAAATATATTTTAGAATTAAGATTTCTAAAATACATTTTGGCTTTGACACCTTGGCACTACCCTGCTAAATCTACAGTCCTTAAGATTTTCTGGGTGAGGGGTGAAGCTATGGAAACTGCATGAAGAGCTGGCTTCTCCCATTCTCTCCTGAAGGGAGGAACTCAGAGAGAAAAACAGTATTAGTGAAAAGCTTGTTCCAGGAAGCGAACAGAGGAACTGAAGCTTTGGATCTGTGGGAAAATGGAGACTTTGAAGGTGAGAATGTTTGTGCGACCAAGAAGAATAATGACCAGCTTGTGTCCTGAGAAGGTGATGCTAGAGTCCTTTTGTGCAAAGCAAAACCACGTTGCCTAGTTACAGAGAGATTTTTGCTCTAAATGTCAAAAGTGCAGGCAGGAGTAGAATTAGAACCCATGTCTCTAAAAGGAAGCAGATGTTTTAAAAGGCGATGCTAATACAGATCTTTGAGTTATTCAAACACTCTTACCGTCCCAATTGGAGAATCAGCCTAGATATCTTGCACAGATCACTGTTGAAACTGCTCAGTTGTTTCTTCATTTCATTTGTGGCATTCCTAACAGCAGCAATTAATGGAGGCTCCTTCCCAGTCAGTTGTTACAGTCTTCAGATATGGTCTGCACATCCCAGCTATACATCTGACTTGCCTCACTGGAAGCAAAAATGGAGTGAGTGGAGCTTATGTTAGAGAGTATCAGTGGGTGTCTGCGGTGTCTGGGAAAGCAAACAAGGAGTGCAGTAGGTTGCAGTAGTTCTGCATACGGAGATGGAATGTTGGAGCAGGGTTACTGCGACCATCACTGCCCCATCCCCTCACCCTCCACCCCAGCAAACACACACATTGGCAGTCAGAATACTGTGCATGTGGCTGTGTTGTTTCCTCATAGTCTTTGAGTGACATCTCCAAGGGCAGGACTAGAAGCAGCAGAATGACAATGGCAAATCCATTTCTGTGATTTCTGCCATCTTCTTTGAGTGCACCACTGAGACTTTAAAATAACCAAGTCTCTATGCTATTCCATACGCGTTCATCTCGGTTTTATCTTCTAGTGACAGTGTTGTACAATCAGGAAGGCCAGAAAATTCTGTTATTAGTTCACAAATTTTTGTGCATCTTTCTTAGAATTTATCTTCCTCTGTCTCTGAAGGGAACCCTAAATGTGTCCAAATACACTCCAGCAATAACCTGCCCCATTAGGCATTCTCCACATATACATATTTACATCATTTCTTAGGAGTTTATTTCTTCTAAACTTACACTTTAAAGAATACATGACTGCAGTTCAACTCAATGCATATATTTTGGATACCGCTCTTTGCCAACTTCTTTGAGTTGAGTAGAGCACAAAAGACTGTTTTAAGCAGATGGTATTTCACCTAGATCGAGGGGGTAGGATGTGGGAGAGAAAAAGGAGATAGAAGTAAGCAGTCATTATTCATGCATGTACGAGCGCATGCACACACACACACACACACACGCACACCATGAATCATACGGAATAATAAAAGTTATAGAAATGGCAAATCAAGGATGTGTATTTTGGGCATAACAAGTAGTTTAGCCAGGATGAAATAGGCTATACTACATGCTGGCAAGAAGTAGCCTCAAAAGGTAAGTTGAAACCATACACCAGAACGCATTGAAGATCAGAGTAAAGTACTCATAATTAAATTTCAAAGCAATTTTAATGATCCACATGAGATAATATATTTAAAAACGCTTATAAGGCATATAACAGTGTATGTTATGGTGCAGGTATGCAGTAAACATCAACTCCCTTAATTCAGTGGGAGTAGGAGTCCTTAAAGATTACACAGATGCTAACAAATTCCAGGAGGAATGTTCCAAGAACATTGCTCACTGTGAAAAAGGCTAAGTGTGTTCCGTAATGGAAAATTACTTGGTTCCAGCTAGTAAGATGCTTGAAATCTGTAATTCCTTTTGGCCAGTAAACTGTTTATCCTGACTCAATTCAGTGTCACTAGAACCAAATTACCTTATTTCCTGATCCTGAATTAATCTTGGATTGATCTCTGAAGTAACAAAATTAGGATTTTGCTTTGTTTTGTTTCTGCAGTAGTAATAGGGTTGGGAGCTTTGAAAAGAGGCATTTACTTGTAAACTATTGCTAGTCCTAATGGTGCCCAGAAATAAAAATATATATACAACTTAGCATCATAGAATATTAGAACTAGAGGGGAGTATAGGGAATACAGTGATCATAGTTCTTCACCAGAATTCTGGAAACAACACCCCTCAAAAGATCCCAGTGCTTTGTTGAATTTGAGGCAGCCTGTGAATGTAATTCAAAAGCTGAGTTACTAGAAATTCCAAGATACTCTAAAAGTTTGGATAGGAGAAGAGATAAAAAGCTAGAAAATGTCACTCTCTTTCAGAAAATACAGGCACATGGATGTGGTAATTAAATTCATCTAACCCAGCTCTTTTGTTTGGAGATGCAGAAGTGCAGCCCTAGAAATGTAAAGTGGTTGCCCGTGGACACTCAGACTATTAGGAGTGCTTGTGGGATCAGAACCTGAGTCTTCTGACTTTTGGATCTATTCTTGTTTTACTGCCAGACTTCATCAAAACTTTTTCATTTTGATGAAGTAGATATTCTTCTTATGAATAAAAAATCCAGAAATCAGTGTGAGAACAAATCTGAAGATAAACGGCATTGAATATATTAACAGAGCCTCAAAGCAAAACAATTTTCATCCCATGGTATTATATCTACTGCAGATACCATTTTTATTTATAGCTATTTCTGCTCAACTATCATACATTTATATATACACATACACATCAAATGATGACACTTGTCTTACTGTTCTAAGGTGCCTATCTGTTGCTTTACAAATACAGGCACAACAGAGGAATTTGCTTTGATTGGATTATTTTGGAAGATTCCTCACCTATATAATAACTGAGCTCTGTTTATAGAAAATGAGCTCCTACCACCTGTGCCAGGAAACATTCTAGGTAATGACGATTCCACTTAGGAAATCTTCTTAACTTAAAAAGACAATAAAATAATTATTTAGACTGGAAACCACACTGCACTGTGAACGGAACCATCTGTCATGTATCACAGCTACACAGTATTCGAAAAGCAGGCAAATGTCACTATAATGTGTATCACAGAACTGACCCTCCTTCCTCACTGGGGTGTGACATAGGTGGATCACTGAGCATCCCTGTGAAGGGAACCTCTCCAGAAGGAATGAGACCTTCCCTTGGTCCTACTTTCTGCCTCCCTTTTCCTTCCTGCCCCACGTGTACCTCTCCTGTCCTCTTCACTTGAAACATGCCAATCTGTGGTGATTAGCCACTTCCCAGGATTAGGACTGACTGAGCATCTGATTGCAGAGTTTTCAAGCTTTCTCTCTGCAGTTGTTCAAAGCTTATCTTGAGAATTGAGTTCCCCCAATCAACTCTGCGTGCAGTTCATAGTCTCCGCATTAACGAGGCAGGTAGGCAAATGCTGGGCAGGCCCAGCGAATAACCTCAGCAAGCATGGCTGCTACAAAACTCCCACGATGATTTCCGTGGGAGGACTGTATTTACCTGCCCCGCTTTCATGGAGTGTGGGGGGGCGTGGGTAACAATTCCAAGGCTGAGTATTACCAAGAAGGTCCTCTCTTATCTTTGAGACGCTCGTTATTCTTCCTTTAATGTCTTCCTCTGTCAAACATACCTATAGTGGTAGCATGTACCTGTTGAGTTGGTGGGGTTTCTTATCTGACTTCTTTCTTTAAGTCATAGTAAGAATGATTCTTGCTTGATGTTATCAGCCCTTGAGTAGGAAGAAATGAGGGACAAAGAAAATCTATTTTCTTTTCTTTGTCTTTGCAGCTTTAGATCATTTCCTCTACATTTAATTGTTCTAAACTATTGTTATCCATCTTCCTTTTCATTCTTCTTGCCTTTTCTTCCCTTTCCTATCTTTATTTATGCTTTTGTCTTTTATTTTCTGCATTTCCCTTCCAGTCTTTCTTTATCCTGTAAGCTTTTCAGGAAGCCGGAACTTCAACTAATCAAATAAAAAGGTAACGGTTAGAGAAAGGGCATGGGCAGACTTGGGCTAGAGAAAATACATTCAGTCCCTATTTAAGAAATGTTTGGCCAGGCGCGGTGGCTCACACCTGTAATCCCAGCACTTTGGGAGGCTGAAGTGGGCAGATCACCTGAGGTCACAAGTGTGAGACCATCCTGGCCAAACATAGTGAAATCCCGTCTCTACTAAAAATACAAAAACTAGCCGGGCGTGGGGACATGTGCCTGTAATCCTAGCTACTCAGGAGGCTGAGGCAGGAGAATCGCTTGAACCCAGGAGGTGGAGGTTACAATGAACCAAGATTGTGCCACTGCACTCCAGCCTGGGTGATAGAGCAAGACCCTGCTTCCAAAAAAAAAAAAAAAATAGTTTACTCATAGTGACTCGCCTAAAATAACTAGTCAGCATTAGATCACCGATAACACTCCCATTTTTGCAGATGAAGAAACAACCTCAGGAGCCTGCATTTGGCAATAATACAGACAAGAGTATTGAGAATAAACTCAGAGGTCCAGGTTTTTTCTGTTGTTAGACATGTGTCCCAATTCTTCGACTGCAAAACATTGCTATCCTAAAGTTAGATGCTTGCCAATAATATATGGATATCCCCAGCAGCATGAGAGTTCAGATTTCCCGAACGTTTCTGGTGAAATTTTTAACCAGCTGTTAAAGGAAAGTTTGTATGACATCTCAACCTACGAAACTGTTTTGCGTACAAACTTCTATTCCGATATCCTGCTCAGATAGTGTTTACATCTTCATTGTGCCGTAAGAGGCTGTGAAAAGAAACAAGAAATTAATCTGCCTTCCTGTTTCAGGAAGCTGGGCCCAGACACGTCTCTATATGTAATGGCAAGACTAGTGCCCTAAGAAAATCCCTATTTTGCCCCGGGTGAGTCATTGTGCTAGGAATTATATGTATGACCAGCCTGGCTGAGGGCAAAATTGTGACATTGAAGGGATAGTCTCCTGCTTAGTCACCAACTCCTTGATTTTTATTTCGGAGGAGAATTGAGGAGACTGCAACTAACAGAATGCTTTCAAACAAAGCAAGCCTTACTGGTTTGCTGGCATCTTTCTGAAACCAGAGCCGTGTAGGGGGAACAAGACAGACAATAACCATGAGTATATATACCACTAAGTGGGTACACTACAGTGCCGAATTTCTGTGTTCTTACAGAATTTGTTTCTTAGAGTTATCAAAATACAGCTAAATTGCTCTCGCTGTGATCCACACATGAGAATTCCTTCCTTGTTTTGTTCTTTCTCCCTATTTTTTACATCTAGGGAATGTATGTTCCTCACATGAACAGCAAATGAAGCTACTCAAAACACAATTAAAATGGATTTTAAGTGTTTGAAAGAAAAGTGCTTTCCAAATTATCATCCCATGGCCTTCACATGGCTCTTACACGACCCCAAATAAGTTACCATGTAGGATGTACAACTACCCTGAGGCCACCATGCTGGGAGAGTGCCCAAGTCACATGGAGAGGCCACTCGTAGGTAATCCAATCAATAGTCCTGACTGAACTCAGCCTTGGAGTCACATGAGCCCACTCATCCAGCATAAGAGTCCAGAAGCGTCCAGAAGATTCCAGCACTGAGCCATCCCATCACCTTCAGCCTCTACGTCTTCCCTACTGAAGCACCAGAAACCGCAGAGCACAACCAAGCCCCTTCTGCCATGGCCTTTCCAAATTCCTGACCTACAGAATCCGTGGGCATAAGAAAATAGTTATTTTACACCATTAAATTCTGGAATGGTTTGTTATAAAGCAAGAATAACTGGAACCATCACCATCATCAACAGGTTTTGATTTTCTGAAACACTAAATAATTGTACATAACACTAGGGGTAAGTACAAACACCATTCAAACACAAAGTCACGTAGATTTGTGTAGAGCTACACATCTTCTCAAGCATGTCAGGTGTCAGCCTTCCTAGAGGGCTGCCTGAAGAGGGCAACCGACTTGGGCTGGAGAAAATACATTCTGATAAAAGGTACTGAGAACACACTATCCCCTCTGCGGTATTCCTATCAAATAATCCTTCAGACAGTGTTTTAGTCTGATCGGGCTGCTCTAACAAAGTACCATGAACTGAGTAGCTTATAAACAATAGAAATTTATTTCTCACAGTTGCAGAGGCTGGGAAGTCCAGGACCAAGGAAGACTTGATATCCAGTGAGAGCGCACTTCCTGACCATCTTCTTGCTGTGTCCTCACGTGGCAGGAGGGGTGAGGGAGCTCGCCAGTGTCTCTTATATAACAGCATTCACCTCCCAAAGCCCCATCTCCAAATACCAACCCATTAAGGATCAGATTTCGACATATGAACTTGGAGGGATGTAAACATTCAGTCTATAACATTTAGGGTGAACCCTGTGAGAACCCAGATAGCTTCATAAACTGTAGCACTGACGCAGGTTCCCAGGATCCTAGAGCTGCACTTGCGCAGGCACCGAGAACAGGAACGTTTTTCCTTCTCTATTTATTCCTATATATTTATTCTCTGTTCATTCTCTGAATGAATATATACTATTTATACTATTATTACATGAAAATATTGGAATTCTTTAAAGTTTTCTGAAACAATTAACGAAAATTTTCTTGAAAATTGCTTTGGAAAAATGAATGCCTTCGAGTACAGCTGTGGGGTATTTCTTCATCTCTAAGATTACTTAAAAGTATCACTTAGACTGAACTTCACTGACTTTATTTCCCCTTTCATGTACCTGGTGGCCTGGAATTAACTCTGTTAAAATAATAATCTAAAATAATGCACACTATTAATGGCCTTCAAATAACTTGGATCAGCTTGTTCTTTCTTGTAGTATAAACAGCCAGTAGATCTAACACTGGAAAACATTAAGACAAAAAACAGTCTGACCTATTCCAGCCTGGTCATGGTCATCTAATTTTCACTCCACTGTTTATAATGTATACACTATTCCAACATCTCGGGTATAAAGGGCTGCGTAATATATGGGCTCTATCCTGCTCCTAGCTGCTTACCCTGGTTTCATACATCTCAGAAATTACAAAATCAATGAGATAAATGCCACTCTCGCTTCCATTCCCCTTTCTCTGCTGTGTGCTTCACTTCAAGAAGCCAAAGGCATGCCTGAACCGGCAGAGTGAGACCCTCTGAAGACTGGAAAGGAAGAATCTCTTGCAATACCTTGATATCATAGTTCCCTGACCTAGCAAATCGTCCTCTTCCTACCCATGTCTGGACGCTCTCTGCCTCTTCAATCTCCTCTCTCCCCATCCTCCCCCTTGTACCTGGGGTTCTAACCATTCCGAATGTGGGTTCCTGCAGTTCCCACCCAGGTCGAGTGTTGCCTACCGTTTCTTGCAGCAGTACCCATCTTCCAGCCCCGCCTCTACCCTCAGACCTTGTGTACTGGCAGGAAATAAATTACAGCAGTGCAATTCTCACGTTAAGGTACGTCTTTTTGTTGCCTCCTTTTTTAGTTTAAAAAAAAATCAAACTTATAGAAAAGTTGAAAAATACTATAATGAACACCCATATAGATTCACTAATGGTTATTTTGCTACATTTGGCCTTATCTCTATTTTTCTCTCTTTTTTTTCCCTTTGGCTAATGATTTGAAGGGAAGTTGGGCAGAGCCATCAGGCCATTTCATCCCTATATGGGCAAGTAGGTCCTCAGAACAAGGGCGTTTTTATAGTACCACCTCTTGAAGACCTTCCTGGCATCCTCTTCCTCCACATGAATGAATTCCTTACCACTTATTTTGAAATTCCCGCTCCACATTTTTCACATATACACCTTTATCTCAGCACCTGTAACCCTTGCACAGAGTTGTTGATAAGTCTGTAACTTCATCAGCTGTAAACTCTTATGGGCAGGGCTTCTTTTATTTTTCTCTGGCTCATCAGTGTTTGGCATAGCACCTGGCATATGGTGTGTGTTTAACTGTTAGTTAAATTAATGGCTGAATGATGATAGTCCTTCCTTGCAATCCCCATCCCAGAACTCCAAAGCCCCTGGTCCCCTTGACCATCTGCTGTGCCTGCCTTGACAATCCATAGAGGCTTCCTTTATTATTCTCCATGGCTACTACTCAAAACTCTTACCCTTCTCTTACCCCAGCCTTTTCCATTTCACTTTCAAAAGATGACCCCACCAATCTCCTTATGCATAAATATAAATTCCTCTGTCACCTCCTTCTCCTCCATACCTGCCTCTGCCCTTTCCTTCTCAACACTTTCAGAGAAAGAAATGTTCTTCTTCCTCTGCTGAGCCATACTTCCATCTGTGCTCGATCACATCCCTTCTCATGTGGTCTACAACAAACCGCCTTGAAGTCTGACCTGGACTTGAAGCTGAAGTCTAACGCTTAGCAGCTGTTACCAACCCCTCTTCTTCCAGACGAAGGGAGTTGTATTGTTCTAGGAAATTGTGAGGTTTTGATAACTTTTGTAAAACAACCCCTGACATCCAGTCCCTGTCCTTGTTCAGTTCCCCAGAGCACATCAAGTTCTTTCTGTCATTTCTTGCCTGTGGACACATCGTCCACTGCCTTTGTTCTTCTCCAACTGGAGAAATTCTGTGCATCCTTCAAGACCTTGTTCAAATGGCTTACTGGCTGTGAAGCATTTCTGGAGCATCACTCCCTCCTCTTGGCCACCCTGGAGCAAAATAGAATTAGTCAATCCCTTCTCTGTGCTCCCTTAACTTCCCATAAATACTGTTAGGAAATATTCATTGTGTTCCATTGTGAACACCTGTTGAGGGTCTGTCCCACACACCACACTATGAATAGTAATGTGTTCTTCATGTGTGTCTTACACACACAGATGCTAACTTCACAGAGAACATGGCACCTTATCTGAGAAGTAATCAGTCCTTAAGAAATTTCTTAAGAGGGCATGATTTCATGATTTCAGTGTGTCCATCCTTGCCTGCTTAGTGCTGTGCCTGATCACAGAACCGAGGTCAGGAGTCTTGGCTAATGCATAATAGGAAGCAAACAAGACACGGGGGAGAATGCACATGGGGGAAGGCATTGCCTTAATGATTTCTTCCTAGCAGTGTAGACTCTCAGTGAGGCTTAGTAGGTTTTCTGTTCCCTTGATGAGCACAAGAAAAATCTTCAAGGGATTAAAGTAGTTAAGGGATTGAGTTTGAGGAACAAAAGGAATTTCCAGTGCCTTTTTCCCATACAAACACTTCCACACTTTATAAACCCTCTCACCTCCCTCTTTCCTGACTCCTCATTTTTAAAGGGCTGCTATTAAATTCCCAAGTCCAGTGAGAATTTTCCTGGTGGATATCTGGTCTTTTCTAGTACTCTGTCAGTTTCTAGGCATTAGGCAATCTTTCTGTTGCAAGAAATATTATGCAGTAATGTTTTGTAGGGATTTTGGTTTCCATTTAATTACTTTCTGTAAGTACATTTCCTAAACCAAGTTTATGTTCTTAAGAAAAAAAAGTGATATTGTTGGGATGATAGCTTTGGATTTAGATATTTTGGTAATAGAATATAGAAAAAAAATTGTGTTTTTATTCCATTTTCAAAGAAATTGGTGGTGGGTTTTTTCCTTCTAATTTTAACATTTCCCTGCAGTGTTGATAACTCAAAGCAAATCTCATTACACACAGCACATAAGAACCAGAAAATGATGCTGAATTGAGTTGGAAAAGGAAACTGAGTAGTTTCAGCTAGATATGATAGTTGTTCTAAGAATTTTTAAAAATACCTACCATTTTGTTTGTCACTATGCTGGGCAACATAGGGTTTCCAAGAGAGCTGTCAAAAGTGATTCAGATCCTTAAAGGCATATACAAAATGTGGACATAATGTAAATTATAAAGTGATGCGACATAGTATTTGTTCCTATTGGCAAGTATATAAAAGGTGTAGGCAAGACGTACAGGAATCAACATAATGAGAAAAGCCTAGGGGATAGGAAGAGAAACTTAAGTAGGAAAGCAGGTAGGATTCAAATAGTTAGACAAACATCAGACAAAGGAAAAGTGATCATGATCACTGGGAAGAAGTTAGCCTGGCTGGAGCACTGGATAGTGGAACATATTTGGGGACTACAGATGGAAAGCTTCAGTTGATAAAGATTCTGGACAATGGATTCAAGTAGTCAGTGAGCAGGAAAAAAAAAATCATGTTTTTTTTATACCACAAAGGATGGATTGAAATGGGAAAAGTTTGAAGGCAGGAATACCAGTTTGAAGGCTATCATGATATTTTAAGTTTGAAAACCTGGTGGTGGTAGCAATAAAACGGAATCGAAGAGATGTGAAAGAAGCAGCAGTAAGACTTGGAAACAAGATCAATATAAGGGCAAGCAAGAGAGAAATAACATGAATGGCAGAGAGTAGAATAGGAAGCAAGGGCATTCTGCTTTGTGGACGTGTGTGGGTGAGGATGTTTGTAAAAATAACAAATACTACTATTTATTGAGCATTTACAGCATGCCAAATAGTCTGCTAGTAATATTACAAACATTTCATATTGTGAGCATTGTGTACCACACATTGTTCTAAAACCATTACCTCTGTGAATTCATGGAAGACTTTCAACCTCCCTATATGATATTATTATCTCATATAAGTCTTAGAATATCCCTTTGTGATATATTTATCTCCATTTTACACATGGGGAATCCAAGACACAGAGATGTTAAGCGACTTGCCAGAGGTCTCATGCAGAGCCGGGATTCAAAACCAGGAAGCCTGGCATCAGAGCCTGAACTCATACCACCATGCTTTCCTGCTAAGGATTTTGTGTCTGACATTGTCATACCACTGCAAAACCCACCCACAGTGAGAAATGGCTTTCCTGATCATTCCTATTTTACACATCAGAAACGGATTCATGGAAAGTGAGGTATTTGCCGGAATAGCCAATATTCTGTTGACTGTAGACCACAAAAGCTGATAAGAGAAGAAAAAGCCAAAGTTATACATAAAAGTTAATCACATGGTAATTTAAACTCTAAATAGTGTAAATAGGAAGGTAGGGTTACATCCTCAATTTTAAGAAAAATATATGCCAATAGTATTTTAATTAACTTGAAATAATTGTATTACTGGTATAATTTATTCTATCATCAGGTTGTATTAAAATTTTTATCAGCAATCTTGAGTACATGTATTAATGATATCAATAAAAACATTTGGACTAGGCTTTCTTTTCCTAATTGCGTTCGGCTTCTCTTTCTGGTTCAATAATGGTAATTATATAGCATCAATATGAAAATTTCACTCAACTTGAGGCGCTTTTTTTTATTTTCTAGTCCAGGCAATGTATTAATAATTAGCATAATAATTCAGTGTAACATAATAAACATAACCTAATAATATTTAATCATATTAATAATGTAAGTGGCAAAACTTAAATGATATTTGGAAATGTTCCTAAAATTTTAACAAATTGGTTGGGTTACCCAAAAGGCAAGGAATTTTTTCAAATGGGATTTTGATTGCAAGCCAACCCCTTTAGCTTCTGGTGCCTACGGCAGAAAGATCCTTCATTTCCCTGGTTGCTGTCTAAAACACAGGAGGACCACTTTTGTGGTTTTCTTCAGGTCACAAATGACATATGCCCCTAGCTTGGTGACACTTTTCTCACCCCGAGAAAATCCCCCAAAGGCCAGCCATCCACTTGAGCCACGTCCCTACAATTACTCCTTGCAAAGGGAAAAAAAAAACTAAATTATTTGCAAGAGGAAAATCTGTACCCAATCATCAGAAGCCTGAGGCTAAAAATCTGTTGTACTTTTCTTCTTTCTGAAATAATATTAAGCTCAGGCATATATAATTATACAGGAACCACCAGGCTGTGAAGGAGGAGAAAATATCACAATTATCTCTTCACAAACCTCAGCTGAAATCTGACAGAATCAACATGAGCTGAAGCACTGCTCCCCCTCCCCCTTTCCCTCTCCAACTTAACCCCTGCCTTCAAATGGCTGTCTCCCAGAATCCACATCTGGGAATGCTGCCTACACGCCGCCTGTCACAGAATGACCGGGCAGGTCCAGAAAACATTCAGTGGAAGATGTCACGTTTCATCCAGGGATAAGGTTTGCAGGGGAAGCTTGTTGTTTTGATGCAGTGGGAACACTGTAAGCTTCATAATCAGCTGAAAAAACAACGCGGTCTATGGGGCAAGACCAGCCCTGCTCAGGAACTTGCAGCAGGAAGGAAAAGGAGGGAGCTGTCAGGAGTGGGCGGGGGGAAGAATTAGTACCAGACTAACTGGAAGAAAGATTATGGAGCGAGACCAGGGAATTAAGTTTGCAAACTAGCCTGATGCCTGCAGAAGTGCCCTTCTACCCCCAGGAAAGCTTGCAGGCGTATCACTGTAGAAAGGCCTCTTCGGGAGGAGTAATGCTATGCTTCCATTCCTTAGGCTATGTCCTCAGGCTGTGCCCTCTGTGCAGTGCTTTCTCAAGCTAGTATTTCTGTCTTGACACCTCTGCTTCATATGTCATTGTCTCCTATCTGATTCAATCTTTGCATCCAGTCCTTTTGGCGGGTTTGTCTCATGTTGTCCCCGGACACTCTCTGTCGATCTCTCTTCATACTCTGCAGCCCATGGGACAGCCCTGTCTCAACACAAAACCAGCACTGGCTCCCAGGACCCCATCTCAGATCAAGTGCCCCAGACCCCCATGGGTCCAGGCCCAATTAAAATGAAACAGGGAGACTATGGTGTTGACAACAGAATTATTTCCAAATAAGAACTGAGTGTCCAGAAATCAGTTTTAGGGCAATTTTCACATCTGAAATGTCAAGCCTGGCTTTCTTTCACAGAAAGGTGAGTGTCAAGGCAGGTTGGAAGGAAAGATGTAGCTTGTGGGAAAAGCGACTGGATTCCTCAGACACCATTATTGTCATCAGAAGTCACTGGGCCATTTTAAACCCTTGTAATTCAACCTGACTAAAGCATGGTCTTTGAGAAGGCTTGATCCATGTCGAAAACATTGTCAATAAACTATCGTTTGATTAAGGGGATAACTTGAAATTTCCACGCACAGGGTCACGTTTGCCTCATTTAGTGACATTCTGACTGCCTCTGCTTTCTCTTATTCTATGTGCAGCCGTTGTGCTTGGAAGGGTGAGGGTTCTGCGTATCAGCACTCGGGATCACTCATTAGACCTTGCCTTTTAAACTGAAAGGCTAAATTACATCTTCAGAAGCAGTGCTGTGTAGCCAAAAGCAAGCTTAGGGGAAAGGGCTGGCAGCTGGAGGAGGATGGCGCTTTTGTAGTCCCAGAAAGAATTGTGTACATGAGGATTAAGGTGCAGCTAATTATAGGAGCAGACTATGGAACCCACACCATTTTGCAGCTGCCCCTTTATTGAGGATTCACTGTGCATCCGAATCCCTTCCCCAGCAGAAGTGGGAATTCCTGTTAGTTGAGGGGTTAGCCAATAATTAGCACCTGCCAAATTCTCGGTCTCTTATGAAGAAGACCTCCTGGCTCAGTGATCTAAGTGAAAACAAATGGTGAGCCTCCACATGCGCGAATAAAACAGGCTGACTTACGTAACAGCAGATCAGCAATGTAAGACACAGAGGTGTTCGATCCAGGAGTGACCGTGGTGTCATAAAGCCACATAAAAATGTTTCTGAGGTTATCGGCTGTTTGGCATTATCAACACTATTATTTTCTAGTCGGCATACATAATTTAGGATGATTTAACTCTCCAACTTTCTGATTCTTTTCCTTGGCCCTTGCGTTGGGTGAAATTGTGTCTCCGTTGAATTTGTATGTTGAAGCCCTAATCCCTAGGACCTCAGAATGTGACCATATTTGGAGAAAGAGCCTTTAAAGAGATAATTAAGTTAAAATGAGGCAATTAGGGTGGGCCCTAATTCAGTCAGACTGGAGTCCTTGCAAGAAGAGGAAACTTGAACACGCAGAGAGATCAGAAGGGCACACACAGAGAAAAGGCCATGTGAGAGGCACAGCAGGAAAGTAGTCATCTGCAAGACAAGGAGAAGGACCTCAGGGAAAACTAGCCTGCTGACACCTTGATCTGGGACTTCCAGCCTCCAGAACTGTGAGAAAATACATTTCTGTTGTTTAAACTGCCCAGTCTGTGGTATTTTGATGTGGTGGACTTGGCACACTAATATACTCCCCTCCCTAAGAGGCATTGATATCAATTACTATTGTGTTTTTCTGTGTATAAGAAAAAAATCAGAATAAATGACAGCTTGCAGGAAACCAGCATTTATTTTGTATGGCAATTCCATGATCATCAGAGCTCAGCTTCCTTCTGTCTTTCTGTTTCACCATCCCAGCACTGGCTTCTGTGGTAGTTCTGGGCTTATTTGCCCTCAGAGGCATCACTACCCGTTTCCCTGATGTGCCCTGTACTGCAGGGAATCTGGCCTCTGTAGCTTGTGTTGCCCTGGTTCTTGAGATTATTGGCTGCCTGCTGAGTTTAGCCAGTGGGAGGCATTGGCCAGAGTTTGGCAGACAGGGGAAAGGGAGAAGCCTTTCTACCTTGCGCTGCCCCTGGCAGTAGCTGTGTCTATTTGGGGCTCTGGCTCCTACAGGCTAGGCCCACTGTGTTTCAGCTTCTGTTGGGTGACTCTGCAGTCGGCTCCAGCAACACTGTCTCTCTCCTTTGCCTCCCCCTTGGCATTGGTAGTGGCTAATCTCTTGCTAATCTCTAGGTTTTCTCACCATTTTGTTTGGCTTCTCAGCTCTTCCAGGATCTGTGTAACCAATTCCCCCCTTTAAATTCAATCAACGTTAAATGTGAAGTATGATTTTGCTTTCCTGGTTAGAGCCTGCCTGATGCAGCTTCTATGCTGGAGATCACCTCATTATCCAAGCTAGCTGCTAAAACTGCACCCATCATGCCTAGTTCTAGGACAGAAGGAGAGAGAAAGTAAAGTAGAATGAAAAGATCTTGCTTCTCAGCTAACTCAGCTCCTTTAAGCAATCTTTTGGAAAAATCACACACATTTCTGCTTATACCTCATTGGTCAACAGTTAGTGCCATGACTACCCCTAGAAGCAAAGGAGGCAAGTTTTCCATATAATCAAAAGATGGGAAGTTACAACTTCTGCAATTTTAGGAATTCTGACATTAAATTGTTCCTCCAGTCAGACTCAAATTAATGGCTCTCAATTGCAACAATTGAGATACCTTGCTAATCCCAAATAGTTTACTCAGCAAGAAATAGTGTGAACCTGAGAGCCAATGCAGGCTAGGGTACTGTTCAAGTTACCTATTGCTGCAAAACAAACCACCCCAACACCTAGGTCTTGAAACAGATATTCATTATCTCTCATGGTTCTGTGGGTAGGCTGGACTCAGAGAGTTCTCTCCTGAATGTTTCATGGGGTCCTAGATGGTGGTTGGGGTTTCGGTCTCCTAAAGCAGCGGTCCCCAACCTTTTTGGCATCAGGAACCAGTTTTGAGGAAGACAGTTTTTTCATGTGGGTGAAGCGGGGGTGGTTCCAAGATGAAACTGTTCCACCTCAGATCATCAGGCATTAGATTCTCATAAGGAGAGCACAACCTAAATCCCTTGGAGGCACAGTTCACAATAGGGTTTGCACTCCTCTGAGAATCTAATGCTGCTGATCTGACAGGAGGCAGGGCTCAGGTGGTAATGCTCGCTCACCCACCACTCACTTCCAGCCGTGTGGCCCGTTTCCTAACAGGCCATAGACTGGTACCAGTCTGCGACCCGGGGGTTGGGGACCCCTGTTGTAAAGGCTGAGCTGAGATGGATGTCCAAGAAAGCTTCACATCTTGACTAAGAGTAGGCGCTGGTTATAGGCTGGGAGCTCAGCTGGGGCTGTTGATTGTATTGCCTGTATATGGCCTCTCCATGTGGCTAGAGTTTCCCACAGCATTGGGGCTGGGTTCCAAGAGACAGCATCCCAAGAGACCCAGGGAGAAGTTGCTAAGATCCCTCATGACCTAGCCTTTCAATTTTCCAATGTCACTTTTGCCACATTCTATTACTCAAGCAGATTCAAGGAGAGAAGAATTAGCCTCCATCTCTTAATGGAAGAGTGGCAAAAAGCACATTACAGAGAAGCATGTGGAATGGGAGACAGTGTTACAAATGCCTTTGAAAAAGGCAATTTGCCATAGTTACTGCTTATCAAGACATCTGAAGTCCATTCCTGTTTGCTCTTGGTTTAGATGCTTTCCCTTTCTGAGCCGCAGGATCTCCTGTTGTTAAATGATGGAATTGAATGAGATACATTTTACAGTCATTCACATTTAAAAATTCGTGTTTGGCTCATTGTGAACACCAGTATCTGTATCTACCTAGCCATAGGTCTTGAAAACCAAAAAGTCATATGAAAGGAAAAGCTTAAATTGCTAGCAATTCTCATGATGTCGCTTTTAGACAGAGAATGTAAGAAATTAGATGATTAAAGACTTTTCACAAAAGCACACCCATGTTTGAAAGCTGTAGAGCAGCAAAAAAGCATTATAATTCAACTAAATTAAAAACCTCAATAGAAAAAAAGGGAGTGTGAAAATGGGAAGTATCCTTTCTCAACAAGAACCACCCTGTGAACATTAATTTTCTCCTGCAAATCTCAGAACATTTGACACATTCACTAGCCTAAGGTTTCACTATTTTCTTTTTATTGGAGAGGCACCACTGGCAGAGAGAACATAATTTTATCATAGAAAATTAGACTTGAAGGGGACCTCAAGGTCATCTCTCCAATGCGGTGACTCTGGGCAGAAGAGTACAAATTATATACACCCACTGAGATAGTCATCTAGAGATTAAATTATTTCCCCAGCATCAAACAATGAGTCAGCAGCTGAGCTGTAGCAAAAAGGTAAAGTTCTCGACTTTTCAGCCATAGACTAGTGGAAGTCCCCAGTCACTGACAGTCAAAAAATGCTTTATGGTTTTCAAGTGTTTTCATAGCCTCCCTCCCATCCTTCCTTTTTTCCTCAATATTTTAGTATGGATATATTATATATCGGAAAATGCTGTCCAGGTTATTTTGTTTGATCCTTACATCAACACTATGATACTTCTAAATACTATTGTTTGCATTTCACAGCTGAGGAAAATGGAGCCCATTCGAGTTGAGAGAATTCCCAAACGGCACATAGCTAGTAAGCAGCGAAGTGCCATGGACGGGAGTGGCAAAGTACTGTTCTTATCCTAACCTTTTTGGGTTTTTTAGCACACTTTCTATTTCCCCTTAGCCATAATATTTGTTCTAATGGTTAAGATTTATTTAGTCCTTTCTATGTGTTGGGCTCTGTGTGAGGTACTTTATTTATAATATATGTATGTATTTATGTTATTTAATATTTATATATTGTATTTGTGTCATATTTTATTTGATCTTCACATAGTGTTATTGTGGGGTGTTTGCTGTTATTAGCCCCATTTCCAGATGGATAAACTGAGGTAGAGAGAGGCTAAATTAAGGTGTTAAAATGGGAATAAAAGCCAGGATGTCTGACTCCAAATGTCAGCTATTCATAAGATACTTTCTGTCCTTACGAATGCTGGTCATCTGAGAGGGTGACATTTCATACTAACATTTAGACTCTTCAAAATTATTAAAATATGTCCGATGTTATACACTGTGTATTCACGCACATAGAATTGACTAATACTTGCTTCTGCTGCAAATAAGTGCCTAGACTAACTTTTATACTACAGATACGTATTTTGTCTTACTATAAATTCAATTGACATGAGATTAAAACATTGGATTGAGAATCAGAAGACCGAGACCTGGGACTGAGCTCTGCGGCTTAGGGCCGTTTGACGGTGAGGGAGTTAATTGCCCTCTTTGGTCAATTAGGCAATTGCCCTTATTTATAAAATAAAAGGATTGGACTAAGTAGTGATGATTACTTAAACTATACATATTTTCTGGCTGAGAAATAAAAAAAGTACTTCTTTGGCCTTGCTTCTTTTATTCTTCCAAGTGGGTCTCCTCCATTTTCACCAGGAGAAAAGAAAACACCTGGTTTCCCAGGAGTTTCACTCTGGCCTCTCAGCAGCCCTGGGTCCCTTGTCCTGCTGATTTTTAGCCTTGCAGAGAGGCAATACTCATTTGTTTGTTTGCTTGCTTGCTTGCTTTACAATTTCACTGTTCCCCAAAGTGCTTCACAGGGTATATTTTATTTTTTAACTTGATAAAAATTGAAATAACTTTCTCCATGGGAAATTTTGCAATGTTGAGACATCTGAAGGAAAAATAAGCACAATGCCCACCAGTAATGTGGCTGTAACATTCTGCAGATATGAAAGCATTTTTGCAATCTTTGGCTGTTTGGTGCCCATGCCAATCCTGGTTTCCATAGAAGGGAAAACTGGAGCTCCAGTTGCTTTAGGTGATTGGCCTGAGTGGCCACCCAGATTGTCTCATGTCTCCAAGCTATTAAATGACAAAAGTGGGCCTCAAAGCATCACAGAATTTGGATTTCCATGCTAAGGGCTAAGGGTCTGAGAATCACCAAATATTCCCTGTCATAGAATTGCCCCACTTACCTGCATGAGGACCCTGAGAAGCCCCATCACAAAACGGCTCCCACATAAATCCGACTAGAGTATAAATAGGCCCCTGTGCTGTCCAGGGTAAGATTAGGGAAACTAGTTTACTCTTATCAGGACAAAATGACAAAAATTTGCATTTGGTGCGCTTTTCATCGCCTGCCCATAGCAGTTCCTAGCGTATCACATGTTCATAATCTTCATATTATTCCTTCTTCTATTTTTTATAATTTAGAGGCCCTCACTGAAATCCATCCCCATATCCCACAGCCTGTCTTCCTAGGTACACTTTATGCTCAACTGGCTCGATGCACTTCACTCAACAGATTTCTCATATTTGGGGTCACTTCATCTGTGAATCCTGCTCAAGCCAAATAACAGGATGGAAACTTGATTAATGAATTTATTATTATACGAGAACATAGGTACTAACTGGTTAGCATATTGCCCCTTCCTGGTAGCATACATGCATTGAAAAGACTTTTTGCCCTTACCCCTCAAAAAATGAGGTTGATGACACAAGTGTGGAGACATGGACACATCAGAAAGTCAGATAGTTACTGACAACGTAGAGTTTTGCTTACTGCTCAAATGACTCAATCTAACAATTACTAGATGGTGTAATACAAAAAATATGTGTAAACCATATATCTGAAAAGGGGTTAGTATCCAAAATACATAAGGAGCTTATACAACTCAATAGCAAAAAATAAATAACCTGTTTTTAAAATGGGCAAAGGACTTGAATAGATATTTCACCAAAGACGACATACAAATGACCAACAGGTCTATAGAAAGATTCTCAACATCACTAATAATTGGGGAGATCCTAACCAAAATCACAATGAGGTGTCACCTCACATGTTAGGACAGCCATTATCAAAACAACAGAAAATAACAAGTATTTTAGAGGATTTAAGGAAATTGAAACTCCTCTGAACTGTTGGGAATGTAAAATGTTGTTGCCACTATGGAAAACGGTATAGAGATTCCTCAACAAACTAAAAATAGAACTACTATATGATCCAACAATCCCACTTCTGGGTATTTATGCAAAGGAATTGAAATCGGTATGTCAAAGAGATATTTGCACTCCAATGTCCACTGCAGCATTAGTCACAATAGCTGAGACATAGAAACACTCTAAATGCCTATGAAAATATGAATAGATGGATTTATGAATGGGTAGAGAAAATAGTATATACATATATTGAGATATTATTCAGCCTACAAGGAAGGAAATCCTGTCATATCCTGCAATATGGATGAACCTTGAGGAGGTTAAGCTATGTGAAATAAGCCAGTCACAGAAGGACAAATACTCTATGATTCCATTTAGCTGAGGTATCTAAAGTAGCCAAACACATAGAAGCAGAAAGTAGAATGGTGGTTTCCGGGGACTGGGAGGAGGAGAAGAAAATGGAGAGTTGCTGTTTAATGAGTAAAGAGTCTCAGTGATGCAAGATGAAAAATTTCTAGAGCTCTACTTTACAACATTGTATTTAGAGATAGCAATACTGTACTATACACTTTAACATGTTAACAGAATAGATCTCATGTGCTATTTAGCACAATAAGAAAAAGAAAAAAAATAGAATGAATGAATATGAATAAGTGGGTAAACAAATGTCTGCTTCAGACCAACCTTTATTAGTCAATCACTATATGACATTAGTGATTAACTAATTAACCTCTCCAGTCCTCAGATAGTCATATGTTCTTTACAGTGGTGATATGAGGTTGAATTGAAATGATTATTAATTGTAAAGCACTGTGAAATAAAAGGTGTATTGTTGTTATCATAAATTGTATAACCATTTCTCCACCTGAAGAAGAAATCATCATGGGGATGTAGTCGATGTTGGCAAAATTTCTCAAGTGTAATCAGTAATAACAATATTTGATCATAAAAATTACTCTCTAAGAAAAAGCTTTTAGGTTCAATGGTCTAGTTGTTTCAAATAGTATTCAATTTTTATAAAAGCCAAGTTTAGCTCCATAACCGTAATCTTACTAAATATCACTGAGTAAGGTATGATTTAGGGGATGTATGTAAACCCCTGAAGGGTAAATTTAGCTCTGAGATCTTTTCTCAACCAGTTACTGTATGAGGAGACAATGGTGCACAGCCTGATCCAAACAGTGCCACGTTTGTGTCAGATATCTTTGCAATGCTCATATCATTCTGACGCATATCTTCAAATCACAAATGAAAATATGTAAAGAATTGGTAACCTCAGTGACCAGCTTCCCTCTTTATTGCCCCATTTACAGGGCTTGTTTTACCCACCCTGCATACCAAATCTTGGATGCTTCTTTACCAGGATGGCTTTGCCATCTTATCCCAAATAAGTAAAAGACCAATTAAACTACTGCAAATCATTGGGTACCATTGCTCTAAGAATAGCACAGCTCTGCCAAGTAATAATATTCTAGTTAAACTGACTACTCATTTTTTTTTTAATGAGTTCATTTGCCCACAGTACATAAAACTCTCCTTAAAAATGTCCACTGGTAGAGATGAAGATGGAAACCCCGGATACACACAAACACCATTTGGGAGAAGAGGGACAGATTTCCCCAGCAAAAGTGCATGCTCATCACTGATGCTAAGCATGTAAGTGCTGTTGATTGGTTTCATGAATACAGTGAGCATGTTCAGGTTTAATTCTCATGGCTGCATGGAGACTCTAAAGAGCAGACCATGAGTAGAAATGATTAGTCTGTGCACATATTTTTTATATTTTTATAGAATTGCGGGGTACATGTGAAGGTTTGCTACATAGATAAATTGCATAATTGCGAGATTTGGGCTTAGAGTGTACCCATCACCTGAAGAGTGAACATTATACCCAAATGGTAATTTTTGAGTCCTTGCCTCTCACCCACCCTTCCCCTCTTGGGGCCCCCAGTGTCCATTATTTCCCTTGGTATGTCCATGTGTACCTATTGCTTAGCTCCCACTTCCATTTGAGAACATGCAGTATTTGATTTTCTGTTTCTGAGTTATTTCACTTCAAATAATGGCCTCCAGCTCCATCAGTGTTGCTGCAAAGGACAGGATTTCATTCTTTTTTATGTCTGCACATATTTTTATGTCAGGATTTCCACTGAAACGTGCTAATGTCCAAGTTCTGGAGATAGAAAAGCTAGTCGTTTATGAAAAATCTCAACATCCTTAAATTTGCATCGTATTATAAACTCTGTACAGGGAAAACTCAGTGCTTTTGTGTTTGTATCTACTGTTTTAACTGTATGTGATATATATGGTTATATATCTTGTCTGCATTTTTTTTGGAAAAAAAATCAGCCTTGCACATTGTACTTAATTTGTATTGATATTTACTCTGTTTTCACAAGCAGACATCATATATAACACACACAAAAGAGTTATTTAAGTATTACTAGTATTGGTATGGCTTTACCAGCACACGAGTGATTCATATTCTGTGGGAGTCCAGGCATTGAGGCCATGGCTGAGTGAAATACTGACTGCACAATGGGAATGCATTGTGTCTTCATTGAGTTCAGACCTTATAATGTATAACTAGTGTTACTTTTTTCTATCAACATGCATTTAGTGACCCTCCTCAAGTTTAATACCTGGTGATAGCAAAATCCAAGAGCTGCTGAAGATAGATAATAAAGAGGCAGGATTCTTTAAAGGGACGGATTATGTTATGTAACAATTGATATGGAGTCATCTTGAGGATGGCCGACTCAATGGTCTTCACATCTAAGCAGATTTGGCAGAAAGAAAAGCATTATAAGCCCCATTCACCTCTCCCTGAAAGATGCTGATGCCTTCCTAAGGCTACATCAAACACTGCCTATGCTAAAATGGGTGTTCATGCTTGTGTTATCTTCATGTGGATTGTGCAGTTTTATGGAATATGCCCCAGTCTGCTTAATGATGACAATAATAGAAAAAAAAAAATAACACCTACGAACATTCATTAAGTACTCACTACATGCTTGATACTGTCTTTAAAACCGGAAAATTATACCTATATATTAATTATATATAATCAAGACATATATATTCTTCAAGGTTATATTTAGTTATCACTGTATCAGGTATCCTCATTTTATCTTTTTTTATTATTATTACACTTTAAGTTCTAGGGTACATGTACACAACGTGCAGGTTTGTTACATATGTATACGTGTGCTATGTTGGTGTGCTGCACCCATTAACTCGTCATTTACGTTAGGTATATCTCCTAATGCTACCCCTCCCCACTCGCCACTCCCCACTCCCCACAATAGGACCCAGTGTGTGATGTTCCCCTTCCTGTGTCCAAGTGATCTCATTGTTCAATTCCCACCTATGAGTGAGAACATGCGGTATTTGGTTTTCTGTTCTTGTGATAGTTTGCTGAGAATGATGGTTTCCAGCTGCATCCATGTCCCTACAAAGGACATGAGCTCATCCTTTTTTATGGCTGCATAGTATTCCATGGTGTATATGTGCCACATTTTCTTAATCCAGTCTGTCACTGATGGGCATTTGGGTTGATTCCAAGTCTTTGCTATTGTGAATAGTGCCACAATAAACATACATGTGCATGTGTCTTTATAGCAGCATGACTTATAATCCTTTGGGTATATCCCCAGTAATGGGATGGCTGGGTCAAATGGTATTTCTAGTTCTAGATCCTTGAGGAATCACCACACTTTTATCTTTTAAAAAGGTTGAGATAGGAACTATATTCATTTTACAATTCATATTAAAGCACAGAGACATGATATAGAATGTAAGCTCCATGATAGCAGGAAGGTTTGAGTATTTAGTTCACTGTTGTGTTTCCTGGAGTTCATAATAATGCCCAGTATATACCAGGAGCTCAATGACATTTGCTGAATAAGTGAATGAATGAACATAGCTTGTCTAAAGTTACTATGCCAGCAGTTGCCCAATAATTGAAAGTTAAATAGTTAGCAAATTGTAAGAACTTTTAAAATGTGATTCCCTTTTTTAAAAATGTGTGTGAATTGGAAGATTTATCACAACTAACATTAGTTTCAATTATACAATCTTTATTAATTTTGACAGAAAAAAATGAAAGGTACTCCATTCATTCATTCATGAATTGATTTGGAAATATTCACTGGCTGGGTTCTATACACCAGGCTCAATGCCAAATACCAGAGACATGGAGAAACTTACCATGGAAACCAGGGCAGGGAACATAAATGATAAAGTGAAGTAATGATTATATCACAAAAGAGGAAGGAAAAGAAGGAAGAGGAGGAAAGAGTGGACTAAAATTCAACATTAAATGTAGTAATGAAAAACTCAGAACATACTCTAGTCGTCTTCAAAGGTTTCCACTGAAGAATCCCTAAGAGCAGATGAGATCAAACCTGTCCTTCCAATGAGTCTATTTCTCTTAAAGAGCCCATTGTAAGCATTAAGTATCTTTTCAAGAGTCATATTTTATCCTAAAATTCATGAAACTTTTGTGCAATACCATCCAATAGGTTTTCCCAGAATCCCTAGAAAACAGTGCCTGAGGCAAATACTTTCACACGGACACTTTGCTGAGTAGTGCAATCCCAGAGAGGCAGGAGGGAGAGAAAAGGGGGATGAGGCAGATTAGGCGGAATGCAGATATGAGGGACATCACCAAGTTAGCCTTCCTTCCCTTTGTAGCAAGCAGAGTTGATTGCCTGGTCTGCTGGATGTCTTTTCAAAGGCCATATGGGGACTCTGTCATTGAAGGGGTGAGGAAGGAGATGGTAGGGAATTTGTGCACTGGGTCCATTTCATATTTATCAAAATTTGCCCAGTGGGGAGTTAACACTTCTGCATTCTGGATTAGGGTCTTATGACCCCTTCAAGACACCATAGAGCAAGCCACATCACCCATAGGGAAGGTACTTGAGTCCAGAGTGGTAAGAGCATGCTGAGACCGCTAGTGGGAGCCTCAAACCAACACAACTATGGTAGAACATGTGAACAAGGATCCTGGAGACAGGTTGAATCCCGGGTATCTGGAGCTGACCATATGAGGAATCTGAAACAAATGAGCAAGACTGACCCCAGAAAGATGTGCCATGTTCCTGTTATGGTTTTGTATTGCCGCTAGACTCAATACCCCTGGGAGAACTCAAAACCAGAGGGAAACATTGCCTGATTAAAAGATGCATATCTGAGATTTAAAATAGGGGATGGATGTGATTTCTGACACAGAGAGCCCACTGGAGAGCAGGTGGGTGTGGATTTGCAGGGAGGAATAGAAATTAAAACATTGCAGACATTCAGGTACTATCAGGTGGAAAAAAAATGAGTAGTACTCTCAGCTACTATTCAGGTGGAAAAAAATGGATGATGCATTCCTGTGTAGTGGCAACCTATATTAAGAGGACTTCAAGTCATTTATTTACTTATGCACTACCTGTTCCTAGTAAGATATCATATTATAGAATCATTTGCAATGGTTCACAAGTAAAATTAAAACTAAGTCATGAATTAAGACAAAAAGAAAAAGATCTTTAAATATTTAGATGTCTTAGAATAATTATTTAACTAACTTCCAACCCTCTGAAACTTTCTTAAAGTGCTTCAATGACAGTTTCAGTCCTACACGTGAAGAGTTACCTATCTAATTTTTCAATTTTGACCAACTTCAAGAAATGTTCAGAAGAAAAATACATATGACTACATGGTATGAGATTCTGCAGGAAAAGCCATCTCAAAGAGATTTAGGAAATGCTCAGTAATTGTGCAAATACACGATACCTAAGTTGCTAACATTATGAATAAACAAAAGATAGCACATAATAAATTTACTCTTACCAAACCTGGAGAGACCCTCAGGAGAGTTCCAGTGTCATTTTCTCCTTCTTCGTGGTCACCTACCCTCCAAGGCCCTCCAACACTCCAATCACACATATGTCTCAGCACGTGATCTCTTCAGCACTTCAACGTGTGTGTCAAATTCCTTGAATGAACACACAAAAGATATAATTATCAAAATTGTAAATGACTTAACATTGTAGATAACTTAAGCCAGGCATGGTGGCTCTCACCTGTAATCCCAGCACTCCGGGGGACTGAGGAGGAAGGATCACTTGAGGACAGGAGTTCAAGACCAGTCTGGACAACATAGCAAGCAAGACCCCATCTCTACAAAAAACGAAAAAATTAGCTAAGAGTGGTGGCTTGTACCCGTAGTCCTAGCTACCCAGGAGGCTGAGGTAGGCAGATCACTTGAGCCCAGGATTTTGAGGCTGTAGGGAGGTATGATTGTACCACTGTATTTCAGCCTGAGTGACAGAGCAAGACCCTGTATCCAAAAAATGTACTATTAATTATGACATACAGAATTGCCAAAAGAACTAGAAAAACTTCGACTAGATCTAGAAATATGAAGGTTTCATAGAGATAAAATGAAAGCTTCTGGACTTTCTTCTTTCCATGAATAATTTTGAGCCTCTATGATATGCCTGCCACTGTGCCAGGCACTGTGGATACAGTGATGGGCAAGACAGAGGCTTCCCTGCCCTCGAAACACTTAGAGTGCAAAAGGGAAGGCAGATTTTTAAACCATCAAAATTAAAATGTGTGGCCAAGTGTTATGATAGTAGAAATAGTGTTGGAGTCCCTAACTTATCTGGGTGATGTCTTCCATGCCCCAAGAAGCAACATTTAGGCTGGAATCTAAAAAAAGAAAGAGAGAAGATTTGGGATTAGCTAAGTGAAGCAGAGAAGGTATTCAAGGAGTTGGAAAAAGTAGCAAAATCACAATCATGAAAGGCCCTTTAAGCCGTATTAAACAATTAGATCTTATTATAAAAGCAACAGAAGCCCACAGAGCAGTTCAAGCGGGAAAGTAATATGATCAAATATGAGCTCTAAAAGTATCAATCTGGAAGCATGTGGAGAATAAGCATGTTCAGGAGGGATCCCGGCAACAGAGGCTGATAGCCAGTAACAGAGAGAAAAGTAACAGAGAGAGATTTGTGGGTAGAAGCAACCAGATGTGGTAAGTTTTTGGATTTGAGATGTGAAGGATGGGGAAGACATTGATAATACTGATACTGAGATTTCTGACTTGAGTATCTCATTATAGGATGGTACTGTTTAGTGAGATGAAAATATTGGAGAAACAGCAGTTTAAAAAGAGAAAATAATGGCTAAAATTTAAGACATGTAGAATTTAGATAGCTCATGTTCCCATGAACTATCCAACTACAGATAACCAAGATACAGTTGAGCATAAGAACCTGGAGCTCACAAATGAGGTGCAAACTAACTTAATGAGGTACATATTTGAGAATCAACATATATGTAGTAACTAAAACCATGGAAATAAATGAGACAAGAGAATTGGAGATAGAGTATTAGAAATGAGTTTGAATTTACACTAAGTTCATGGAGTCCACAGTGTGATAGTGTGACGATAGTATGTGTTAACCCAGAATGTATCTGGTTCTAAAATAAGGTAGGGACAGTCGTATTCTCCTTGAAGCTGATCAGGCCATGCTGAGCATCATACTGACTGTTGGGTACCATACTAGAAGCAGCTTCAGAAGAGATTCCTGGTGATGGCGAAGCTGAAAAACCGAGATAAGACCTAAAAACTATTGAATCAAGCATGAATGTTCGGTCTAAATATAAAAAAATTCTTCAAATATTAAAAGGACAATCATAATAGAAGCTGGAATAAAATTATTATGTCTTCATTCATTCAACAATTATTATTGAAGGCATTGTCATGGGAGTATTGAAGCATAGGCTAGGGGAAGAGCTATTAAAGGTTTTGTAGAGTATGAAAAGATCAGATAAATGGGTAGGTTAACAAACTTTTAAGGTACTTTCCAACCTTGAGACTCTGATTCGCATTGACTAGAGATGGGAGGGACATCGACGAGGCAACGTAATTTCAGCAGACTACTTGGAAGAGGACTTATTTTCAAGTTTTGAGTCTGCCGTTTCATGGTGTAACCTGGCAACTTCACCAAACTGTACTTCAGTTCCTTCACTGAAAGACAAGCGATTGACAAAATCTTTGGTCAGTCAGGTCCCTAATGAGAGTTTCTACACACATTACCAATATACCTCAATTATGTAAATTTTTCACATGCATATTTTGGTTGGATGAAAGGACTGTTTAAAAAATGAGGACTTCCAGGGAGGCAAAGGAAATGACTCATGGGCCATTGTGCAAGTTGGCAAAGACAGTGTAAACCAATTTTGAATCACGGATAAACCATTTTGAATCATTACAAATATAATGGATTTAATATTCCTCAAAGATACACCCAGGAAAAGGAGGGTCTGGGAGGCAGTGGCAGAAATATGGATCATACAGTAATGCCCTTCCCATACCTGAAAACAGATATGAGCTTAGACTTTACATGGCATAATTTATAAGTAATATCTGTTCACATTCACCATGCTCAACAATACACCCATATTCCGATTCTTAAAATATATCCTTCTTGTTTCAGTCACCCCTTTGAATTTCATTTTTATATGGATAACTGGAATAGCTCTAGGTTTGATAACCTGTTCAGAAAAGGCTGAAATCCTAGAAGATGCTATAAGAAGGCAGTCTTGAACAGCATGTAACTGAATTCAGTAGCAAAAGCTGAGTGGTTCTTTCATAAATAAACACATATAAAATTATACCAGTGAGATGGCAATATCCAGATAACTTTGTCATGCTTAGCCAATTGGCTATCTCTTAGAATAGGAATCCTGGGCTTATAAATCAGCTTCTAGCTCAGTGAGATGATAGGAAAAAAGAAAATAAGCAGACCTCTGCATTGCTTTCTTCAGGTCTTGCCCTGGACATTGGGTAAAATGAGGAAGGGCCTCTACTCCCCTCAGAGCCTTTAACAAAGAGCCCCAGACAACCTAAAGGCTCTAGCAAGGAGAGACACTGGTCTTTAAGAATCCTAATTTTCTCTGGCCTTGCCACCACCTTCAGATGCACTGCCAACACAGAGAGATGAGGACTTCCTGTTTCAGAGCAAAGTTCTTACTCCATTCCTGCCCCTTCTCCTGAGCATGTCTCTCTGCAGAGCATTGAATTCCATGACAGTCTGATGAAATGAGCTTGCCGGGGCTCACAGCTTTTTGGTATGCATGAATTTGCTCATCATCATCTCTTTCCTATTCACAGCTCCTCAGGGGTTTCCTGGACAGCAAGAGATTTGCTATGGGTGGGGAAAGCAGGGATTTAGAGCAAAATGTTTCCTGGACAGGCCAGTTCTGCTGTTAAAAACCCCCTCCATGGCCATCTGCCTCCCTTCCTCTATGCAGGGAAGTGTTCCTGTCACAGGGACAGAGGCTCTGGCTGCTCTAGCAATTACACCTTGCGCTGCCCATCTGCAGACATGGTGTTTAGCCCATTTGATGAAGTTATAGGCAATAGGAACAAGTTGCATCTACTGAAAAAGTCAAAAGCCTCAAAACATAAATGATTCCCTCTTAAGGCCTTGAGAGGTCATAGTACCCAGAGGCTAGCTCCTAATTAAATTATTCTGAAATTTTTCCTGGTCTATTTCAGGTAAAGGAATAAAGACAGGAAAGGAATAGTGTTTGACTTAGTCTTTAATGATAGATGGGAAAAAAAGAAACCACAAATATTAAGAGATATTATAGTTGTAAAATAGACGATTAGCATCCACTTCCTTTCTTCATTTCAGACTTTGTCCACTATTCTCCTCAAGGAACGCCTCATTTTCCCAAAAATGCTATCAGAAATGAGGGGTCCAAAAATTGTCTGTTTCCCTTCAAATGTGCACAGATGGCCTGTAGACTTCCACAATTTTTCTCCATTTTCTCTAAGAGACCAAATAATAACAAAGCATTACCACCTTTTGTCTTCAGAATCTTCTAAACAACTTCTGGCACTACAAGGTGGTTCCCAATGTCAAAAATTTATACAACGTTCCCAACTTACATACAGGCTTATGCTAAACTCCCTTTAGTAAGTTATTGTTTTAGTTTTTAGGTTTTAGAAATTGGAATAGTCTTTTGTGGAAACCATGCTATTTTGTAACATTTCACTTGTAGTAATTTTAAACTTTAAAAAGCTATAAAAATATATACAGAGTCCCATGATACCATTTGCCCAACTCCCCCTCATGTTAAGATTGTATATAGCCACAGAATAATTTAGTTTCATGTCACCTTAGTCTCCTCTCATCTGGGACTGTTCCTCATGACCATTATACTTTTGAAGAGTACTGGCTAGTTATTTTTTAGGATATGCCTCAGTTTGGGGTTGTCTTTGTTGTTTCATGATTAAAATGTGGTTATGCATTTTTGCCAAGGGTACCAAGGAAGCAATATTGATTTCATCTCAGAGCATCCCATCAAGAGGTACTTGATATCAATATGTTTTAATATTGATGATGATAACTTTGATCACTTGGTTAAAGCAGAGTCTTCCACGTTGCTCCTGTGAAGTTACTATTTTTCCCTTTGAAACCATGATTTTTCAAAGCTAGAGTTTCAGGATGATACCTGAAGGCCTGTGTAACCCATCATAGTAATCACTTTGCCCCTCTGGACTTGAAAAGAAGGGATAGCAGGAAGCCAAATGATGCTGTTTCTCCTTTGGAGCTACCATTTACTGGAGGCAGTAGGCAGTATAAATACTTTCTCCATCTTTGTCACTGTAGTCAAAGAGTACAGAGATCCAAGGAACAATTTTTACTCTCATGATGAAATGAGAATAATATGGGTTAGATTGTCCAATGTTTGAATCATAGATCTGCAGTGTTGGACAAGTCTTTAACCTTCTCTTTAACAAAATAGTGATAATAGTTTCTATCTTGCATGATTGATTTGAATATTAGAGATTATAAACATAAGGTTCCCATGTAGGGCCAGACCCATAGTAGGTGCTTAATAAAGAATATTAGCCATGTCTGTTGGGAGATGGGATAGATGTCTCTGTTCTGGTGTAACGCAGGTCGCATTCATGAACTCTTTGTTAGCCTAGTTCATTCTTTTATTCCAAATAAAACCTATATTGAGTGCCCACCATATGCCAGGTGCTGGTTTTATATTCCCAGCCCTCATGGAAAATATACCTTCATGGAAGAAAAGCCAGTAAAAAAAAAATGGGAAATACATTGCTTTATAAAAGAAAAATGGGAGAGGGAACATATTTAGATGGAGTCGTAGAAGAAAACTTCATTCAAGAGGCAACATTTACAATCAAACACAAAGGATGGCAAAAACTGCTCTATGCAAAGAGCAAGAGGAAAAGCATTTCTAGCGGGAAGAATAGTGAAGACAAAGACCCTGACATGGGAAAAGAGCCCGGGATGTTTGAGAAAATGGAAGAGAGCCAGAGTGGCCAGAGCACAATGAATAATTTAAGAGCTACGTGTACTTAATAGCCAAAACTATTTAAGAGGCTTATATGCATATTTATTCCGTAGCTAATGACCATCTAGACTTCTGCCCAGTTTTAGACATTTCTGTAAGTCATTCGTGGTAGAAATGTACTTTTCTCCTGACTCCAGCCCACACCTTAATTCCGCTTGTAGTTGAAAGTGTTATTTATTCCACAGAGGTTTCCTTCCTCTACTGTGAACATATCAGAATATTAAATGTGCACCCACTTACTTCCTTTGCTTTCCCACATCTCCCATATCTATTCTGCCAACCTGGTAACAATCTTGCTAAGGTCCACTTGCTGATTGCACAATTTGCTCTGCTTAAAAAATCCCTAAGCATGCTGCACACATAGCATGCCTTCAGCCCAGAGAGTGAAGCTGTAAAAACAAGGTTGTCTAGTACCTTAACTATTGTCACGTTACATTAAAAACACATTGTACCTGATTCTCCAATGCTCAAAGCAAAGCAGACTCATGTAAACCTGCTGGAGAATTCTTGGCTGGCTAAACTGGCTGAAGTTTTCTTGGGGTCTGTTTGCAGACATGACCGATGGTGTCTCCTGGATGGGCTTATCACAACAGGTGCCAGTGACCTCCTATTTTCTAGTTGTGTTGCAATGACCCTGGCGCCTCATTGTAGATCTAGTAGCTCTGCCTCAAAAACATCATATGAAAAGTTCAGAATCTGTAATGATAGGCTGAAAAAACAATGTTTACAAAAGATTGACTTTCTGTTAATATGATTAGGAAAGGCTCTGGTTTGAATGGGAAATCTTGCAAAAAGGAGTAGAGAGTATCCTTCTCCCAACCTCAGATATTTTCAGCTTTAGAGCAGAATTAGTGTTATGAGTTGAATTGTACCCCTATTCCTCCGAAACTTATAAGCTGTAGTTCTAACTCTCGGTACTTCAGAGTGTGACCTTATTTGGAGATAAGGTCCCTACAGAGGTAATCAAGTTAAAATGAGGTCGTTACAGTGGTCCCTAATCCAGTATGACTGTGGTCCATATAAAAGAAGGAAATGTATACACAGAGACACACACAGGGGAAAGAAATGGGAAGAGACGTAGGAAGGAGACCACCATCTACAAGCCAAAGGGAGAGCGCTGGGACAGACTCTTCCCTCAAAGCTCTCAGAAGGAACCAAGCTTGCCAACACCGTGATTTTGGACTTCTGGCCCCTAGAAATGTGAGACAGTAAGTTTCTGTAGTTTAAACCACCCAGTCGTTGGCGCTTTGTTACACCAGCCCTAGCAAACTAATATAATTGTTTATAACCTGAGGTGGAAGGAACAATTAGATGGCTAAATTTGTGAAAGTGAAAGGGATTACCTATCCCCCTCCATTCCCCTATCACACTATCACTGTGACAGTTCCCAAGCCCTAAGACAGTGATTCTCAGTCCTGCCTGCGTGTTATTAGAATCACCTGGCAAGTTTTGAAAAATTTCAAATGCTTGGGGACCCCAGATCAATGAAACTAAAATTTCTGTGGGCCAGATGCTGTGGTTCACACCTGTAATCCCAACACTTCGGGAGGGCAAGGTGGGAGAATCACTTGAGGTCAGGAGTTGGAGACCAACCTGGGCAACGTAGTGAGACCCCCTCTCTACAAAAACATCAAAAATTTAGCTGGATATGGTGGCTCATTCATACCTGTTGTCCCAGCTACTTGGGAGGCTGAGTTAGGAGGATCGATCTCTTGAGCCCAAGAGTTCGATGTTACAGTGAGCCGTGATCACACCACGACACTCCATCCTGGCAACAGAGCAAGACCCTTACTCTAGAAAAAAAAAAAAATCTGAGAGCAGAGACTAGCATTTGATTTTTTCAGAGCTCTCCAAGAGATTCTGACGTACAGATAGGTTTAGAAACCCTTGCATTCGTTTAAAGGAGTGGTCCTCAAAGTGTGGCTCCCAAACTAAGCTGCATTAGAGTCAACTGGGAACTTGTTAGAAATGCAAAATCTTGGGCCCCACAAACAGAGCTGCTGAAACAGAAACTCTTGGGGCAGAGTCTAAGAATCAATGTTTTAACAAGCTCTCAAAAATGATGCTGAGACATGCTTACATTTGAAAAACATTAATGCATTGATGCTTTACATGTTAGAAGGTCAAGAGAATCTGAAAAATTATGGGACCTTCCCACACACATACACAAAGTATATGTGCAAAAAGTCTATATTTAATATAGAAATTCACTGGTCTACCTCAGTCTGGTCCATGACATCTCAATGTCTTTAAGGACCCCAATTTGAGAACTTAGGACTCCTTGCCTTCACCTCCAACCCACCAAACCATACATTTAGAAAAAAAGCTCCTTCTTTCTTATTACAAAATAAGCCTCCAAAGGAAAAGTCTTTCTTCCTGTGCCCCTCATATGCCCCTCTTCAACTAATTCAAGGCCTGCTAGGGTGAAACCTATGCCTCCTGCTTGTGGCCATCAATCTGCATGCTGAGGTTTACAGGCCTGTGGCTGAGCTGTGTATTCATTCACCTGATACAAATAGCAATATTTTTCCTAGGCTCACATGAATACAAACAACCCAGCTGTGAAAAGATCAAGGCATGTGTCTGTTGTGGCCAGTCAACTGCAAGTTATTTTTTGCAGCAGGGCACGGGAAGAATACAGCACCTTTTCTCAAATCAGATCATTTTTCTATGAAAGTGACAAAGATGAAAAGCCATGGCAGGGAAGGTTGGTAATTAAAATACATCTGTGTCCAATTAGAGTATGTGTTACAATTATTGAGATGGTAGTGATATATGCTGGTACCAGGGAGAGGATCTGAAGCCCTGAACACCATAGGCTCGTGAGCAGGGCATTGCCTTAGGCAAAAATTAAAGTCAATATGGACGGAGATTATTTATTTATTGAATGGCAACACTGTGCCTGGCATATGCCCCCAGGGCTTAAGACCTAAGTTATATAGACAGGCAGATTGCCTAGCCACTAGGTGGTCCATGCTTGTTGGTGGGCACACTTAATGAAGTTCCTCATCTGTGCCCAAATGTAAATCAAACTTCTGTGGACTCCAGCTGATTTATAATATCAATGCCAAACCTGAATTCTCATTTTTCAAAGGCAGAAGAGAAAAAAGATAATGTGTCCCTGTTCACCTTTAAGAATCTTGCTAGAATAGCGAAGCAAATTAATGTTCTTTTCAATGAAGCTCTGTATTGTTTCCTAATAGGTTACAGGGACAGTTTGAGCATCTTCCTTCCTTTGCAAGGTGCCAGTAATCATCTCAGTCAACACCAGCTGGAAGAGATTTGGTGCTCCTGGCTTAGCTTTGTTAATCTGAATTCTGGAAGCCCTGATAACTTCTACATAGGAAAGAGGGAGATGTTACACACACAGAGACACACGCACGAACACATGCACGTACACACAAATTTATAGGCTAGGCCTTGTTAAATGAAGTGTTAATTCATATTATCATCTGATGTCTGCCCTTCAACTATCAAAATTTCCAAAGAAACAGAAGCATAATATTTGTTATTTTTTATCTAACAAAATACAAAGTGTATTTTAGTCCCCAAAACTAGTATAGGAAGGGAAAATGAAGAGTCACATGACTGAAAGTACAATTGGTGTGATATTTGAATGACTGGATGTGACAGCAAGTTGATTTATATTGGATTTTATATATTCTGGAGCATGTAATGAGTTATTGATTTGTGATAAACCAAGCTGACGTTTTTGTAACCAGTAAACCATCAGTATATCCAGTAAACATGGATTTCGCTAATGTATCGTTATAACCTGGTCATTGGTAGTTTTAGTAAACATTTAAAACAGTTTTTGCATGAAGGAACATAAACACATTTACAGATATGCATGTATGTTTATGCTGTTTAATTCTCTCCTTTATCCACTAGGAAATCTGTTTTTTTCGTTAGCACAAACAGAGGTCTTCTGTTCACTCACCCTTAACGCGCTTCCTTGACCTAACTTGATGATGGATTCCCAGGGTGATCTGAACTCCACTTTTCCAAGATTTTGTTAGGGACTGAAAAACTTGTTTTCAATTCAAAATTTCATTAGATGACTCAGTCTTCAAATCCACCCATTTATAGTATCTACTCCAAGTGTAGTTGGACATTCAACACTCTCTACCTCTCTCCACAGCCAAAGCTCTCTCACACTACAATTCTGTAAGTCTCCTGAGCAATGGGGTTTCTTGCTAAATTCAAGCAGCACAAGGGACTTCCAAGGGTTTCTTTCAGTCTGAACAACACACTTTAGACATTGTTCTCAGGGACTGCAAGTCTCAGCAATTATTTTTAGAAGTAGGGGCTGTGGGGAAGGGGAGAGAGGGTCTCTCCGTGGTGGTATCTCCACTTGGCAAAAGCCCCTAGTGACTTGTCTTGCTGCCAAAGATGAAAAGAAAAGATGCAGGGAGTGGGAAGGACCTGACATCTGCTGTGCAGCTTCTTGGCAGCCAAGTACTGTGACAGGCCCTTCACCCAAATCCTGCCATGGGGACGGGAGCATGGGGATTGTTACTTCCATTTTGTAGGTGAGAAACTGAGGCTCCAAGAATTCAGTACTTTCCCCTTAATCACACAGGCAGTGACAGAGCTGAGCATTTGGAATTCTGCTTTAGGGACTGGCTACACAGTTCATAGATGTAGGTATAATACTGGTGATAGTAACATCTCTCATAGATTTGAAGTAATGTCTCATAGTTAACATTTATAAATATCTCACTGAATACTTGACACAGTAAGGACTCAATACATGGGAACTGCTATTATTATCATCATTCTTGAGGTTGTTGTCATCTTCATTATAATCATCATCATCTTTTAAGTCCTACCTAAGTCTCCACTGCAATGTGATCAGATGGTTGGCACTTCATAGGTGTCCAATAAATTTTTACAAAATTGTTGAATAAGGGAAAGAATGTATTTACTGCTCTTCTCACCTTCCTTCTTGGCAGCAGATTTTAAAGAACTTACTAGAACAAGTCAGCTGCATTTCCCTTGAGTAGGAAGGGCAAGGGCAATGCACATCTGTCAACTTGCAGGAAACAAGGGTGCAGGATGGAGGGCCCTGATTATCTCTCCTCACTGCCACAGCAGAGAACCGCAGGAAGGATATGTCTGTTCACAGGTGTTCATATCTTGATAAGAATTCTGGTGTTTAATAGTTATCCTCCTCTCCCAAACAGCAAGCCCTGCCTTGATTTTCTCTCTGAACTCCCACAAGAACTTCTCGGGACACTGGAAGTATCCACAATAATGGTTTGTTGTCCTAATTTACCTCTTGCCTCCTCTCCTCTCCCACTAAGAAAGGCTGTAGCAATTTTGCCTATTGGTTGAATATTGACTAATACTTACTGAATTCGAAGGTTCATCCTATTTTTACTTCTAAATTCTAATTATTTTTAGGTAATAATTTAATAAACTGGATTTGTTAGAAATCAAATGCCAAAACCCTTTTAGCCCATTGTTTGATATTTTTAATTGTCCTTTAGTCTCTTTCAAAATCTCTTTTTCTATATAGGGATGGTCTGATGAATTTGAAATTAATTCTAATTAATCTAATTCCATCACTGATTAAAGCTTTCTGATGTTTCCATCTCAACCTGTCCCCTCCTTTGGAGAAAGCCTTATAGCATCCTCAGCACGTACACCACCATCTCATGTCTGACACAGCTCTTTTGAAGATCAGTAACATTTGTTGGAAAATACTGAGAGCCGTGAAACTTAGATTCCATTCCAACCCAATGCTTCCCTAACTTGCTAAGGCCAAAAGATTGCCAACTGCTCTGGGTCGCAGTTTTCCCATTAGTAAAATAGAAGACTTTGCCATAAGTGATCTTTAGAATCCATTCAATTCTTTTATTTTATCAGAAGTCACCTAATCTTTAACATATGCTTGTAGGATAATTCACTTTTTCATTTCTTCTCAAAATGGTTATTTCCCATCATTAAAATACGAGTTTAGGGAGATCCCTTTGAGATTACATATTTTTTCATAATCCAAAAAAAAAATTTAAATATTTCTCATGGTGAAGTAGGGAATGGTCAATAAACAATGAAATGCAAGCTATTTTAGATGTTCTGCCACTCTATGGACGTAAGCAACCAATAGAAGAAATGAGAAAAAAAGGCCAGTATAAGCTTAGGTATTATTTAACAGACAAAATGATCAAATTTTCCAATGGCAAGAGCAAAATTTTATAAATGCTTTTTGCTGCTGCTGCAAAACCTCTGGCAATAAAAATAAAACTCTCTTAAGACTTCTTCAAGGCATGGCTTCCAGGCTACTAACATCTTCCTACCAGGGAAAACTTCTCAAGAGGGAAATGAAAAATGTGTTGATATAGATGGGACCTAAAAATGTGAATCTACTAAATGAGAAACATTTATAAACTTGACTATTCCCTTCCTGCCTGGGTATCACCTGTTACTTTTTCCCTTCTTCCATATTTTCCTCTGATGTAGCTAATTCACATATATGAAGTAGAAATACATGGCAGGTACCTAGTCTGTCTTGCTAAACCCAAGGCAGGCATAACTAATTAATGATAATACTCTTTTCCCACGAGTTCTGCTGCAGCCACAGCATCTTTGTCAATGCAACATCCCATGCAGTCACTATCAGAGTTGCCACAATATACTGTACCTTCTACCTACTTGCCTCCCATGAACTGGAGATAAACTAGATCCCTAGACAGTATGATTTTCCAGGCACTGTCATAACCTACCACCACCACCCCAAGGAGTAGCTATAACATTCTCCATTGTATGATTCAATAAACTGAAATTTTAAATGGCTGTAAGAGCAGAGGCTGGCAAAGGGAAGTGACTGATTTTAAAAGAAGGGGGATATGAAAGAATAATAATCCCTAAGTTGCGTTTTTATCTTAATTATCTATACAATGTATTGAGCACCTACTCTATACCCAGTCTAGTAAAGACAAGAAGGGTAAGCCTATGCCAGCTTTTTAAAGGCCTTTATTTTACTTATCCTTTTATTCAATACTATTCAATGGGAACCTATATTTTACCTCAAATTAACCTTCACACAATCATAGGATTTAGGTCAAAGAGCAAGACAACTAATTTATTACAAGCCTACTGTGTGCCAAGCACTGTGCAAAGTACTTTGCCCTTCCTATTTCGTTTGTCTTTTACAATCCTATGAAGATTGATATTATCCGTATTTTATACATGAGGAAATTAAAACTCATCAAATTAAAGTGACTTTTCTGAGGTCAAACAGCTATTAAGGAGTGAAGTTTGGCTTTATTTGTCTCTACGCAGTGCGTTTTCACCACAGTAAATCACCTCTAAGAAAGACCTTAGACATCTGTTGTTCTGTTTAATTAACAGATCAGCAAAGCAAATCTTGAAAACATAAGCTACCAGCAACAGACAGAGGATAGTGGCTGTCCCTCCATGTCATGCCTAGGCATATACCTTAACTGCCTTGCTGCATTTCACATCAATTACATTGCAAAGGAAGGGGAATATTTGTGGGAGAAAAGAAAACAAAACTAAAGCAAGCAAATTCAAGACATTTCACTTTCCCCATGAAGACCAAGACAAGACAAGGATGTTGCTTCTCACTACTGCTTTTTGACACATACTGGAAATATTAGCTAATGCAATAAAAACAATAATATGAAATAAAACTGCCTTTGCAGATGACATGATCATTTATGCAGAAAATCTGAAAGAATTGATGAAAAAACACCTCCTATAACTAATAAGCAATTATAACAAGGTTGCAGGATGCAAGGTTAATATGCAAAAATCAATTGCCTTCCTATATATCAGCAATAAGCAAGTGGAATTTGAAATTTAAAACACAATACAATTTACATTAGCATTCCACAAAATGAAATACTTAGGTATAAATATGTACAACATAGGTACAAGATTTATTTGAGGAAAACTACACAATTTTAATGAAATAAATCAAAAAGGAACTAAATAAATGAAAGGATATTCAATGTTCATGGATAGGAAGACAATATTGTTAGCATGTCAGTTCTTGCCAAATAGATCTATAGTTTCAATGCAATCCCAATCAAAATCCTACCAAGCTATTTTGTAAACACCAACAAACTGATTCTTGGGAGGCTAAGGTGGGAGGATCACTTGAGGCCAGGAGTTTGAGACCAACCTAGGCAGTGTAGGGAGACCTTGTCTCTACAAAATATTTTTTAAAAAACAAAAATTAGCCAGGCATGATGGCACACACCTGTAGTCCTAGTTACTCAGGAGGTTGAAGTGGGAAGATCGCTTGAGCCTAGGAGTTCAAGCAATCGGTTACAGTGACCTGTGATGAAACCACTGCACTCCATCCTGGGTGACAAAGCAAGATCTTTTCTCTAGTAAATAAATAAATAATTTTTAAAAATTGATTCCAAAGTTTATATTGAATGGCAAAAGACTTAGAATAGCCTATTGAAGGAGAAAGTATAGGCTAGGTGCAGTGGCATGCACCTGTAGTCCCTGTTATTTGAGAGGCTGAGACAGGAGAATCACTTGAGCCTAGGGGTTCGAGGCCAGCCTGGGCAACATAGCAAGCTCATATATCATTTTTTAAAGTATAATTTTGGCAAAAGAACAGACAAATAGGTCAATGGAATGGAATGGAGACCCCAGATGTTTGACAAAGAAGCAAATGTAGTACAATGGAGAAAAGACAACTATTTCAACAAATTTCACTGGAACAACTGGATACCCACATGAGAAAAACATTAATCTAGACAGAGACCTTATACCTTTCACAAAAAGTCACAGACCTAAATGTAAAACTATAAAATTTCTATCAGATAATACAGGAAAAATTCTAGATGACCTTGGGTGTGGCAGTGACATTTTAGATACAACACCAAAGGCACAATTTATGAAAGAAGGAAGTGATAAGCTGGAATTCATTAAAATCAAAATTTTTTGCTCTGTGAACAGCACAGTCAAGGGAATGAAAAGATAAAGGATTGGGAAAATATATTTCCAAATGACATATCTGATAAAGTACTGTTGTCCAAAATATATAAAGAACTCTTAAAACTCAATAATAAGAAAACAAACAACCCAATTAAAAAGTAGGCCAGGCTGGGCGCAGTGGCTCACGCCTGTAATCCCAGCACTTTCGGAGGCCGAGGCGGGCGAATCACAAGGTCAGGAGATCAAGACCATCCTGGCTAACATGGTGAAACCCCGTCTCTACTAAAAATACAAAAACATCAGCCGGCTGTGGTGGCGGGCGCCTGTAGTCCCAGCTACTCGGGACGCTGAGGCAGGAGAATGGCGTGAACCCGGGAGTCGGAGCTTGCAGTGAGCCGAGATCGCGCCACTGCGCTCCAGCCTGGGCAACAGAGTGAGACTCCGTCTCAAAAACAAAACAAACAAAAAAAAAACAAATATTTCATCTGTATGTGAAATCTAAAAATGAGAAACTCATAGAAGTAGAGAGTAGAATGGTGGTTACCAGGAGCTGAGAGGAGAAGGGTTGAGGAGATGTTGACCAAAGGATACAAAATTTCAGTTAGATAGGAGGAATAAGTTCAAGATATTTATTGTAGAACATGGTGACTATAGTTAATAACAATGCAAATTGCCAAAAAAGTAGATTTTAAGTTTTCTCACCACCAAAAAACGGTAATTACATGAGATGACCCACATATTAATTAGCTCAATTTAGCCATCTGCAATGTATATAGACTTTAAAACATGTTGTACAGAATAAATATTCACGATTGGTATTCATCCACTTAAATAAATAAATAAAGTTAAAATTAAAAAGATTTTTGGTCCAGAAAGAAGGTGAAAGTAGAAATACATAATGTAGCATAGCAAAAATTTCCTCATATGGTATTAGAGAAGCCGCTTTAGTGATGGTATATCCCCTTCTGTGGCTAATGGTATGAAATGCAGGAAGCCGTGCTCTGGCATCCACTCACCTGGTTCTTCAGGCTCAGTATTGCTTTTAACAGTGAAGTTCAGACACACCTCCCTGAGGAATGAGGGAAACCAAGGAAAGCTGTGCCCTCTCACCCATCCTTATTGTGAGCACATCCTCTGTGCTGCTAGTTTGCTGGTTTGACAGCAGACAGAAAAAGTGCCCCACTGGGGTCAAAGCTAGTCAAAAGTATTTCCTATACTCAACATTTTTCTTCTTCTTTGTAGCCAAATTTTTATTCAGAAATTTATACCAGCTTTAAGTTTTCTTGCTTATAGGAAGACATTTTCCCAATGATTTTTACCTACAGCCAGACACTGATGGTCATACTTGGCTGATGGATGCCTCTGACACAGCGTTAATGTCTCTTTCCCATTCCTTGCCCCTCAAAAAAAATGGCCAAAACCTTAACAAACACCTCACCAAAGAAGATATACAGATGGCAAATAAACACATGAAAAGATGCTCTACATCATATGTCATCAAAGAAATGCAAATTAAGCAGCAGGATACTGCCACACACCTATTTGAATGACCGAAATTCAGAACACTGACAACAAGAAATGCTGGAAAGGACACGGAGCAACAGGAACTTTCATGCATTGCTGATGGGAATGCAAAATGGTACAGCCACTTTGGAAAAGTTTGGTGTTTTCTTACAAAACTAAACATACACTTACCATACAATCCAACTTAACATACAATCCAACAATCGCACATCTTAGTATTTACCCAGAGGAGCAGAAAACTTACGTCCACGCAAAAACTTGCACATGGATATTTATACAACTTTGTTCATAATGGCCAAAACCTGGAAGCAACCCGAATGTCCTTCAGTAGGTGAATGGATAAACTATAATGCATTCAGACCATGGAATATTATTCAATATTAGACTGAAACGAGCTATCAATCTATGAAAAGACATGTGGGAAATTTAAATGTATATTATTAAGTGAAAGAAGACAATATAAACAAGCTATGTACTGTATGATTCCAACTATGACATTCTGGAAAAGGCAAAACTAGGGACACAGTGAAAAGATCAGGGGTTGAGAGGGAAAAAAGGAGGGATGAGTAATCAGAACATAGAAGATATTTTTAGGGCAGTGAAACTGCTCTGTATAATACTGTAACAGTTGATACATATCATTATGCATTCATCCAAACTCCTTGAATGTACTGCACAAATAGTGAACTGTAATGTAGATGCAGTGTGTAAGTGTTTATACAAAAAGATAGATGGAAAGATTTTGTACGTAGCTCTATGTGAAAATGAATTTATTTATTAAGAGCAAAAATACGCTTATTTCAAATTTCCATGTACACCTTTTTCAAAAAGACACGGTCCATTGAAATAACCCTCCAAAAGAATTTCTGTAATCTATAGCAGGTGCACATGTTGTTCATCAAGTGCTTAATGTTTACTCGAGCTAGCCCATTAATTTTAGACCACTGCAGTATATGGCATGGGTGAAATTATATTTTTATAGGCTATACATTCATTTTATTGTACTTTGGGGCCTTTTGTAAAATCAATAAAAACATTTTCATGCTTTTTTCTAAGACATGAATTACAGGCTTGCTATTTAAATATAAAGGTGCACGTTTGCATAGTTAAATATATGACATAGGCTGTAACTGTGATTTATGCCACAGTATCAATAACAACGTATTTTGGTCCAATATGCAAATTTTCATGTGCATCACTATTCCTGTGGAAAAAAAAATGAAAGGAATGCACTACGCAGCAACCCAGTTTGTGACAATTTCCAGAAACTCCCGCAGAGAAAAATGATGACTGTGAAAAACAGTTCCGGTTCTTTGAATTTGCATTTGCATAAAGGAAAGTAGAAAATTAATATGATTATATAGATAATTCTGGCAAAAGAAACCACAAAAAAAACCCTGCAATATCTAAATCAATAATGGAGATAAAAAGTATGGTTAGGTCCAATACTAAACAATGGCCCAGTTCTCTCTCTTTTTCAGGGAAAGGGGAGATGGGGAGGTGTAGCTGTGTGTGTATTTACCATCTGATGTTGAAATATTTTGAAGTTTTACAAGGTTTCAGATTTTCTTAATAAAGATTAAATTGTCTGCTAATAAAATTAATTACTCTTAATGAAAGAAAAACCTTTCACAGTACATGGGGGTGTGTAAAAGAAAGAAAATTATCTGTTGCAAAAACCCAGGGATTTTTAATGTTTTGATATATAGCTTTACACAGACATACATACATATGCACTCGTATACACAGTCCTCATTTTGCTTTTGTTTTTCAAAAATGGAAGCACATGAAATAAGCCCTTCTATAGCATATTTTTATCTCTCAGTATATAGTGGATGTCTTTCTTTCTTTCTTTTTTAAACTTTTTGTAGAGACAAGGTCTTAGTAAGTTGTCCAGGCTAGTCTCAAACTCTTGAACTCAAGCAATCCTCCTTCCTCAGCCTCCCAAAGTACTGAGATTACGGTCATGAGCCACCATGCCCGGCCTACAGTGGATATCTTTCTATACATTAAATGTTAATATATACCATCACTTTATATTTTTAAAATATTTTGTATAGTTTTAATGGATACCATCACTTTAAATAGTGCGTTTTTGCTGCCAATCTTAGAATATACATGATAATTCATATTTTGGGGCCAGGAACAGCAGCTCACGCCTATAATCCCAGCACTTTGGGAGATCCAAATAGGCAGATCACTTGAGCCCAGGAGTTTGAGACCAGCCTGGGCAACATGACCAAACCCCATCTCTACAAAAAATTAGCTGGATGTGGTGGCATGTGGCTGTTGTCCCAGCTATCCAGGAGGCTCATGTGGCAGGACTGGTTGAGCCCAGGAACTCAATGCTGCCGTAAGCCATGAAGCCATGATCGTGCCACTGCACTCCAACCTGGGCAACAGAGCCAGACCCTGTCTCAAAAAAAAAAAAAAAAAAAAAATCTTGTCTTCCTGCATTGGTTAACACCTTCAAAATAATGGTAAATAACAGTAGCAATTGATGATTTATATCCATGGCTCTTATTTTCTTTAAAAAAAAAAAAAAAAAAGGATTCTTGTATTTTACCAGTAAGAACTGTTGGATTTTGAAATGAGAGGTTTACATTTTGAACATGGCAAAAAATTATCCTATTCTAGTTTTGTATAAGAGCTATAATCAAGATGTACTTAAAGTTTTTTAGAAAGGTTCTATAATAGTAAAAAATACATTCACTTTTCTGGTGAGCATCTTCGTGTTACCACTCAAGCCATCCATTCAATAAATGCATATTTAGCTGAGCATTGTCCTATGCACTTGGGATAAATATAAGGCCCACGCTTTCTAGCACAGTTGAAGGCAATTACTTTTACTCTGAAGCACCTATGGGAGACAGCACAACAGTGGATCAGGAGAGCAACGGTACCAAACGGAGAGAGGAGGACACTAGAGGGGCTTATTGTAATGGAGAAGGAAGGGTGGCAGATATGGCAGACGTTGTTTAACAAAGCACTCCTAAGTGATTCTGATAAGACCACCAAATTGGACACTGGACTTTGGTAATATCTAACTTTAATTTAGGGTTTTACAGTTTCACTTTATAAAGCTTACATGACGTTTTTACCAACATCATTTACTTTACCCCTAACAATAAACTTCACGTTAAACATTATCTCAACATTACTGAAGAGGAAACTGAAAGTTGGAATTGTTCAGAGCTCAAAGCTGAGCCAAAAATCAAAACTTGTACTCTTTGTACTTACCCTTGTAAAATAATTAAATAAATGTAATACATGGCTTAATAATATTCATAATTTTTGGCAGTGGGATCTAGAATTCATTCTTCCCTGATTTTTTACCCAATCTCTCTCATTTCCTCCTTCAACCAGAGAATCACCTCTTAATCACAACAGGCCTTTCCAACCCGTGTTTTTCCCAATTCTTCTGAAGTACAGGGATATCTAAGACCAGTCCCCCAGGAAATTCCCCGGGTTCTTGACGCACAGTGACTTGTGCTATCAAGAGGTAAGAGAGGAAGTGCTCAAATCAAGGCCAAACTCTGTGCTGCAGTACGAAGAATTTTGGCTTTCTATCAAGCCCTCAAGGCTTACGGTCATTACCAGGAAGCCAACACCTTCAGTGGATAACCACACTCCTATGGCTTCCAATCAAGGGCAGCCTGCTCCTTCTCCAGAATGAAGACTGCTTCAGTCCCAGAGCCCTGGTCCTAATCTCCCTCAGTTACAGAGCACACGTGAGAGACTGTTTGGGTAAAGGATGTTGTGTTTTTCTGCCTCTTTGCAACTTAAGGAATATGAGAGGAAGGAAAGTGGTAGAGGGAACTCAGGAGGCCGGATCAGAAATTCAGTCTTTGCTGGAAACTGCCCCAGATCTCACTGCTAAAGTGGGATCTTGAGAGCCCTCTGGCATATTAAATATTCATCAAAAGCCAAACACTATTTTTTCAACATTTGACTGAATAAAAGTATAAATTTGTCCTATCTCTACTCTTGGATTGCTCAGTTATACATAGCACTAAATTACAGTTTTAATGAAGTCAGTTTAAAAGATGAGGAAAAAACCCTTTGTAGTTTACTCCTGCCTTTCATTTTCTCTTAATTTAATCATAAACTAAAGAGATTCATAAAATGTTTATGGAGAGTAATAAAGTCATATTTTTAATACAAAGGTTGCTTATGTAATTAAGCATACATTCTATGACATTCTATGTAAGTTGAAATGGTTTGCATGAAATTAACAAATACCTAATATCTATTTTACTTCTCTCTGCATTAATGACAAATCATAAAACAAAAAGAAAAGAGAAGTAAGTTCCTGGCAATGTAAGTACCTACAGTTCGCAAATTGAAACTGCAGATGCTGCTAAAGACTTTATCTTTTTCTTGGAAATGTTCCATTAAATTTAATTAGATTTCTCATTTGCTTTCCTTTTCACTCTGTCTCTCGACCTCTCTCTCTCTCTTTCTCTCTCTATTTTTTTCTCTCTCTCCTCTAGATATTAGGAGAACACTATATAAGTTGTTTTAAAATGACCCACATAATATGAATGAAGAAACAAATCACCATAAGAAACAAAAGTGCCCATTTTGTAATCCTATAACTATTACATGATAAATTGTCTTGAACATTCTGCTACCTCAGAGCACCCTAACCATTAAATAATATCGTGATGCTTATGATATCCATAGTCACTTTTCATAAGTTTTCCTTTTCTAAATAAAATGGAAAACTCTGCTTAAATAATTAAATTATATCCTATATATTTCAGGGTTTTGTGTTTTTTTGTGTGGTTTTTTTTTTTTTTTTTGTAAAGAGAATTGGAAGTGATCTAATCTTTTATTGTTATAGTATTTTATCATCTGGCTGTCAAGATGTGATTCTTTTTCCTCTGAAATGATCCACTCTCTTTTATGTTTCATGTTAGCATTTCAAATCAAGTAAAATGACATGTTCACGTTGTCCAAGAAAATTGAGAGAAGCTACTGAATTGTATTTCCCCAAGTTCATTTACACTTTAGCAGCAAATCTTGATGATCAGAGCCTAAGGATGCCTAAGTTTACATGGAGTGGTAATGGTTAAGCAAATTGATTTGGGTAATTTTTCAACCTCATCTACACCACACTAAGACCAAAGTTCTCTTAAAATTTCTGAAATAATGATTTTTATATAGTTTCATTAAAAGTTTTAAAAGTATCTATCAGCATTTTCTGTAAAAGTGTCAGGCTGAAAAGATATCATAAACAGTCAGCTCAAAAAAGATAGTAGATAAAATATGATGAATTGCCACGTCTGCGTTTCCTATGTTTGCAAGCCACCAGTAAGACTGCATGATTTCCAAGTTGGAGGACAGAGTCTAGGAATGTGAAGGATGAAGGGTTTCTTGCGCAGTTTCTCCTGAGCACGTGCGCCTTCAGAAGGTAGATAGGCTAACCCGCATCACTGGATAAAAACTAGATTTCCTCTTACTTTTTCATATGTTTGTGGCTCAGGTAGATTTTGGTATTTTTCTGAAAAATTTGTTCCCCTTGTCTACTGAGGTAACTGTGTAATAATTTCCAGTTTTCTGCTGGGCATCACTTCATGGACACTATGCCAGCCCTTTAAACTCCATTTACCCAAAACCATACTCAATTATCCCCCATTAACATTTTCCCCCTCATGTTCCTTTTATCAAAATTCAACTTTTCTTAAATTTGGCCAGACTAAGAAACTTGGAAAAATCTCCCACATCCCCTACCCTGACACTCAACCATCTACCAACTCTGTTGTGTCTTCTGCTGTATGTTCCCACTTTTCTATTGATTTTACTTCCATTAATGTTATCTTCTGTCCTGACCCCTACACTAGCATTCTTACATCTGAAACCTCTTGCTTCTCCAAGCTGTACCTCCTCTGGCTTGAGACAGCTTGAGAGCTGTCCCTCACTCAACAGCATTACAATCATCTTTTCCTAAAAAATCTGTCTTCTAAACACATGAGGAAAACATTCAAACTCTAACACATGCCAATTAAGGAACTCGGTACAATGATCTCCTCCTGTCTTTTCCATCACATCTCCTGTTACTTGCCTCCAAGAACACCAATCATGGCCCCAGTATACCATGCCCTATCACCCTCCCCTGATTCTGCTGCCCTCTCTGCCCAAAGTACCTCTGTTAGAGTTTCTACCTGTAGACATTTATCTTCCCATGTGACTCAGCTTATAGGCCCCCAGGTCATGAAGCTTTTACAACTTGCAGTATTACGCATTTCCCCTTGTCCTATACATCCAAAGTACATTTTCTCTACCTCTGGGTTTGGTATTTACAATATTCTGCTACATGTGATGTTAACTCTTTGCACATCTGTCTCTTCAGTCAGGTTGCATGTTCTCTCACTTGTTATTCCATCCATCAGAAGTCTCCTGGGTTACTATCTCAGCCTCTAATTCTAGACAGTAATGATACAAAGACCTAGTTCTCTCTCTTAGGGAGCTCTGTCTAGTAAGTAATAAAACATGTTAATAAAGTTACATGGTGAGATAAGTGTAATAAGGAAGTCCAAAGGGCAAAGAATAGGGAGACAGTGTGATAAGCGCCAGACTTAGATTCAGAAGACCCAGGTTCAAGGTCTGGCTCCGCTATATAACTGGGTTATCTTTATAATAAGCACATTTCCCGGTTTCAGCTTTCTCATTTGCAAAAGGAGCACCCCTACCACATAGTGCTCTATAAGGATCAAAATTAAATAGTAAATTTCCATTTGTGCCACCAGATCTACTCTTAATCCTTTCTTCCCTTCTCCCTAGAGGTTGACCATTAAGGGCTACATCAATGGGCCTCCTTGCCCTTTGTCTTCAAGTGAGGTTGAACGAATGAAGAGCACCTGCAGGGGATCAGAAAGAGGGAAGAGAATGGGTGGTGATATTTATTTCCCCATCCCCTTCCTGTATGTCACCCCAGGATGAGAGAGTCCTTTGACTGAAAGACACAGCTGCTGCAAGTGGGTCCTCTCTACAGTCTTCATATCTCCAGGTTCTGCTGGAGCAATTACCTCCCTCATCTGGCTCCTTAGGACCTAGAGGTAGTAAAGGCCCCAGAGTACAGGCCCCTATAGTCTCCCTGTACTCTACCCACACCTTAATAAACAGTCCCTTTATTAAAGGCTTCTTAAATTACCAAAGTCAAGTGTGCCATCTGTTCCCTGCCACAACTCTAAATGATAAAACTGCTTTTGAAATTTTAAGTTGCTGTCTAAATGCAAGGTATTTCTCATTTATCTCTGTGTAGCACTTTACACAAAGCAGATTGCTGCTATTAATAACAAATGGTGAAATGAATATATGCAAGAATGAATGAGTGAAGGATCCAGCCCCCTCCCACTTTAGTTACAGTCTTATGCTGGGGATATATCCTTGTCACCTTGATTAGATTTTGTAATGCCCTGATTTGATTTGGGAGGTCCCCTTTTCCCTTGGAACTCACCGTCTCTTAGACTATCTGCAGAAATGTCAGCCCTTGTATATTTCTAGTGGTTTAACTTGAAAGGGCCAACTTTGTTTCCAGTTTCTAGAAATATCCCCCTTCTATAGGCTGCACATTTACTTGATATCAAAAATAGGTTACTTATTTGTTTATTCATATTTTTTCTTCTTCAACATAAAAACTGGCCAAAACAAAGTCAAAAGCAAGCAAATTGATTGTTCCTTTACTACGTGAGAACCGAGATCATATTTAAGGAGTCAGTAGTCCAGATTGGGGTAGTTTTCTCAAAGCACAATAAATAAACATCAGGCAAACAACTTCCTCTACTGCCCCCTTTTACAAGCAAAAGCCTAGCCAATGACTGGGCAATTGGATAGCCTAACCAAAAGATCTAAACAAAATAAATCACAGAATCCAGTAGCTTGATATTTATGAGGAACTGAAATAGTGGCTAATAGATTAGCTTTTTATATTAAATTAATTTATTTCCATCAATTATAAATTATCCTTGTCTCCTGAATGCTCACCTATCTCAATGATATAGGAGACAAGCGTTTCTTCTTCTTTTAATATGACAGTTACTGAGGTTGATGGCTTACAAATGAGAAACCGACCCCTGGAAATTGTCTTCAGAAAACAAATTTTTGAGTAAACATATTTAATAGTATGCCTTGGAACTGAGTAGGTATTATTCATTAGCAAATAATTGCATAACTGGAATTCTTAATTAAAATTTGTGACGAGAAATAAATCTGTTTATTTTATAATTATGACCCAGAAATTCAGAACGTATTGTGCTAGTTTATGAACATAATTCCAAAGATTTTATTATAGCAAAAGAATTCATAAAGCCTTAAACAGAAACTCTTGGAGGAAAAATACACACGCACGCACACACACAAACACACACACAATGTGTGCAATGATATAGTGGCAATAAGATTTGAAAAGCCAGCCATCCAATACAACTATAACCAAAATATTCAAATTTAATGGGTGCATGATATTGTTAAAAACCTCTAACCAGTCCTTCTAGACCTTTTTGGATTTTCCAGAAAAGCTCTCAGCCACACAGGTTTTCATTTTAGCTGTACTGTAAGTGAAACACAAAGGCAGATGATGGCAAATTCTGTGAGGCTCCTGTTTTAAGCTTTCCTTAAAAATATAAATTTGAAGTGATCTTTTCAGCATATATCACAATTCAAACTTCTAGAAGACAGCCACCAAGGAACATACACCCTAGCAATTGTCAAATGAATCAGATAATGTTTAAATCTAACTTGGTTGCCGGGGCCAACCTACTAAGAAAGTTTGTTGTAAAAATATATAGGCCTGAATTATTTTTACTCGCTGGCTGGCAATTGATTAGGTTCGAAGGCCAGAAGGGTTTGGGAACCAGAACTTGGGCAGTACACTTTGTGGAACCAAACAAAAGTTAAACACACTAAGTTTCTCTTAAGCCTTCTTCTAGGACATAAATGAACCACCCCCCCTCCCCGCCCCCGTAACTGGGACTGGTGGAGGGAGCACTTCTTGCCACTTCACCACAGCTTAAGAGGGCATTTTGGACTTTAGACAACCCCTATTATTAAAGCTGAACTCTAACAGTGTTTGCTTTTGATTTTTATCCCAGAACATCAGCTTCTTCCTGTCCCCAAAACACACACCACCCTTTACTCCCTTGCATATTAGCAGTGTAATTTTAACAAATTCAATACATTAAACGTTAATAAAATGTCCATAATGGTAAACATCCTATCTGAGAAGGCAAACAGGAAAGAAAGATTGTTTTCATTTAGTGCCTTTTACTTGGAAAGATGGAAATTACCCAGAATTCTGTTCTCTTTTCCTTAACCAGTAGGTGGCACTAGTGGTTTCTGGCAATGAATCAGCTCTCTGTACCTGTAATGTAGGGGTTTTTGTGTGTAAAACATTCAATGATTAAGATTTTGGGGAAGATGAGGAGGGTGTGAACATATGGCCCTGAACAGTAATTGAAACATTTATAGCTTAACCAAAGAGGTTTATTTTAATATAAATTTGCATGGTATGAAATAGGTCTTATTATTATTTACAAGTGATTAAGAACAGTTATATGAATAATAGAATGTATATAATATACAGAGGTTTAAACTATGCTATGAATCCTATCACAGATGTCCTTACACTGGATTTTATGTGACAAGCAAAAATTATTTAAAATTTTGACATGGAAGCACACATTTACTTGTAGTCTAGCTTTGAATATCTGTGGGTTTTTACATTTATTTCCTGTGGTATCCAATATATAGTTTTTAAAACTTGTGCTTATACCATTTTTCGTAGAATGGTATACTAGAAAAAAAGTAAGGATTGAGGGGCAAAGAAACCTGGATTAGAATCTAGGCTACCACCTACTAGGGCCGAAAACCCTAATAAGATAGTTATTTTAACCAAGCCTAGGTTTCTTTGTTCGTAAAATGATGTCTGTCTCAAAGAGCTGTGGTGAGAATTAATACTACTGTATCTGGCCAGGATCTGGGATGAAACAGGTATCCAGTCAGTTCCTTCTCCTTTTGTTGGTTTGAATTTTTAAGGTTGGCACAAGCAAATAATAATAATAATAATATTAGGTGGGGAGGATTTGTTTTTAAAAAACAAGTTTTAAGTATATAATTTTAAAAGTAAATAAACTATTTTAATTCTCTACCACTTTTAATTAGTTTCATCATCTCTCTCCTTGGTTAAGACATTCTAATATTTGACAGGTATTATTCAGCTCCAATCCTTCAAGGTCAGACGCTTGGTTACTGTAAATTTGTAGAGAGAAGTCTGTCAGGAATCTGGAGTCTCAGTTCTTTTTTGTTGGGATATAAGCTGGCATTCCAGTATCCTGAGTATTCCTTTTCAAAGTACAGATAAGCACAATGAAGTGACTGACTGAGTTGCCAGCTTTTTGTATGACCCACCCTTCAAAAAGTTGGTTTTGCTTCTGTTTGTTCAAAAGATCTTTGATAAAATGATGATAGTCTTCATATCGCTTGTCTGTTTGCAAAAGAGCTAGTGTTATTAAAGGCTGTTTGCTGTTCATCTTTCTTATGGAAATAACAATACTTTTTTAAAGCCTGATTCTTATTTGACTTGGGCACTCAGTGTCCTTCCACACAGTGACACCTACAGAGTCATTAGCAAAATTAGATAAGTAACTGATTTATTAGTTCCATAAATGCACAGTGTATTCCCTTTACTCAGAGTGTAGAGCAAAAATTATTCATGCTGAGGTAGAATAATCAAAATGACTTTAAAAAGCACATTTTTATCATTCTAAACATATAAGCATTGCTATGGTGGTATACTATCATAGTACATAATAATAGAAATGAATTATGTCAGTAAAATCTTGAGGCTTAAGATTTACTGTGATAAATATTTTTCATTAAAGTGAAATATCTTGGCAGAGTCACTTTCATATGCAGACTATTGACACAAGGAGGCCAGCTGTGCCTATGCAGATGCCGAGATTTGGGTCTATATTATTAATGATTTATCATGTCATGGAGAGCTTAGATTAGTTTTGAAAGCAATCCCTTGCCACAAAAGCACTTTCTATAATGTGCAAACACAAGGAATACTATATGTGCATTCCAAATTAAAGTAATCACAGAAGCTGCAGCAACCTTTGAAATTTCAATACCTCTTTTTATTTTGAAACATGAAATTCTACATCCTAAATTTTATTATTCATTAAAATTCATACAAAATGTTATTTCATATCAACTGGATAGTGAGTGGTGTGTGTATCAGAATTAATAGACATATATACATAGATAAGAAAATGAAGGAGATGGAATGGAACAAAAATGTATTGCAAACCTATTGTGTAGCACAGACTTTTGCCCTTAATCTCACATTTAATGTGAGGTTGGATTAAGTTTCGAATTCATTTCTGTGGGATTTCAAGATGCTGCTGCCTTCAGAGAATCTATAAAAGCATTGTTTAATATTTATTCAGTGCTTGCTTTGTTCCAGGTCAGATGCTAAACACTTTACATGCGTTACCACATTCCGTTTTTATAAAATCCATTTGAATATTATTATCATCATCCCTGTTTTCCAGATGAGAAGACCGAAGCATGTGTGGCTAAATAAATTATCCCAAGTCACAAGTCTAGTGAGAGGAGGAGTCTGGATTTCAATCCAGACTAATATTCCAAAGACTTCATTATCATCTATTGCTATTAACTATGACTTCACTATTCACTACTATTACAACTAAGTAAGGGGTAGAATTCAACTCCTACTTGCTTACTACCTCTGTGATATTAGGCAATTCGTTTAAACTCTCTAAGCTTCAGTTTTCTCATCTGTAAAAATGATAATGATAATAATAATAATAGTACTTACCTTGTGGTACTGTTGCAAGTTAATATTTGTAAAATGCTTAGAACAGAGTTTGGGTGCATATTAAGTACCGATGTTTTGTTTAATAACTAATAGTTAAGAAGTTGTACTTTCTGATGACTGATGAACTTTTATTAACAATTACACACACAGATTTTCTGTAATTTTCAGATGACTGTTATGCTTCAAACTAGACTGTAAAAAAAATGACTACTTTCCACTGATGGGAAATGTATGTAGATAATGTTTAAGCATAGTCACTAACCATGTAAAGCGTTGAGCCCTTTACAATTTCTTCTGGTGAAAACGGTCAATTATCTCCATTCATCCATATGTTCCTTCTTGTACTCATTTAACAAACATTCTCATGCCAGTACTTTGCTGAGTCCTGGGGACACAAGGTGAATAAATTGAGAAGAATCCAATCTAGAGCTGACGATATTCTCTGGTTTAGCATATAAGGGAGTGTGAGAAAGTCATAGGTTCCATTATTAGATCTGTTTAACAAGTATTTATTGGGCATCCATTAAATGCCAGGCACTGTGGTAGGCACTGGGACTGTCTAGGTAAATAAAGATTTCTGTTGTTAAGGAGCGCCGAGTGGGGAAGACATGCTAAATCGATAATTCCCCTTCAATTTACTTAATTACATAAGTGAACTGGTTAGGGGAACACGGAGGAGAAGCACTTACGCCCATTGCAGGGGCTAGTGGGATGAGGCAAGTTTTGACATTTAAACAAATTGTTGGCTAGAAGTCAAGAAAAGCAGAAATTAAACTACATACCAATATGGGGATGGAGTACCCAGAAAGCAGAGACACCGTGAACCAGTGTGGCACAGTGGTCAACTGCAAGTTTCTGGGTAATGCTAGCATCTAAAGCGCAAGGTAGGGAGAGTGGCGAGTCAGGCTAGAGAAGTAGGCAAAGCTAAAAGGTTAAAAGTGTGTAAAATCAACTGATGAGCCCAAATGCTAATAAACCACAACAATGGTAGCTGCATAAAGAGACTTCTTAGACTTCTTTCCACTGAAATCCAAATAAAAGGAGCGCTGTTTTCCTATCAAGATTCTTGGAACCAGGGAAATGATAAATGCTTAAAAGTAATATTTTGGACTTGACCAAAAGGTAAAGGATACCATTCTTACCATGCCACAGTGAAGAGCCTACTTCCCTACCTCTCATCCCCAGCAGGCCAAATATAGGGATTGACTGTGAGGTCTTCACTGATATGTAGACTGAAAACATGTCTAATCCATGGCTTGAAATGACCTACCAGCATATCCTTCTGCAATCTAAAAGTTTCTTTTTCCTGGATTTAGGAACTCAGTCTGGGGCAAATTGCACTCTTCGGGTGGCACCCTGGAAAGCTGGTCATTGTGGCATTTTAGCAAGGAATTTAGGAATCTCCAGAATTGATTTTTTTTTTTTTTCATCTTTGCTGCTACTGCAGACGCAGGACAACTCAAGAGCTTTCTGTCTCCAGGTGGGTGGCGATTTGATTCCTCATCAAGCCAATGGCCACCCCCTTGCAATCTTTATGCAATGCACAGTATCCTCTGCCTGCAGAGAGGCTTGCTCCCTTGATGGAGAAAATACAGAATAACTGGACGCCAGGAAACAGGCACAGCTTTCTGGGTCAGAAGTTGGCTGGGGAAGGGCCCTGACTGCCAAGTAACTTGCAATGATGTCAGAGCCCAGCACAACCAGAAAACACCAACTAGCCAGCCAACAAAAGACCTAATAACAGGAAAAAAATCACAGAGCTGTGTTGCCAAAGCTGTTCTTTCCGCCCCCTACTCTTTTCTTCTAATTGGAAGAACAGCAGGAAAGAGTCTATATTTTAAAAGACTCCTCATCCTTCTCTCCCCTTCCTTCCTTGGCTTACACAGTGTTAACTAGGGAGGGAACAGTTCTCCGGATGAATCCCGCAGCAGTTGCTGGGGGTGTCTTTTTTGAGTTCCTTTTCAAGGCTGTCCTTGGAAGTTTCAGAAACAACGAGGACCAGGGTATTTTTCCGAAATGTAAACATGTAACTGTGTTTGGGAGAAAGCAGGAACCATTGAGGAAAGGAAGTCCTTTCTGCGTCCCTCTCTTCTCTGTTTCACGGTAATTAACCATACTCAAATGAAAATTAAAAGTTTGGCGGGAAAAGCTCTCTTCTTTCTTTTTCTTTAAACAGGGGCATCATGGTTCATTCTAGCCATTTAGAGCCCTCAGTGATCCATAATTCAACTGGAAATTAATAAAACACAGCCCGTTCTTGGAAATGAAGTTTGAATTAAAATCCTCTTGTTTTGGAATATGTGACTTTTTTTCCCCTTTCATTTGTGACAGTCAATTTTAAATGATGCCACTTCAAGGACATTTTCATTTCTCCCACAACATATTACACGAAACACTTGCCTGTAAAACCGGCTCATTAGCCTGCAAAATTATACTGTACAGAATGGCTTTCATTCAAAGTAGAAATGGGATTTTTAGTAGGCAATTTCTGTATTTTATAAAGATAAAGCAATGTTTGATTGCTTCTTCCCAGCTGTTTTGCTTAGTGGTTATAAAGAGAAATGGAGTGGGGGGAGGTAATGTGGGGGCGGGTTTGTAAAGATGTGCTTAAAAAATAAATCTTACACTGGAAAACTAAGGCAGAACTTCACGAAACAACTGCGTCCGCAGCTCTCCTGGGCTGCAGTGATTTGTCCTCTGGGTGTCTGGAGGAAAGCTCTGAAAGAAGTGAGCGAGAGGGAAAAAGAGGGAAAGAGGGAGGGAATCGAAAAGGTTGCTTCGCAGGCTGCAGCACCCACCGCGAGCTGGATGACTGAGACACTGGGAGTTGCTGGAAGGAGCAGCTCCTCAGAGGTGGGGAGAGGGAGGGTGCGCAGCAGAGCGCCGGAGAGGAGGGACGCGGAGGCCACCGAGGGGTCAGCAGAGCCGCGGCGCCAGGGTGGGGGCCTCCAGGCGGCGCTGGCCACGGCTCACCCGCGAGGGCCAGCGCGCCCGGCCGGCCGCGCCTCCTGCCGTCCGTACCCGGGGGTGGGACCCGCGCCGCGAGCTGCCTAGTGCGTGGAGGGAGCCAGGCTCCGGCTCGCCCGATGGATTGACTTGGAGATGGATCGAATTACACCATTTGCCGTGCATCGGTTTGTTTTGCTCCTGCTCTGTCCGGCGGCGGCGGCGGCGGCGGCTGCTGCTGCTGCTGCTGTAAGGGGTGGTGGCGAGTTTCAGGATTCTATCAAGAAAGGCAAGACCTAAGGAGACAGAGGGATATCTATTTTTACAATATTTTTCTTTATTTTCTTTCTTCCTTGCGCGTGGCAAGCTTTTTTTTTTTTTTTTCTTTTTTCTTACCAGCCTCCCCCCAATGAGGTAAGACCGTTTTCAACAATTTGCTAATGCTCTTGTGGCGCCCGGTGGGGGTCGGAACCTGAGATCCCGTATCGTGTCTGTGTGTGTGTGTGTGTGTGTGTGTGTGTGTGTGGCCAGTGGACGGTTGATTTCTTTTCCAAGCTGCTCTCTGCCTGCCGTGTAAGGGACGCGCGAAGGGCTACAGAGGTTTGGCGGACGCGTCAAAACTGGCAAAGCTGGCGGCTTAGGGGGAGGGGCAAGTGGACTTGGAGGCCCTCCTCCACTGTGCACCCCCTTGGAAAAAAAAGCGGAGGGGGCACCAAGTAAAAGTTTCTTGCCAGGCAGAGCCAGCTCGGCGTCCCCTACACATAGTTGGGGGGAGCAGGGGTTGCTTCGGTGCCGGGCACGGCGTCTCGAGCCAGCCGGAGAGAGCTGAGCCAAGGCCGAAGGAGCCGCCTGCAGGCTTAGCCGCCCCTCCCGCCCGTTGGCCCTGGAGCGGACGCTGGGACGGCCGGGGTCTGGCAGCTCCGGCCCGGCTAGGAGCGGGCGGGCGGGCGAGCATTATTCGCCTGCGTCCTGGAGAAGGGGCGCAGCGCTGCAGCTGAGGCCGGAGCAGCCCCTCGCGGGCGCAGGATACCTGTCAGTGAGCCCCGGGATTGCACGGCCCCCGGGTAGTGCTTGCCGGCGAGGGGCAGGGACTCGGGTGACTTGGCCACCCCCATCCCCAGCCCCCCGGGCCCGGGCACCGGCTCCGGCCCGGAGGGCGGCCACTTCCCACCGTCCCTCTCCCCCTGCTGGCAGAGCGCGCTGCGGGCGGACTCACGGGCCCGGAGCTGCCCACCGCCCACCCCACCTCCCCCCCGGCGCCCGGTGTCTCCTCCCGGCCGCTCTCCCCAGCAACTTTCCGTGCTTTGTTCCCCGGCTGGAAATGCTTTACGGAAGCGTCTTGGATAGGGTCTCCGCCAGGCGGCAAGAGCTCGGTTCTGAGATGTGTTACGTTCTCATCTCCCCATAAATTATGGATGGAAACAAATAAGGAAGAGTCAATTTTGCATGAGCCCCTTCTCCGGCTGCAAGAGGCGTCCTGCAGCCGGGAGGGAGCCGCCGCTCGCGCCGGCAGCCGCTGGCAGGGGCTTGGTGAGGAGGAAGGTAGGGAAACTTTTATTTCCCGTCTTGACAGCGGCGGTGTTCTTCCCTGGTCTGCAGAAACTGACACAGCAGCCGCCTTCCTTGGGTAATTTAGGAAGGCTTGAAGCTTCCTCTGTCGTGTGTAATTCTTGGATTGAAATGAAAGGTCATAAAGGACTTGAAAGTGTGGACGAGAATTGGGTTTGAAAAATTTGTGTTCCATCCACTCTTGGGACCACTGCTGTCAGGTGATTGTTTAAATCCTGAACTTGTTAAAAGGCGAAATGTCAGGGAGCTGGCGGGTCTGGGGGTGTGGAGGGGGACTGAAGTCCCGGTATAAATCGCAGCGTTTGAGGAACTTAAGGCAGTACTCTGTGTTCTGGGGTGACCAGTCGGTAACTGATGTTCCAGCATCCCGAGCCCTCAGCGCCGTCAGCTGGGTGATCTCACACAGAAGGCGCAGCACATCGTTACTATAGATATATAGACTTCGTCAACAGTCATTGGACCTTCTGTCTGCCACTACAGCGAGGCTTTCCTTTAAAAATAACTGTAGTGTTTCCTGTTACTTGGGGTGAAAGGGCAATGAGTGGGACGATTTTTCCCCAAAACTTCTGGCCATTAAGAATTTTAAGTCTGTAGTAAAAATTATGGGTGCTTTTTAAGGTTGCCCTTCCCCCTGCTTGATATTTGGGGCTATGAAGTGGATTCTTTTGTTGATTCCAAAGCTGAAGTCCCAGGGAAAGGTCTAACATTTTTCTAAGCTGGTTTGATCTCTGTCCCTTAGAATAGGAAAAATACTTGTTTGAAGAAAATTTTCAAGGTTTCTTCCTTGTAGTATTAAGAAATCTCATCTCAGACCGCTCAAGGGAAGGATTTTACTATCCTTTGGTGGCTTAAAACAATAGGTTTTGATACCGGTTTACTCATGCTGTTAAAAAATAAATCCCCTTACTCTCTTAGGTGTCTAACTCAGGAAATTAAGTTGTGTGTATCATGTTTAATGTAGTGAGTGACAGGCATATTCTGTCAAGCTGGCAGATATTACACAAACATTTACTCTGGTTTAGATAAATAGAAATTGCCAGATAAGCCCTGAGATTTGGGTCTATATTACCATGAACCTAAACATCTAGAGATAAATAAACCATAGCTCAGTCATAGCTGAGTTTTGTTTTTTATAGTTACTGTCTGTGCTTTGTTTGGTTTAGGTCTCTAGAATGTACTTCCAGAAAGACAGTTAAATAGATAACCCCAAGGCTTCCAAAATGTGTTGTTGAGCAGCCTGTTTTCTTCCATTGGCACATTTTGTTAGATTAACAGCCAGCAACTATTTCTTACTGCATCCTACAGAATATTCCTACCTGGCCTTATTTCTAGTAGGGATGCTATATCGATAACCTTTTTTTTTTTTTTTTTTTTTTTTTTGGAACGTTTCTGTGATTCAGGAGAGTATGCCAGAAATATTGTGACTTCTTCATCACCGACAGCTGGTTAACTTGAGTTTGATTTAGATTTGTGGGCATTCTGCCCTCTTCCTCTTCTTTCTCTCTTTTTTTCTTTTGGTGCCCTTTAATAGCACCATCTGGTCATGTCTCCCCTGGTTTGATGGGTTGATGGATTTGAAAGATGGCTGTGATGCAAATCCCTTAGTCCTTAGAGTGAGGGCAGCTTAGAAATCCAGAAGACTTCAGTTCTCTTGCTTGCTGCATGCACAGAAGGGCTCTGTCCAGTAACTGTGATTGGGGTAAGCAGGCCCCTACATCAATGTCGGGGTTTCCATTGCTTGAAAGGCCACAAGCAAGTAAACAGGAATCAGAGCCTTGATTCACAAAGATGGCCATAATTGCTAAAGACTTACTGAAACTGGAGAAGTTCTTCACTTCTTGCTGCTCCATCATAATAAACCTTGGTAATTAGCTTAGTCATTGTTCTTGCATGTGAGTTTCACTAAGATACAAAGAGTGAAAAATGCATCTGAAATAGGGTCATTTTTCATCCTTTTGATGCGTTTTATGCAGAGTTAAGAGCCTGGCTGAATGCCTAACCATTAGTAGTGTAACCATAGGAGGTGAACTCTTTCTTTGGCATATTGCGAGATAAAATATTGTCTTTTATTTTAATTAATAGACTTCAAGCCTGCATATTCTAGATGCCTTTCTAGAGGAAGCAAGAAGCGGTTGGGGTATGCCAACCAGGCAGTATTTATTGAATATTTATCATTTGCAAGGAGCTGTGCTAGCCAGTGTTCCAACACCAGGTGAGCCAGATATGTTTCTCTTGTATTTTCAGTTGAGCAAAAATAAAAAGAAATAAAGGGTGGGAAAACAGACCTTTTGACAAGAAATGTAGATATGCTCCTTTCTTTAGAAGTGTAGTATTTTATCCTAGAGATTTTAAAGCAAGATTGCCCGTATCAGATACTTGCAGTGGTGCAGCCTACCTGCCTTTAACAGTAGTGAATGATTCAATGTACTGTTAGTGTAATTCATGCATTGGATCTGTCCTTAGAGTGAGAGATCTCACTTTCTGTGGCTCATGTGAATGGAGACTTAGTGTTAATATCTACCAAAGCTAGTGTCTTAGGTTGCCGCTGATCCTGTGAACAGCTGCCAACTTCCAATTGGGAAAAAAAAAAAAATGTTCTGATTTATTCCCATGACACACGGAGAGAATAAAAATCACATAACTATTTTAAACATACCATAACACTTTCTAGTTGAGGTGGCTATTGTCGGGCAGAGTTTTCCTCCTCACACCCTGACAGCACTGGCAGTGCCACTGACAATTGAAGCTGCTTGCATTTCTCCCAACAGGAAAACTACTAGACGTTCTTACTTTGAAAAACAACCATTTATGTAACCAAGGGCGATCAAATCAGTGGTCCACACAGATACCACATGAGGTGTACTTATTTCTCAAACTTTCCTTTTCTATTAAGCTTTTGTTAACTCACCCAGATTAGCATTTTAACAACCCTGAAGTGAACTTCTGCCATTCTCTCTACTTGGACACAGTATGTAGATCATCCATCATCCCGTCCTTGGCTACAACAGGCTGCTGGCTCCATCACCATTTGGAGCTACACGGAATCCATCCGACTGTGAACAGCACAGCTGGCTACAGCAATTTTTTCTTCCACACCACTGGCAGTATTGTCTGGCTGTGGTAACTAAAGTTAACACCCAGAACGGGAAGTTTCCATTGTTTAGCAACCTGTCCCAGGCCCCTCATCCAGTTCTGGGGTGGCACCTTCTGAAAGACCCTGCCACTTTGCAATCGTGTGTTCCATTTAAAAGGAGGCTTGCCCCAACCTTATACCACCACAGAAAGATTCTTGAGGCTTGTAAGATCAAACCACCAGAATCACAGAATTAGAAGGAGTCATTCAGCCACCACTCATCTTACACCTTCAGAACTTAAGTCTACTTGAAAAGGGGAAGAAAGGAATGAAGTAGCCTTCAGCCTGTGATCCCAAATGACTGAAGACAGAAAAAGACCTACCTAGTTTCTTGGTGAACTGAGCATGTTATTGCTATATCCCTTTTCACAAAGAACATGCAATGTACCTAAATATGGGGCCCTTGTCTACTAGTGCCCAATACTTTCTGTCACCTTTTTTTTTGTTTTGTTTTCTTCTTTTTACTCAATAAGATATCTGTTATAGTGGCCATTGCTTGTTAAAGCAAGAATAACATGAATTAGCTGGCTACATCTGTAGATTCTGTTGCCAAACTTTTTTGTTTGGATGTTTAAACTTTCATAATTAGGAATCTAGTTTTTGGAGATTGATGTGTCAAGGGGAGACTGCCTCATGTTGGGTGTGAGTTAGCATGTAGTCTTCTCTCCATAACATTTACTAGTGAAATCAGCCACAAAACATCTGAAGGATGATGGTGACGATGATGGAGGCTGAGGAAGAAGAGGAGAAAGCAGCAACCACAATACTAAACACTTGATGTTAGCTTACTAAATTCTAGGCACCATCCTAAGATCTTTATATTGATTATATCATATAACCCTCAGACAGCTCTATAAGGTGAATTATGTTATTATTGCTGCTTATTGGGAAACAAAGTGAGGTACTGAGAAGCTGTCATTTCCCTGAGGTTACACAATGGAAAGGTGGTAGGGGCAGGATTTGAACTCAGGCTTCCCGACATCTCAGCCCACTTTTTCCCCACTGCGCTGGATTGCTTCCAAGAACACAGACCGTCCTGCAATTTTCTGACTTCCTAATATTTCTGACATTTGTTTTTCAATGAAAAAGTCATGATTTGGGGGAAGATTGCATACTGAGTGAAATGATACGTACACTGTGGATATGCTCTTGAAGCACCATCTTTTTTCTCATCTAAATCATATTGTTATACTTTTTAATTTTTTTTTCCAATTGGCCATATAATTATTACACGCCCTTCTTTTCAAGCATCCTAGAACGGTATCTTCTCCCACCATTTTTCTCCATGTTAGGCTTTCCTGTCCAAGATTGCAGTGGCATAGGACAAATGGTAATATTCATCACTCTCCACCAAAAAGTGCTTCTGCGTCCGGGTGCGATTGACATTCATTTCCCTGATCTTGGCAGGTGAAGATCCATTATGTATCTTTGTCCCATTTCCCAGGAGTATTTATGGGCCCCATCAGCAAAGACAGTGAGAGCTGCAGCTGTTCAAGCATTAGTGACACCAGCATGTAAAGTGTATTACTGAAGTTAAAGTCTCTATTAGATTGTACTATACATTTTTCTTAGTTATGATGGAAGGAAAATCTTTCAATCTATGTGAGTAATCACATACATTGTTGAGAAATTCTCTCTCATGCATCAGCATTATTTTTTGTTCTTTTTAATTCAGGATCTCTATGAGAGGAAACAAAGGGAAATATGCATGACCACTACACATAATACTGAAATGTAAGGTTCTCAACATATATTTACAGGAAGGAATATGGGTTTTTAAAGCCCAATATGTTGGTACATATATAATAAGGCCTCAGGAAGATCTGCAATTACTTAGCCTATTATTGGAGTCTGTACTTAAAAATAACGTCAGGAGATTCTACTCAGCTGAGGAACTGGCACATGAGAACCAGAGCAGACGAAGCTCTTTGAGAAAATAACACTTCCACTCCCCAGGAGCAGGCTGTCAGGAAAGCAGGGACTGAGATTCCCCTCTCCATTGGCCTACGCCTCACTTGTTATTATAAGGGTCTTTGCAAGCTTTTTTTTGGTCTACAGAGTTGTCTTTATTTATCAGTAAGTCCTCAAGCCTCCTCTGGGTAATTGGTGGATCAAATAAAGATGTTTTTAAAAGCTACAGAGGGAGAAGAGGAGGCAGAAGAAGGAATAAAGAATGTTGCAGTTGTTCTTGCCATTGCTGGCACTAACATTTGTTCATTCGGCTAACTTTTACCCTGGGTCTACTCTGTACAAGTGGGTACAGAGCAGGAGAGGGCTCAAAGAGGAGCATCACACAATTCCCGAGGTCAGGGATCTCACTGAGTGCTGTAGGAAAAACAAGGTGTACAAATAGCTGAAATGCTGTGTGTTTTAAGTGCCAGAAAAGATATACACAGTCTTAGGGAAATTGAGAAGAGTAAGAGGTTATTTCTGGTGAGGGTGATCAGGGGAGGCTCTGTGGAGTCACTGATATTTGAGCTGGTTCTTGAACTAGGTAGGATTTGGACAGGTGGACAGTGAGGAGTGGTCGGGGCGGGGGGAGGTGTTGAGAGGGAGGGAATTCCAGGCATACAGAACAGCTTAGGCAAAAGCCCAGGGGTGGGGTGGGAGTGAGGGTCTAGATCAGTTGTCCATATTTACGCCCTTACCTACGACAGACTTGTAATTCAGGTGTGAAGAGGCAGTTTGCCATACAATCCACAAATATTTATTGAGCATCTCTGGTCTACTATACTTAGCCATTCAGCAGATGGCCCTACGGCTTAAGCCATCAGAATGAATAGGATCAATCTTGTGGCAATTCACTAGATTGCTCCGTGATCAGGACTAAAACCCGCACATCAGCTGCCAACTGGTTCAGTGATACACATGAACGTTGCAAGGAATAAGATGATTTGCCTCAAATTACCCAGCATCGAGTTCCTCTCATAGAGTTGTTTAGCAGAACCAAACTGGAAGGCTGTGGCTTCATTAGCTTCATCTTTTTTCTGAAACTTGAAAAGGTTCTAGACATAGATTCTATAATAAAGAATATGTTGCATATGTATATGAGGATTTTTGGAGGGGAGATAAGGGAATGTGAAGATAGGAAGTGGAAGAGAAGACAGACACAAATTGAAACCATGCTCATATGAGTTGGACTCTAGTTGCTGCTTAGACTGCAGGTTCTTTGAGGCTATATTGCGCGCTCATCACTGTAAGTTAGCAGAGGGAGTGACACGTAGTAGATATGCAGCAAGTGTTTTAATAAATGCACTAATTGTGTTTAACTTTTCATTACATTGCAGATATAGCTTATCATGGCTGGTAAATGGAAAGGAATGAGGTTGGAGCTATGACAGCCTTTTCCTAATAGAGAAAGGGGAAATGACTTGGAACGTTTTTAATACTTCCTTTTGGAAACTTTCATTTTAGGGTTCCCAGGAGGAAATCATACCTCTTTCAGGGCCTGAGTCTTCCAGATAAACTCATCTGCCACTAATGGTCCCCAATCCCCCACTTTCCCACCTCCCTCACCTCCCTTTGTCCTGCCATACTCAACCCCCTCACCCAAGATAACCTGTTTGGACATTAGAGTTTCCAAGCCATCGTTAACCCTTTGATTAACACAAAGTATAATCAATCCATTGTTAAGTTTAATAGTGGAGGTAATAAGCTTCATGAGAGGAAAGACCAGAAGTTCTGTGTAGTGTAAGTATGCTTATTAAAACACATAATAAAGGAAAAATAGAATGAAAACAGTTACATTAGGGAATGATCAAGTCAATTGCTTTGCCAAGAATTGCTCCAGTGGTTCAATTTTCTATGGTATATTTAAGTCTGTTACAAGTTAATCGTTATATGACAGACTGTGTTAGAGACGAATCTTAAGTCTGAAGAATCACTGCCAATTAAAGATCAATCAGAAATTATAAAATAGGTCAGTAGGGAAAAAGGATTAAGCATATACAAATTCAATATTGGGAACTTCTCAGGAATATTCGAGTGACATAAAGCAGAGAACCTGTTTAGTTTAGTAATTGGTCTGGCTCCCACCCAGTTGCTTGTCGAAGTGAAGGGCAGGCTGCCTCCCCCTGCGCAGAGCACACTTGCCTACAGACAGGATCTAAAATAAACTGGCCTGGTTCAACTAGACTAATAATAACAGCTAGCACTTACTGTGTGCTTACCATGTGCCATGGCACAGTGCCTAGCACTTCAAATATGTTATCTAATTTAATCCTCACTCTACCTCTGGGAGTATAGGACTAATAGCTAACCAAGAGCCAACATATATTGAGTGCTTGTTATGTGCCTGATACACTTTTAAGAACATGTATTAAATCGTTTAATCAGCATTCTTTGACATGAGTAATATTATTGTGAATATTCTCATTTTGTAGAGGAGGAAACTGAGTCATGGGTGATGAAGTCATTTTCCTAGGGTCAAACAGCTAGTGACTAGTGGAACCAGGGAACTTGGACCCATGATAGGCAGTGTGAGTAAGAACATGAGCTCTTGGAGTCTGCTTGTTGTGGGGTGTGAGTCTTGGAGTGTGACTCATATGCTGTGTGATTTTGAACAAATTACATCACCTCTCTGAGACCCATTTTCACCTTATAAAAGGTGGATGATGATGGTGGTACCCACCTCCTAGGGGTATTGTGAGACACACATGAATTAATATTTGAACAGCACTTATAATAGTGCTTGGCATGTAGTGAGTGCTATAAATATATCAGTGTCTGTTAAATAAAAATAAATGCAGGCTGGCTTCAGAGCCTATGCTTTTAGCCCTTGTACTGTGCTATCTTTTCACATGTGATTTTATCCTATCTCTTTAACCAATATATGTACCTTGAGGCCAGTTCCACAACAGCTACCCTGCACTCCCACTCGGTATACTTGCCACACATTCAGCCAAACTGGAAAGGGGAATTTGGAAGGAGAGGTTCAGTGGACTGGAGATTTTACTCTAGACCTTGGCACCTTTTTGAAGATCCCTAAGCCCGAGGTCAGCTGTTTCAGAATTGTGGTGACAAAAGCCTGGCTTCCGCTATCGGTTCTGTTGAAGGACAAAATATCGATAATTAGCACATGTTCTATGCTGGTGGCCCCAGGGTTGTTAAAAATGTGAATAATGTCATAAAAATTTAAGCACACTCCTGACGATCTCTGTCATCACCCACATCTTCGATCTCTACCAGGAGTCTTCAAACTTTAAATTTCATCACAATGATATAGGGTTAAAAATGCAGATTCCCAGAGCCCCAACACCAGTGGGTCTGTTTTGCTGCATCTGGAATGAAGCCCAGTAGTCTGCATTTTTAAGGAACACTTCAGGTAACTTGTGCCCATTGTCCCTTCACCACATTTTGAGAAATGGTGCTTTAGTTTAGTCAGAGCTCCTCAAACATCAGTGTGCCTACAGATTGCCTGGCATCTTGCTAAAATGCAGATTCCCATCCAAGCAAAGTGCTAGACCTCAGGGTTACTGTTGGCAGGCCACTCCGTAGTAGATCTAAGACCTCTTGCCTACGGTGCGAGGAGAATGATTATGAGCCAAAGACATCCCAGCTAGCTCATGAAAGACTAAAGAAAGTAATAAAATCTGCTCAGAGCTAAAGTGGCTTCCCCCCCTCCCACCCTCCCAGTTTGCAAAAGATCTTTATAGCGAACAGAAATTTTGAAAGAAAAAGGGCACTCACTTATTTCTGCTGACTGGCCTATATCATTTCATAAATGAAGTCCTGGGCCAGTATTCATAGCAACAGTTTTTGATTTAATGATAAACTGAGATAAGGGTAATCAAACTTCATGCTTCAGGGCATAAGGTGATTGCCTGCTGCGGTCAGGATGGAATTTTTTCCCTTGTGCTTTGCACAATTGACTAGATGCATTAGAGAGAGTGCTCAAGCCGTGCTTGGAAGAGCTGGAGGCCCAGCAGAAAGCTCCGCTGGCTGAGATCATATGGGAAATGGTTTGGGTTGCGATGAACAACCCCCATCATCATTTGGCTTTAGCATTTTTATGTCATATTAAGATTCTGTGTACTGTATGTATGTATTTCTATAAGCCACACAATGAAGCTGGGAGCATACTGTATTTGGAAGCAGATGCCCTGTACTCCAGCCCTGGCCAACAGAATGAGCTTCTGAGTTACCTAGGGGAAGCACTCCCCACATGGAGACTCAGTTTCCTCACCTGTGGATGCCTTACTGACCCTGCACAATTATAATGAGCATTAAATAAGACAATATGGATAAAAGTGCTTCATAAAAACCAGATAGTTGTTGCTCTAGTGAAAAGTATTATTATGATACAATGAAATATACTTTGTGGAATCACTTTATTATAATCAGCCATATGTAAATTCACACTCTGTGTGGTGACATCATAAACATAATGACAGCAAACATTTATTGAGTTCTTAATCTGTGCCAAGCACTGAAGTTTTATTTACATTCTCTCATCTAATGTTCATGTCAGCCTTTTGGGGCACATACTTTTACTTCCTATATTATAGATGAGGACACAGATGCTCAAGGAGCATCACTTAGCTTCCAATCGCTGTTGTAACGAATTTCCACAAACGCACTGGCCTAAAGCCACACAGATGTAGAATTTTAGTTCTGGAGGTCAGAAGTCTGAAACGGGTTTCCCTGAGCTAAAATCCGGATAGCGGCTCCAGGACAGAATGTGTCCTTGCCTTTTCCAGCTTCTCAAGCTGTCCTCATTTCTTCACACGTGACCCCGTTCCTCCATCTTCAAAGCCAGCAATCCTATGACTGAGACTTCTTCCGTAGTCACTTCTCCCTCTCCGACCCTCTACCTCTCTCTTCCATCTTCAAAGAACTCTTGTGGTTAGCTTGGGACCATTCAGATAATCCAGGAATCTCCCTATTTTAATATCCATTACTTAATTATAGATGCAGAGTCCCTGTGGCCATGTAAGGCAGCATATTCACCCATTCCAGGGATTAGGGCATGGACATCTTTGTTTTTAGGGGTGTGGACGTTATTCTTCCTCCCACAGTGAAGTACCTTGCTAGGAGCGTGCTACCAGAGTCAGAATTCACACCCAAGGCTGTCAGTTCAAAGTCCACCATCTCAACTACTCACTATAAACCCTTCAATGTAATCAGTGAAGGAAAGAATAAAATTATAGAATGTGAGTGGTGAGGAAAGCCCTGTTGCTTTGAGAATAATCCATTGGGGACTTTTAAATATAATCATCGTAGTATTAACAACACAAACATTGACCTGATCTTCAAGTCCTGCTTTGTACTAAGCTTACTACATGGAGTCATTCATTTATTTCTTCTCAGCGTGTATATTGTTTATCCAATTAATCAGATTTACAGGGATCCCTGAATCCATTTGTCTTTCACTGGATAACTGAAGGAACAAGGAGCATTTGGGGGGCCAAGGGACCACTTTGGAGGTCTATAGGAATGTGTTTTGATGGAACTACTACTTCAGCAAAGGGTAGTTGAAGAAGGATGGCAGGGGCAGTTGGGCCATCATTTTCTGGCTCTCGCACTGCCCCTTGGCAGATTGGATGGGGTTTGTCAGGTAAGACCAGCCCACTCCATCCACTGATAGCCAAGACCATTTCCAGCCTGTGAGGACTGATACCCACAGAGACCAATCAGACAGTCAGGAGCCTGTATTCTGCTAGGTTTCCAAAGAACTGTAGAAAGTTATCAGAGATCCCTCCCTCACTCTCTTACCCATCTCTCCCGCTCTTCTCTTCACCACACACTTAGCTAATCTCTGAGGTTTAATGTAATTTTCAAGTTCAAAATGTGTGCTCATTACTGAAAAGGCTGTCAGAGCAATTTGAAAAAGGAGTAGGAACACAGAGCTGAGAGTCTGGAAAAACACAGCCTAGCTGAACTGTTAGACAACCAGATTACCTGTGGACAAGGACTGGCCTTGCTAGCCTTAGTTTTCTCCTTAGAACAAAGAGAGGTGGTGATGGGTGGGAGAGAGTCTATATGACCTCCAGAGTTCTTTCTAGTAGTAGGATCCCTTCATGCCATGTTTATCTTCCTATTTTAATCCCCTAGGCAGTACAATCACATACCGTGCTGATTTTAGAAAATATGAATCTACTTTATGAACCTGCACGTAGCTACCTGCAAAAAGAGACAGACACACAGATAGTCCAACTTCTCAAATTTATTATTGCCATTTACATTTTATAACACTTTGCCCTTTTCTTTTGGGATCACTTAAACTTCATTGCTGCTAATACAGTTTTTAGACTCAATTTTCAGAAATACATAGATAATATTTTCAGTTAGCAGTAATTGCACCTCATTCAGCTCTCTGGGGTTGATGCGTTACCATTGCACAATTTCCCAGTAATTTTCAGTTATATCCCCAAAGAGCCACCCTGCCCCTCCCTGCCGTTGAATACATAGAACTGAGAGGGCAAATGAGTTTCAAAGTAGAGAGCCAAACCTGACTTACTGGTAGTGGCTGTTGCAGCTTGTGCTACAGAAATTTGTAGGCCTGCATCCAAGGTCAAAGAGAAAGAGAATGCCTTCATAGGTTGGCAGTGTTCTATGAAAAAGGGAGAGTGTATGGTAGCCCTCAGTGAGCATGGTCTTTGTACAGGTTGATAAGTGTTTAATGCAGATGTCATCTGAAGTGATGTCCCAGCTAGCTGCAAGAACAGAGCTTCAATTATCTGATCCATGGGAAGGCAGATAAGTAACTTCCAATGCATAAAAAATCTTGGCAATTATTACTTTACCCAGTTCTTGCCATTTGATTTATTTTGTTGCCTTTTTCCTCAATTATTCCTGCTATCTTTAACCATCAAAGATTCAAAATATATGGTAAATGATTGTGCTACTATAGATATCGCCTTCACTCCACATATATGTATATGTAAGTATGTACGTTTGTCCATGCTATACATAGGTGTATGTAAATATAGACATATATAAAAATATAATACACCACACATGTGCCCCTACAGAGATTTTAAATGATAGTCTTCAACATCAGACAGACGTAGGTTGGAAACCGATGCTGTTTGCTTAACAGAGTTGAGAAATTGGGTATATCACGAGACCTCTGAGTCTAGTTTCCTTTTCTGTAAAATGGAGAAAATATTCTTAAAGAGATGTGATGTCAGTTAAAGATAATGCATGGAAATTGACCGTCACAGTTCCTAGAACACAGTAAGGTGCTCAATCATGTAGGGTTTCCATTGTTAGTATGCTTTGGACTACAAGTAAGAGGAAACCTAATTTAAAATTGCTTAAACAATTAGGGTCTTATTAAGTCACATAATAAGAAGTCCTGAAATGTGATTGCTCCAAAGTTGGTTAATTCTTTGGCTAAACAAAGTCATCAAAGACTAAGGTGTTTTCCATGTTTCTTTGCCATTCTCAGCCTGTTAATCTTCTCCTTTGCTAGCCCCTTTCATGTTCCTAGTAAGACGGTACACTCCAGGTGAGAATCCAACAGATCAAGAGACAAACTCTCCCAGGAAACCTTTCCTACTAACAGATTTCCCCAGGCTCTCATTGGATAACGTCATGTCACCTGCTAATGTATGAAGCCTAAAGCAGTCTTGGTCAGGGGAATGGGACCACTTCAGTTGACCCAAATGGGAGAGATTGGCTTACCAGTGGATACATAAACAAAATCACCACTTTGTTATAGAGAATTATACATTGTTATTTATACCATTGTTATTTATACATATTACCTATACACAGTGTACATTAAACACATTTGTGAATGTGCTTAAACTATTCAAAGTTTGGTGTTTGGCCAGCAATATTTTTCTGCATGATTTGAAAATGTTGCATACTTGGAACAGAACTTGAATTTGATTAGGTAATTTAAAAAATAAAAGATACGACATTGTAAGAAAATGCTACAAAAATGTAGGCAGGATTCATAAAACGATTTTACTTTCACTATACTTTCATATTTTTTTTTTGCTTTAGCTTCTTTTAAATGAGAAATAAGATACCCCTGCCAGATTAACACTTTGAAACATCATAGTAAACACGAGCCATAATTATGAAGGCACTTTTATCTCTTGAGAGGTGGAGACACAAATGCTAACTCGATTCTCTTCAACTCTGTAAGACATTTCATGATTATAAATTCACATTTTCTCATAGTTCCTACTTCAAAAAGCTCATTAACCCTTAAAGCTCTAAAGTTAAAGATTTGTAGTATTTCTGTTACATGTGATAAATTCTGTATCTACTGAGGACACGTACCCACTCACTTTTTTTTAATCCTTCTTATCACTTAATGAAATACACTACAGACTACCTGAGTGGAACTCCTGGCCTAGCTCTGAGTCTCCTTCACCCTGTCCTGTTTAACCTCTTTTCCTGGTACAATAATACAATAAATCAGTCCTAAGACATCATAAAATACGGGTGAGGACGCTTCTCCTTTACCTCTCTTTGTACAGCTGATATTTCTTTGCAAGAAGCTGTAAAAATTAATCACCTAAATTTTCAATATTTGAAATTTCTACTTTCAGTGTTTTATAGTTGCGTTTTTGTTCACCAAGGTAAAACTTCACTCAGTCTTTATTGAATACAAGTCTTGTTCCTTAAGGGAAAGCAATAACCCTTGCTTTGCTACTCTCTCTATATTCAGTTTGCACAATTTTCCTTCCCAACTGTGCATCCTTGTGGGTCCAAAGAGTCTGGAGTTCAAATTCTGAGTCTGCCACTTAACCTCACAGAGCCTAGTTTTCCTCACTGGAAAATTAGGATAGTATTTCTACCAAATAAGGATGTTATTGGTCTTCAGGAGGACATATATGCAAGGCACTTAGCATGGTATCTGACATAAACTCAGTAAGTTATAGTAGTTTTGGTTTTTATATTTACTATTTTCAAATCAAGGATGTTTGGCAATATACGAAACATTCTTTATGAAAGGCTTATGGATTTTATACATGGATTGGTTCCTCCCCCAGAAAATGTATTTGCATGGCTACTTCTAAAAGCATAAAGAGACAGAGAAAATGTAAGAACAATTCTGCATGTGGCATTTCTTGAGCCCATCAGAGCACAGAAGCAGCACCACATGTATACACGGCCACTCATTATTGAAGCTGATTCTGGAGACTTGTTTGTGGTGGGTTGGGAAGGTTTATCATGTTGTGAAGTGTTTTCAGATGATGAATTTTGGAACTTAAAGGATGAACTAAGTACTCATAGTAACTTTCTGGATTAGCTCAACCTGACCCTCAGTCTTAGTAGTAATTTTTAAGATGCTTCTAGGTATAGAATCATCTTATTCACTTATACGTTTATTCATTTATCCATGCAACAGATGATTTTAGAGCATCTTCAGTGTTCACAGAGCTTTTCTTCCCCTTTGCTTTCAAAGCATCAAAGGCCAGTAAATCATGGAACAACTACATGCAACATCAGTTTTCCTGGGTATGTGACCTGCAGCTGCACTTGGTCCCATGCTTGGAATGTTCTGCTGTCGCCATCTTGAAATCCTTAATTTTTTTCAAACAAAGAGAATCCCATTTTTATTTACACCAGGCCCTGCGAATCACGTAGCTGGTCCTGACTTTTTTTCACCAATGACATTTACTCTGTATTGAGCTGAGTAAGCAGACATGAGTTGAAAAGAACCATAGACTTTGGGTCTTGAGTTTCCACAGTGTCTCATACTCAGGAAGCTACCTAACTTCTGGCCCTTGGTTTTCTCAGCTGTAAATGAAGGCAGACTACACATAGTCTCCAAGAACGTAGCTGGTAATCTTGATACCTTAGGAGAATAAGACACAGGTAAAATAATGCCAGGCCTGGGTTTGAATTGTAAGTGTGGTGACTCTACTTTCAAAACTAGAAATTACAGGGATTATGGGCATTATGGGGCCAAAATAAAAATGGAAATTAGCACTCTTCTTGAGAAAGTTGAGCTGTGTAGTTGAAATCTTTGACTTCTAGCCTAGGCCTACATGCAGTTTGGTGGTTTTTAAAATATAAAATCAAATTGATTGAGCACTGGTATTATTCTGCTCATTTAATTTGGATCTGTCCTTTCTTTTCTATAGATTTTATGCTAATTTCCCAGGGGAGACTTAACTCACTCCTGTACTTTTGCCACACTTAAAAAAAATCTATAGCCAAGACCTTAAAACTCTAATATACAAATATTGACATCCCTGAGGATCTTCTGATTTTCAGCCCAAGAAGTTTTGTGTGTTGGGAGATCATAATAAAAAATATGTTGCCAGCCCTCTGGCCTGGGTGCTAACCAATCAAAACAGACCCCACAATGTGATACCAAGTGATTGGCAGCCCCTACAGTCTTACATGTCAACGATAACTTTTAGAGAAGGCACTGCAGTATAGTCATCATGGCCCAAATATCTGTTCTCCAGTGACCCAGACTCTCCAAGATGCAAGAAAGAGGTACCACTAAACACAGTGAGTCTGTATTGATTCAGTGTGGGAACCAAGATCTCTCCTAGTTCAGTCAGCTTGCACCTCTGCAAGCATTGCTGCAAAGTGCGTGTTAAAAGTTATAGCTCTTCAATGGCAGACACAGACTTCAGATACACTTGTTTTTCATCAACTTAAAGTCATTGACAAATGGAAATGATAAAAGACATTTCAAAGAAAACAAACAACTTCAAATTAACTGAGATTCCGCAATCATTTTTAGATACACCTTCAGTTCTGCTTGAAGCCATCATTTCCTTGAGCAAATTTGAGATCACAAGAGAATGCAATGCTCAGAGTGTCTCTAATCACCCGCCTAAACATTTGCATCATTAAGTTAGTCTCTCCACTTTACAAGCCTGCTGTCGGCCTGAAGAGATGGAAGAGATGGGGAGCTTTTCCATAATGGTAAAAGTCCACAAACAACTCCAGTGTAAGTCACAGTATCAAGCCAATTAAGATCAAACCTGTGATGCTTAGTTCTACACATTTCATCACTTAACTATTAAGCAATTTTTACTTTGACACTAATCAAGAGGTGTTAATGCAGATTCTTTTAAACAACTCAAGTGATTTAGGGTGTGTGTAAGAGACAGAAGGAGAGAAAGGGAGTGATTGTCTTTTCTACTTTCCAGAGCTGTCTTTGGGCCTCTTAAAATTTGTTACCCAGTTTGTGGGGTTTGTTTATTTATTGACTTAGTTTAATTTAATTGTATTTAATTTATTTTTATTTTATTTTGGTGGAGAACATTCTGACTTGAGTCTGTTGGTCTGTTTTATTGTGTAGCAGTAGGCTGTTTAGCTTAGAAGCCTGCTAAGAAATGAGGGAGTTTACATTTTAGCTCCCAAGCCCCTAATGGTTGGCTAACTAATGTGTTTACATTTGTATTAGCATTGAGTGGGCTGATTTGGAAAGAGCCACAGAGATAAGAGAAGTCTGACTCCTTGTTGCCATAGCCCAGGCAGAATTGCAGAATCACCCTTATCTGCTATGATTATCTTATGACTGAGAAAAATGCTCAATGTGACCAAATTTTGAAATAGATTCAGTGTTCCAAGCAGCTATTTATCTTCAAAGTAAAATATAAACAAGTCATATGTAGAAATTTGTTTGTGAAAACACAGATTTACTGTTTTGCTACATATTCAGATAGGAATTTACTTAATGCTTAGTTTGTTGCTTATTTGGATGGTGGTGATGTAGGGTGATGACTACAGCAAAGAGCAAGAAGGCTGGCACAGAAAATGTCCTTACTTCCTGCTGTCATACACACAGGACTTTAAGCGGGATTTTGGAATTTAAATAAGCCAGGTCTTCATTCTCCATTTCTCTGTGCATGTTTCAGAGTTGAGGAAGATCTTAAATGCCAGTATTTGAACAACTGGGATATAAATGTTTTTGGCTTTAAATATTCAAGTACACAATTGCAATCAGTTTTTTGTTTGCTTTTACTGGTGTAGATTTGACCACTGAGAAGTTTAAGCCAGGTTTTCTTTCTCCTGTGTGACTGTAATTTTAACTTTTAATACAAAAGACAATCCCTGTAATACCAGCACCAAGAGAACAGCAGTGAACAGCAGTGATTTGGAATTGGCATGGATCTTTGTGAAAATCAGATTAAAGTTCACTCTAAAAATAGCAATTGCTATTGCTAATTTTACTTTAGCACTTTATATTTCAGAAGCTTAGGAAGGAAAAAGTAGGAGGTAGAAAGGAAAAAGTAGGAGGTAAGAAGGAAAGAGGGAGCAGAAATTATAATATGCTAATTTAGCTGAAATCTCTTAATTACCTTCGTGTTTTCTTAGCGTACACCCACAGTACAAATTAAACAAAACATAATCAAGGACTTGTTCTCTAGGAAGTTATCCTCTAGAATAAATTACATATTCCAAAAATCATATCCCATAGAACCCCAGTACTAGTTCTTGATTTGATTCAACAGACAATAACTGTCTTCACCAAGAAAAGGAGCTGTTTATTTGGATGGAAGGTAACTTAATGTTCTTTAGTGGAGCATTTTCCCATGCTCCCTTTTTTAAATGTTAAAAAAATTATAAAGTATTACTTTTAAAGGGGAAAAAATCTAAAATAACTTAAATTTTTAAAAATCTATTTCCTTCTAGTATTTGTCTATATGTATCTCCAGTTTTATAAAGTTGTGATCAGTGAACATACAACCTTATATTTTGATTTTTTTTCATTCCTAGTATTGCATCATAAGCTGAAGATTACTGGTTTTCATTATTATTATCTGAATGATTGCATCATATTTCATGAGGCTAGTGTAATATACTTTTAACTACTTCTCTGTGTTTACAATTTTAAGCTGTTTCCAGTTTGTTCACCATTATAAAATAAGTTTCATTTATTTCCTTCCTACTTTAGATTATTTGCTAAGGGTAAATAACCAGAAGTAAAATTACTGAGTCAAAGGTTGGTTTTGAAAGTGTGTGTTGTGTGCACGGGAGCATGTGTGTTACACATTGCCAAATTATTTTCTAAAATGATTGTACTAATTTACCCTGCCATGTGCAATGTATTGATTTCATCCCAACTTTACCTGTATTAAGTATTATCTTTTAAAAAAAGAAGCTAATTTCACCAGTGTAAAATTGTACCTCCTTTGTGACAATTTGCATTTCTGGTATTGCTATCAAGAAGGCTGATTTTTTTTATTTCTTCTAAAAAAAGAGGGGGGGATACATGTGCAGAATGTGCAGGTTTGTTACATAGGTATTTGTGTGCCATGGTGGTTTGCCGCACCTATTGACCCATCCTCTAAGTTCCCTCCCCTCAGCCCCCATCCCGCAAGAGGCCCTGGTGTGTGTTGTTCCCCTGTCTGTGTCCATGTGTTCTCAATGTTCAACTCCCACTAATGAGTGAGAACATGCAGTGTTTGGTTTTCTGTTCCTGTCTTAGTTTGCTGAGGATCATGGCTCCAACTTCATCCATGTCCCTGCAAAGGACATGATCTCATTCCTTTTTATGGCTGCATAGATAGTATTCCATGGTGTATATGTACCACATTTTCTTTATCCTGTCTATCATTGATGGGTATTTGGGTTCGTTCCATGTCTTTGCTATTGTAAATAGTGCTAAGAAGCCTGATTTTTTAAGACTGGGACAAGACATTTTAGGGACAAGTTTCTACTGTTTGACACATAGAAAAGCAACCTGAAGACTATTACTAGGGAATTGTCATAACATCTGTATTCTGACCAAAGACTCTGTTTCCCTGCAGTATTTCCAGCTCTGACAGCTAATTTCAATCTTCAGCTGGACTGAGAGGAAAGAGCAAAGGAAGCAGGATTTCAGTATTAAGAGAGTGCTGAGGGGATCCAGGGAAGGATTCATTTACCCAGCCACCTAAGAAACCATTCCACAACCTAGTGCTTAAAACTACCACGATCATTTGTTTAGCCCTGAATCTACAATGTGGGCGGAGCTCAGCAGAGACTCATCACTACTCTGTGTAGTATCAACTGGGGTGGCTCCAGTAGGTGAGGGGGGGTTCAATTCTAAGGTGGTCATTCTCATGGAAGGCCAGTGGGTGCTGCCTGTCAGCTCAGGGCTCAGCTAGGGCTGAGAGCCATAGCCTTAGTTCCTCTCCCTATGGGCCACTTCATGAGGACGTCTTACAAGCACTTTGACTTTTTCATACTTCAGTAGCTGGGTTCCAACAAGTGTCCAGAGAAATAGGAAGTGGAAGCTGCCCATGTATTAAGTCCTGGGCCCCAAACTGGCATAGCATCACACCACCACATTCTATTATTCAAACAGTTGTAGCCCAGAATCACAGGGAGGATATATACACCCACTTCTGAATGGAAACAATATAAAAAACACTTAGAGACTGTGTTGTGTTTATAAACTGCCATACAGAATTTTCAGCCCTTTGAGAAGCTGAAAAACTAGATAGTTGGAGCACAGTGGGCTAGTAGATATTATAGCACCAACCTCCACCTCTGCTTTCCAGAGTCCAGGGATGGGTTCTCCATTAACCTAGTCTACCTTTTCCACAACAAAGAATTCGGCCAACTGTCTCTTGGACCGACTTTTGCACTACGGGGAATCTGCAGTATTCCACCACCCCCCGCCCACACAAGCAATCAAGTCTCAGGGCTTTTAATCATCTGTGTAGTTGCTCTTTCCTATTAAGATTTTAGAGGTGGGTCTGAGCGTGTGATACATCTCAAGAAGAATAATGACATGAGGCATATTTGGTCCATGTACACTGGCAAGATGCTTAACTTCTAATGTGTTGACAGCCATATGTATGAGAATCCCGCCTGATTTCTGAGTGGTTGATTTAGGTATCTCTATTACTAGGAAAAGGGAAATTATTTGAACTGCAGTTTCTTGGTCCAGTCTTCCAAAGAATATTCCAAGAGACAATTTGGAACATAGAAGAAGATGTTGAAATCATCAGAGTGGTCTTCAGAAAAGGTTAGAATATGACAGGGCAGGGAACACAGCAGAGAGGAAGCATAATGAGGCTAATAATAATGTCAACACAATAACCATAATAATAGCTAATACTAATTGTACTTATTTGCATAAGTTTAAGTTTTCCATATATTAAGTCTGCAACCCTGGAAATAACCATTTTAGATAGGTTCAGTTATTTTCTACTTTTAATAGATGTGAAGTGAAGTAGCTTTTCCAAGATCAAGCAGCTAGCGGGTGGTAAAGCCAAAATATTCATAAAGTAGAGCCTGCTTTCCCATTGCTTTATATGAGGGTGCTTATCCTCCAGTGTGGTGAGAGGATGACCATCATCCAGGAACTCCCGAGGGTGTCATGCATTGCCATTCCTTTTTCAGCCATTTTGTGGGGTTGGGTTACAGTATTTTTGTTGATAGTTGAAAATAGAAAGTAAAAAACATGGCCAGGCATGGTGGCTCACGCCTGTAATCCCAGCACTTTGGGAAGCCGAGGCAGGTGAATCACCAGGTCAAGAGATCGAGACCATCCTGACCAACATGGTGAAACCCTGTCTCTACTAAAAATACAAAAAGTTAACTGGGCGTGGTGGCATGCACCTGTAGTCCCAGCTACTCGGGAGGCTGAGGCAGGAGGATCACTTGAACCCAGGAGGTGGAGGTTGCAGTGAGCCGAGATTGCACCACTGCACTCCAGCCTGGTGACACAGCAAGACTCTGTCTCAAAAAACAAAACAAACAGAGAAATGTAGACAAGCCTTCCGGAGATAGAGACTTGCCTTCTGATGTACTTCTCCCTCATATCCACTCTCCCTGGTCAGCCAGATACTTAAAAGAAGGGTTTCAAAGGGAGCCTCTCTTTAACTCAGAAGGGTCCAGGAGCCAGAGGAGCGAGCCGTGGGCCCTCAGTTTATTTCCAATCTAGAGCACCTGAGCAGGGAGGTACCCAATATACTCTTCTCCCTGACGTTGGGGTAGGTCCCTGCTGCACCACTGCCCTGTCATGCCTGGAAACAAAGGCTTCAAGTTAGGTCTAGGATGATAAGGAAGAGGCCTCTGACCACTGAGGTCCCTTAACTTCAAAGATAGAAAGGTAGGAGGAAGAGGTGGCAACCAATACGGAAGACTTAGGGAGACAGGATCCTCGCTAGCTCCCTGCATGAATCTTCTCTTGTATTTGACTTTTTCATAGAAACTTTTACTTATTTATTTTTCTGACACAGTTACCTGCTAGACTATTAGTCTAGAAGGGGGAAATAGTGCTGTTCATGTCTTAAAATAACCATCATAAAATCAAGCTAAAAAACTATGACAGTATTCTTATCTTAATAAATTCTTAAGTTCCTCTTTGTCCTCTCTGTTCCTTTTCCTCTGTGTTACCTTTTTCTGCTGCAGGGATTAAGATCACAGACATTGGAGTCAAACTGACTTAAGCCCCATTATTTAGTTTTGTGACCAAAGGCAAATTACTTCATTTCCTCATCTACAAAATAGCACCAACCTCCTAGGGGGTGCTTAGCATAATGCCTGGTGCTTTGTTAGCATGCAACCCTGGCTTGTTATAATCAGCTCTAATTTTCCAGTCTGCGACATCTAAGTATTACACCTAATTCCAGGTGTGTCCCATGAAAACAAAATAAGAAGGCCGGGCACGGTGGCTCACGCCTGTAATCCCAACACTTTGGGAGGCCGAGGCGGGCAGATCACCTGAGGTCGGCAGTTCGAGACCAGCCTGACCAACATGGAGACATCCCATCTCTACTAAAAATACAAAATTAGCCGGGCGTGGTGGCACATGCCTGTAATCCCAGCTACTCAAGGCTGAGGCAGGAGAATTGCTTGAACCCAGGAAGTGAAGGTTGCAGTGAGCCGAGATCGTGCCATTGCACTCCAGCCTGGGCAGCAAGAGTGAAACTCTGTCTAACAAACAAACAAACAAACAAAAACAAAATAAGAAGGTTAGCAAGCAAACTCTTCTCTTAGTAGAGCAGGCATGTGAAATATTTTCTATTTGGGCCTGGGAAGTTATTCCTACTGACAAACCATAGATCCTGCCTTCTAGGAGTTCACAGTCTAAAGAGGAAGACAGGAGGTAGAGGAGCAATTCTACCCACTGTAGCAAATCCACAGTAGAAATGGATAGAGTGTCCTGCGAGGAGAGCAGAGAGAGGGATGGAGAAGGTCTCAGAGTGGCCCTGGGTCCTAAGGATGACTAGGAATTTGCCAGTCAGAGGAGCTGCAGAAGGTGTTCCAGGTGCAGAGAACAACAGGAGCTAAGGGCAGGAGGCCTCAGCTGAGCTGGCCACTCACAGAGGAACTGCAGCAGTAGAAATAAGCTTGTGAATACTGATTTGAGCAAAAGTGTAAGCGATGTCAGTATAGCAGGGTGATGCAAACTGCGACTAAATAAAGCAGTGATAATAATACAACTTCTTCGCACTTGTATAGCACCTTTACAATTTATGAAGTATTTTTACTCACATTTTCTCACTTGTCCCTTTAAAAAAAAACCATGGTGAAAGAGGGAGTCAGCAGATGCATCCTTACCTCATCTCAGAAAAGGTGAGGTAAGGAGGGAGGAGGGAGCAGCCAGCAGTGCTGGAGGGATCCCTCCTGTCCTTCACACTGGCCTCCATTCCCTCTTCTCCCTTGGGCAGCTTGGATGCTGCTGAAAGACAGTAAGCAGAAGGTATAACCGACCCACTTGAGATAGAGCCTAGGGCCTGGGGACTGGTGATTAGAGCACCTCATAAACCAGGCCAGGCTGCGTCTACTTCTTGAATGTCCACTGATCTGAAGGCTGTCTGGGACTGTCAGCACACATGACATGAAAGAGGCGGCTCCACCTCTCTCCCCAGCTTGGAATAGATGCAGCCCCTCGGGAAGAAACCCACAGGTCCCTCCAGTTCTTTCCCCCAGTCCGGCTAGAGCGCCTTTCTTACTCTGGTTGTAATCCTACCTTGTCCCTGTATCCTTCATACAAAGGACCCCACACCCTTTGTGTTTCCTGGTTTTGTAATCCTTTCTTTTTTGTCAAAGAGCTGCAAGTCTCTAGAGTGAGAGTAGGTGGGGAAAAGGAAAACCAGTCACACTTTTCCCTCCAAAGATAATGAGGCTAATTTCTGTCAATCTTTTCACCAATGTTTAGCCTGTTTACGTGTCTACAGAAAGCAACATTCTTTTTTCTCTGTACCTCCCCAGGATGCCTCCTGTGATTAGAATAGAATTTGGGTCTCTAGGTCCAAGGCATTGGTCGATTTAGGAAATGGGCCAGACAATATCACTGGCTCACTGCTAAGTCCTATATGTCCTTTCCAGCAATTTCAAAATCAAGGGAAGTCCAAATCTCACTATGGTCACATCTGCAGCTGCAAGGACAAATGCCTACCAGAAATACTGCTACATAATTTAATGCTTAATTTAATAATTTAATGCATAATTTAATATGTTGGTGTGTGTGTATGTTCATTACTGGTGATTGTGGATGACCTGTCATTAGCAGTTCACCATCAGTGGGTAAAGGGCTCTGTGGAGATTTTTCAACTTTTTTTTTTCCTTGAGAAGGCACAGGGTCTCACACAGAAATTCATTCAACAAGAACTATTAAAACCCTGTGGACTAACCACTTTTTTGGGAGTTAGTTTATGGACATAAAAGACAGTTCCTGAACTCAAAGAAACCTACAATGCGGGGGAGTAAGTTATGAAAAGAAGGAACATACTATCATGTGATATGTGCTCTGATGAAAGTGAGCCCAGATTTTCATGGCCGAAGAAGGAAAAGAAGGAAAATCCTGGTGGGAAGTGATTTCTCATGAGGAATCAGTCATGAAGAGGAAGGGACAAGAAGAGCACTCCAGGTAGTGATGGGGACAGCACATCCAAAGGCAGAAAGGTAGGAGGAGCTGAGTTTGCACTGGAATGAGGGGGTGCTTTACCATGCCCAAAATATAAGGTGTTCAGAGAAGTGGCATCCAGACGCTGTCCTCTGGTCCCTCTTGGCCTCATAGTTGTAAGACCAATGCTGAATGTCACTGTGGAACCTAGTTTTGATTTTTGTCAATGCAAATCCATTTTGAGCCTCTCTGAGATTAGCCGTGGAGGTCATAGAGCAGTGGGCCTGGAGACACATAACCCAGAAGCCTCTTCTCAGCAGTATGACCTCCAGCAGTTCTTTAACTCCTTGTCTGAAAAGCATCTATTTACTAATTCAGCAAATATTTGCCAAGTAGATAGTGAGTTCCAGATGCTATAGTGGGTAATAAAGATAAAGTATAGAACAGACAGACACGACTTCTGTTCTCCTGAAGCTGACACGAAGTTCAGTGGGGAAAATAGCTTCTGCCCTAAGCCTCTGAAGGGCAGCTTTAAGGACTAGAATAGATAAAACATATTTGCTTTGAAGAGCATAAAACACTGTAAGTGAAAAGCTCTTCCCCCAAACCCTGGTCTAGGCTGAATATCGATGAGAGCTAGGCACCCCAGTCCCCACCCACACACAGAAGTTTATTAAATCTCAGCTGCAAAGTACACTGGGAATGCAGAGAGGGGCTAAGAAACCATTCAGAGGTCCTGAGTGTATGTGAACTGAGCTTCCCACAGCACATCGTACAATTGTGTCTCCTTTAAGGAGACACTTAAAGGCCGTATTTCCCAAGGCCACATGGTTGTGGGGGAAAAGTGCACCCTCTGCCATTTCATCTGGGACGCCATCAGAATGCCAAGTCCACATTCGTAAGTGCCAGCGGAGGCTCGGTCGCTGTTCAAGGCATCAGTCAGTTTGTAGTACAAAGCCCATTTGTGATTCGGCGTCACAGATCAGAGGCAGCGATCGCAGCGCTCTCCTGTCTCAGGGTACAGAGGGAGCACATGTACTTTGTATCCTAGGCAACGGCAATGCTACAGCAAAAAACTTAGACATGTGAATTGGGAGGAATTTTACTTTGAGTAAAGAACCGTTTTCAACCCAGGCACCAAACTCAGAATCATAAAATGTCACAACTTGGAAGGGGCCTTGGAGATCACCTGTGTTCTCATTGTATAGATTGGGAAACCGAGGCTGGAAGAGGCAAGTTGGATTTCTCATGGTCTGTCGGATCCTTAGAGGCTGAGTTAAGAGTAGAACCCAGATTTTTTACCTCCCTGTTATTTCCAGGTGTGTTTAATGTCTGGGATAAGACTAACATCCTCCAAGGTGATTCATAAGGAAGGTGAGAATAAATGTAGATAAGGGTAATATAATAGTGTTTGAAGCATAGTTATCTCTGGCATTAGAACCACACACCCTTCCTCAAGGTTGTACCTTTTGCCTTGAACAGGCTTCCTGGTACTCACCTCGTCTGATAGTGATTTTTATGGTGCTTACCATGTGCCAGGATCTCTAGTAAACTCTTTCAAGAACTCCTTCAGTCCTCAGCAACTCTATGAGGCAGCTGCTAGTAGTGTGATCCCGTCCCCAGTGTACAGGATAATGGAGGTACCAAGTGGTGAACTCGCTCACCCAAGGTCAGATCACTGGTTGCGCAGCAAAGCTGGGGCACCTACCTGGGTAGCCTGGCTCCAGAGCCACATTTTCTGCCCCATACTCCACTGCCCAACGCTCCATCCCTGGCAGCAGCAAGGGCTGAGTTTGCTTAATACCCTCTTGGTCTTGCATCGATTTAGTAAAAATTAGGAACTGAGATTTTAAGAACGTGCATGGATTGACCTAAACTCCCATTTTGCCTCTGTGGACCCAGAGGTTTCAGAAGTTCATAGTCCATCAGATATGGAGCCTAGACAAAAGGCTGCAGGTAGGCACAGGTGTACTGACTCAGGCTTAGCCTGGGCCTTCCCTGAGCTTCGCAGGACATAAAATTCACCTGGGCTGTTTATTATTCTCATTCTTGGTCACAGCTCCATCTTTAGTCCAGAACTATCAAATGGAACCTAAATGATCATGGGCCACATTTCCATCAGTAGGACAAAATATATTAAAAAATAATTACTTTGTAATAATTATGAACTCACAAGAAGTTGTAATAATAGTACAGAGAGTTCCATGTCCCCTTCACCCGAGAAGTACATTTTGAAAAACAAGTTAGGATTGACTTACAGAATCCTGATAAGGTTAATGCTCTAGATCCTTCTGAGCAATCAGTAATCTTTCTCTGCATTTGTTAGAGACGGGCAACTGTTACTGTACTTTCATATACAGAAGGCAAATATTAATACAAAGGCCTTATTTTTGGTGACCGAAAACCAAAGGACTTGGGACTAAACATTCTTGGCTTTTAAAATTTCACTTCTCTTCCTCTGGGTCGTTAGAGTTTTAACCCTTCTGAAAACTCATCACCAACTGTTTTAAAGCATGACATCACCTGAGAACCCCTGATGAGGCACTTTGCAGAATATCAAGCCTGAAGACATGAGCCTTTTAAAATAGAATGAAATCTCGTTGTTGGCAGTGAGGCTAACATAGATCATTGAACTCTGTTGTGACATCTGGGTTCTGCACTGGCTTCGCCACTCCTGGATCGTGAGTCTCTTAATTTATCTGCTTGTCCTTTGTCAGACAGGAATAGGAGCAGCAGCCCATCCTCAGTCCTTCTTTGCCAGGGTATTCATTTCTTTGAAAGCCTGAAAAGGCTCCATGGAGTACATTGAAAGCTATGGCTACATGGTGGTTGCATCAGACAAGTCACTAGCATCAGAACAAACATATTCTACTTCTGTCATCCCAGCCCAAAGGGCAGAACCAGGCATAGACCCAGGCCCTATTATCCTGAGCAGACTGTCACATGCAGGCCATATGGCAGCCTCAGCAGGTCATCTAGTAGAATAAGCCAGTGTTCCACAGCCAGGCTGAGTCCTTTGGCATCTGGGTCATCCCTTGGAACCTTGAGCCCTTCCTTTGTCTAGAATGGCTCCTTTTCCTGGAGGCTGAAGGGGAGGAGCCTGGCCTGGCTGGGATATGTGTATGGAGGAGATAACCAAAAAAGAAGGCTTTTAATTTCTCTTGTCAGTTAGCCTTGAAAGCCCTTCAGTTCCCCTGAAAAAAGGAGACACCATTGTTCATTTCTGCCACAACAATCTCCTGCTGCGTGTGTGTGTATGTGTGTACATATATACACACACATTACAAATGGTGTAAACGACATACCATACACAAATACAAAATAGTTTTGTATTTTTAGTAGAGATGTGCTTTCACCATGTTGGCCAGGCTGGTCTCGAACTCCTGACCTCAAGTGATCTGCCCACCTCAGCCTCCCAGATTGCTGGAATTACAGACGTGAGCCACCGCGCCCGACCTAATTATTGAATTCTTATCAGGCACAAGGGGTTTGGCTACATGCTTTACATAGGTTATCGCATTCTATATATATATATATATATAGTAGAAGGTTCCTTATGCATTATATTTTCACAAAGCAAGTTATTATCTTGATATCTTAAGAGGCTGATATATTTTGTCATCTTCCTGGATAGCAGATTTTCTGCTTATGTATCAGGCTCATATTCTCATTAGTTTCTTGTATTATTTTCACTTTTAATGAGGATTGTTTCTAGGACAATTTTGCTTTAAAATGAATGTTATTCAATTTGAGTTAGGGCAGACAGGCAAAAACTTGTAGGCAAATTGGCGCTAGAATTGTGGTCCCCAGAGCAATGGTTCTGATCAGAGGTCAGATCCTGGGATTCTTGTCCAGGTTTGCTTAGAATTGGCAAAGACAGGTTAGATCCTGTTTTCTGTCCCTTCTTACCCAACTCTTGTTAAGTTCAGTTCCTTTTTGAATTATTAATATGTGACCAAAGTATTACTGATTCAGATATTCATGTGCTTTGCTTTAAGAAAATCCAGACTTAAAGTGAAAACCTTGCATAAGAGGTTTTTAATTTTCAGAAAACTTAAGTCGACAGCTTTATCATGTACATAAAATATAACTCAAATAAAATTGACCCAACTTTGAGTAAGACACGATTTTAAGAGCAAGGCATTAATAAGGATCACCCAGACTTCCATAGCCTCAGCCTCCCCTTTCTTCTCTCCCATGGTATCTACTGCCACCTGCGTTTTTTTCTCTTCTGTCAGAATCCAGCATGTTCTGATTCGCTGGGTAAGATCAGATCTTATAAATGTCTTCATACTGGTTTCTGGCTTATGGTATGTTCTATCGTTACTTAATTTATAACTGGAAAAAAGGCCATTGGCCAAAGAAAAGAATTTCCCATTGCAGAATTTCAGGCATAACCCAGCCATTAGTCAAGCTGATTTTCATTTTATATTTGTTTGTTAGGTAGTGAAGAGTCACATAGGATCCTTCTCTGCCAGTCCCGTATACCCACTCTCTAATCTCAGGAATAGCCCTGCTTTTCTTCCCTTTGCTCTGGGAAAGCTGCAAAGTAAGCAGGAATTTCAGTAGTGGAAGTGGGGTGGTTGACAGAAATCATTTAGTTATTTGGCCTGTGTTGCCCATTTCTGGTGGGCAGTTTGTTAATGATGGGTAGGTGTGAAAAGAGGCATCTGTTGCCTTTTATAGAGAACCTCTTGGTTTTGCAGCACCTGAAGCTCATGAACTGGAGGCTAATGAGGATGCTGTGCCAGTGCTGCAGGAGAATGATGGTAGACTCAAGATTTGCTGTTGGGTTGATGGTGGAGAGCTGTTCATTTTGATGTGGCCTGTGTGCCACAACAGAGTCCTGTCAGTGTTCTGCCTTCTTTCTTTATTCCTCCATTCATTAAGTATTTACTGAGGACCTGCCAGGTGCCAGGCCCTGCGTCTGATCCTGGCAGTAAAGAGGAAAATGATCCCTTGAGTAGCACAGCCCAATAGAGAAAATGTGAAAATCAGTAACATTGCTGTGGAGTGATAAGTTCTGCAATAGAAGTATTTATACAATATCATAGTATGACTAGCTGTCCTGAACGGAGCAGTGTGGCTGAAGAGGGAAGAATGAGAAAGGGGAGAGGGCCAGGTAAGTTTTGAGCTGGTGAATAGACAGTTTTCAAGAAGGACATTTTAGAAAGAACAGCGTGTGCAGAAGACACTGCTTTGGGATCCAGGTGGGGACGTATCAGTAGGTGAAATGGAGAAGCTGGCAAGAATAGAATTGTGACGGATCTTGTAAATCTTGGAAATGAATTTAGACTTTACACATAGGCCTTCAGGAACCATTAAAGTGCTTTTAGACAGGGATGTAACTTGATAGCATTTGTGTTTTAGAAAGATCATTCTGGTGGCATTGTGGAGAATGCACTAGAAGTCTAGGAGAACAGAAACCAATGAAGAGTCAATTCTAGACCAATGAAGAGATAGAAGCAATGGGACATACTGACAGGTTCAAAGGAGAGGATGATGGAGAGGGGGCCGTCTAGGAAGACTCCCAGGCTTAAAACACAAGTGCCTGAGAAGGATATGAAAAATAGCAATAACAATAATAATAGTTGTAAATCTTTTTTTTCTTTTTCTTTTTTTGGAGATAGAGTTTCATTCTTGTCGCCCGGTCTGGAGTACAGTGGCACGATCTCAGCTCACTGCAACCTCCGCCTCCCAGGTTCAAGCAAATCTCCTGCCTCAGCCCCTCGAGTAGCTGGAATTACAGGCACACACCACCATGCCTGGATAATCTTTTTATTTTTAGTAGAGATGTGGTTTCACCATGTTGGCCGGGCTAGTCTCGAACTCCTGACCTCAAGTGATCTGCCCACCTCGGCCTTCCAGATTGCTGGGATTACAGACGTGAGCCACCGCACCCAACCTAATTATTGGATTCTTATCAGGCACAAGGGGTTTGACTACATGCTTTATATAGATTATCTCATTCAATCATCGTAATAATATTAGTGCTATTATTATCCTCATTGCAGCCAGGAAAACAAGAAAGTTTGAAAGTGAAGTAACAGGCCCCAAGTCACATGGCTGGTAAATGGTAGTGCTTACATTTGAAGCCAGGTACTCCGAGCTCTAAACCTATGCTCTGCAGGAAATTCAGCAGGAGGAGACATCAAGGCAAAGTATCTTAAGTTCAGTTTTAGACTACTGAATTGAAATTGCCTATATTTTACCAAGGTCAAAATATCTAGCGGGGAGTTGGACAGCTGGATTGGAAGTGAGGAGTGTGGTGTGTGCTGGACGTGTGATCTGAGATTAGGGAACTGGTTGTAGTAAAGAAGGTAGGTGTCATGTGAGCACATCTCTGGAGATCCGGGATGGAACTGGGAAGAACGATATCCAACGGGCAAGCATGTTAAGACAAATTTGGGAAGACGATGAAAAGGAGCAGCTAGAGAGGTGGGGAGAACTAGGGGAGTCAGAGGTAGAGTTTGAAGATCGGATGGAATGACCAGTGAGATTAAATGCCTCAAGGAGATGAAGGAAGATTTAAAATGAGGATTGCCTTGGATTTGGCAATTAGGTGATTGATGCATAGGCATTGAAGTTAGGCTAGAGTAGGCTACAAATACAATGAAAAGTGAGAAAATGGAGAATATGGACTCAGGCTTCTTTTCAAAGAAGCCTGGCTGAGAAAGGAAGTGGGAGAGAGAGAAAGCAGAGGCAGCCTCAAGGTCAGGGGAATGGCTGTTTGTTTATGATGATAGTGACTCGAAATGCTTGGATGTTGAGGAGAAAGAACCCTGGAGCAGTGCGAATTACACCAGGATGTGTATCCCACTAGATAGGGGAAGTAGGAATCCCTCTAGCTGTCAGGAGAACATGGATTCTTAGAGAAAAAACAGGTTTCTACAGTTGTAATTTCGCAGCCCGCTTGTATTGCATAAAATCAGTCCAGATTGGTGAAGTGACTTGTCTCTGGCCACCTAGCCAGTCTGTGACCCCAGATCTCCTAGTTCTTGGCCTCTTTCCTCTCTCGCTGCCAGTGTCGGTGGGAGAAGAATCATCCCTGATTTGTTCCTCATGGTGTGAGTCTCCACTGCTCCCATCAGAATGCACATCTTCACAGATTCTGATGTGTCAGCAGGGCTTCAGCTGTGTGGAAGGTGAGTCACAGAGCTGCTTCATCATTTCCTCCACATGCCATGGGGCAGAGTTTTAGATGGTTAATTATAAAGTGTCAGTAACATAACAGTGCTAGAAGCCTCTTCCTCTAACCTGGGAACTCACATTCCCAGAAGGAGGAAGGGTCTCAGAGTCAAGGGCCTTTCAGCAATCTCCTTATGGCCCACAGTGAGAGAGGATGTATGTATTTGTTCAGACGTGGCACCTGCACACAGAACCTGTGTGCATGAGGTAGGGGTGGGAGTGGGGGAGTAGCAGTGGTGATTTCTTAAATGGAAAAGCCTCTGCTCCTTTAAAACACCACATCAGCCAAGAGTTACTTGGTGAGCCTGGAGGCAAGGAGCACCCATGCTTTTCAGAAGGGCCCAGGGTAGCCTGCCCCAGCTCTACTTAGGGGTCTCCTGGAATCTGTTTATATATAGTGATGATTAATAACCTAGTCTTCTTACCACGCATGGAAGGTGAAAGAAGGCCTGGAATTCAGTGGATATTACCTTCTTCTATTCCAAAGCTTGTGGTGTCAGCCAAGCTGTTATACCATTCTGATTAAATACTGACAGTGATCATTAAGCTCTAAAGCCCTGCCCAGAACACACTGCTTAGAATCTAGGCACACGAATGCTATATAAACCTAAACCTCCCTTTTATAGTTGATCTTAAGTTATAACCCTCCTTGTCTTGGTAGGCTCCAAGGTATAGCAATCAACGTGCTTCTCTTTGCTCTCTCTCAACTTACCTAAATCCACTGCTCCTTTTTTGTTTAGTCTCAGGAGGCTCTCGTGATCCATAGTTGGTAAATGGATAATTCCTGTAACGCCAGGTGCCATCATTCTCATTGACTACAGTGTGAGCAGTGCCCCCTGAAATGTCCTAGACTACAGAGTGAATGGTGCTCTTTGTACCACAGATCTAGTTCCACCCCCTCTTCTTCCTTTAGTTAGTTACAGTATTCTCAGCTAAAAGAGTCCACGCTCTTGGGAAGTGGAAGTGCCGGGGGCCCATCCCCCCTGGGTCTGCTGTCCTCTGTTGTTTGTTTAGCGGTATTAAATCAATCTAAATTAGACTGGAGTCCAAAATGCTAACCTTGCACTAAGAGATTCAGCGGGGATGTGGTGATTCAGGACACGTGGTTCATTCTTCTGTTTATTCCTTTATTCACAGGTGATTCACAGTTGTCTTGGGAATTGACAACTGTGAGATATACTTGACCCAAGGGACTGAAAAAATCTTCCCTAGTTTCTGAAAAGTTAGAGGGACTTAACTAGGCCAAGGACGGGAGGCAGAAAGGGCCATCTAGAGGGAAAGCAGGAGCAAGGCTTGGTAGGTGGCATGACATATTCCAGGGCTCAAAACAGAGGCAGGGTGGTAGAAGCACAGGAAAAAAGAGGGATAGAGGCCCAAGGTGAGACAGGACTCCTTGTGAGAGGGGGCAGGACTCAGAACCTGAAAAGCCTTGAAGGCCACATTTAAAAGATTTGGGCTCCATCCTAGGAGTAATAGAAGGTTACTGGAGGATTATGAGATGCCGTGATTAGGTATATATTCTGAAAAGATCATTCTTGTTGTATCTAGAAAACGAATGGGAGATAAACAGGCAGACAGAGAGGTGGGTAAACCATCAGAAGAATGTGGTATGAGGAAAAGCAAGGAAAGGCGGTGTTTGGAAAAGCTGTGAACTGTCAACTGCATCTAAAGCTACTGAGCAGTCAAATGAAATAGGACTGGAAAATGTCCATTGCCTTTAGGTACCTGTAGATCATCAGTCTCTACTGAGAGAGGAGCTAGAACACAGAAAGTAGAAGAATGAGCAGGAGGTGAGGAAATTATAGCAGAAGAGCAAAATTTGTTTCAGTGCCAGTAAAGAGCAGTGAAGACCCCGGTGATAGCTTGAGTGGGCTCAGGGCTACAGAAGGTATTTTCCTTTTGTGTGTGTGATGAGGGAGACATGGACACATTTCAATGCTGATGGACAGTATTTAATTGGTTAAGAGTTACAGAAAACACCAAAAAGAGAGAAATATAATCAGCGTCTTTTTATTCCAGAAAAGAGTGAAGAGATTGGATTTAAAGTGTATGGGGGGCCGGGCACAGGAGCTCACACCTGTAATCCCAGCATTTAGGGAGGCCAAGGTGGGCAGATCACTTGAGATCAGGAGTTTGAGACCAGCCTGGCCAACATGATGAAACCACACCTCTACTAAAAATATAAAAATTAGCTGAACGTGGTGGTGCACACCTGTAATCCCAGCTACTTGGGAGACTGAGGCAGGAGAATTGCTTGAACCCAGGAGGCGGAGGTTGCTGTGAGCCAAGGTTGCACCACTGCACTCCACCCTGGGTGACAGAGCAAGACATTGTCCAAAAAATAATAATAATAAAATAAAAATTTTAAAAAGCACATGAAAAAGAGTTGATGTATTTGGCAATGGGAAAGGAGAAAATGGAGGAAGCTCCCATGTTACAGCTTTCATGTTCTATGTGAAGTAAGCTGTGGGTCAGGAGGAAAGAATGTAAGTAGCAGAGTATGGAGACAGCAGACCAGGGCCTTAAAGAAAGTGGGAAGTTTACATTTATGGATTTGGGGAGTGGTCTAATATAATTGAGAAACATAGGATCTCCATGGAGTTTTTGATGCTATTTGTAGTTGATGACAAAGAATTCTGTTATATTACTAGCGACTTGTCCCAGAGTGTGGTTGTCTCAACTAGTGCTCAGCTGCTCTGGGGAAGGTGCAGAAGGTGAGTGGCAGAGTTCATTCGAGGTTAAGATGTTGCAAGAAAAGCTGACAAGGACACAGAGGATGGAGAAGTCAGCAGCACAGGCAGAATAATGGACATGATCGACTATTGACTATTGTACCTAAGATGGATAAAGAGGTATGTCAAGATCAGAGAAGACTAATGACCAGCAGAGAAGAGAACAGTTAGTGGGCTGAAGGTCCTGATGAGAAGAAAGTAGAGCAGTATGAGCAAGCTGGAAGAACAAGAGGATAGCATCAGAGCACACAATGCTTTACTTTATGATTCTGAGGCGGAAATCCCCATATGGAACCATGGGCTGAGGCTGGTAAAGTCTTTGTAAAGCTAGAGAACATGACTGGGAAACTATCAGGTAAAAGAGAGGAGGAGGGGCAGGACTTATACCAAAGACTTTTTGTAAGATCATGGAGGCCCAAGGTCTGGAAGACTCATCAGGAAACTAAAAGGAAGCAACTCCACATTCAGATCCTGAGGCAGGAGGAGTAGGAGAGTCTAAGCAGATCCTCTTTGCATAGTGACATCTTGGGACGAGAGCTAGGGGATAGCTTTCAAATCAACATGGTTTCTCTCTGGGTTCTTTGGGCTAGTGATAAAGTAGGTCTACCCCATTTCTACATTCTCATTTCCTTTGAGCTATCTAGTTTTCAGGAAGACAAAGACTGTGTACCACTTTCTCCATCTGGGATTTGTTAATTTCAAATTTGGCCACTATGCTGTAAACATAAAAAGAACTTGTGGCCAGATATGGTGGCTCACGCCTGTAATCCCAGCATTTTGGGAGGCCCAGGTGGGAGAATCACTTGAGGCCAGAAGTTCAAGACCAGCCTAGGCAACGTAGTGAGACCTCATCTCTACTAAAAGTACAAAATAAATTTTTTTAAGTTGAAAAATTTGCATTAACCTTCCCTATAAATTCCCCTGCCCAAAGAACTCGCCTTCAATATTTCTTTTAGTTTGTATCTGGTAACAACAAATCTTTGAGTTTTTATTTATATAAAACATCTTTATTTTGCCTTCATTTTAGAAGACTATTTTTACAGGTTGTAGAATTCTAGGCTAGAAGTTTATTTTCTTTCAACAACTTAAAAATGTCATTCTATGGCCTGCTGGCTTCCATTGTTTCTACTGATAAGTCAGCTGTCTGTATTATTCTTGCTTTTTGGAAGGTAATATATCTTAGTGTTCAATATTTTAAAAATTTTTCCTTGTTTCAACATTTTGAGTATGATGTGTCTTAACTGTTATTTCCTTATATTTAGAACTTCTTAGAATTTCTTTCATGTGTGGCTTATAATCTTATATCGGTTTTGAAAATGTGCGCAGCCATTATCTTGTAAAATATTGCTTCTGTCCATTTCTCTCTCTGCAGTCTCAGGGACTCCAGTATGTTAATCCTTTCACAAAATCCTATGTCTCTTACTCTCTTGTCTGTCTTTTTCAAACTTTTTGCTCTCCATATTTCTGTCTGATAATTTCTATTTGTTTGTCTTCTTACTCACTAATCTTCTCTTCACCTCTGGCAAATATGTTGCTAAACACATCTATTAAGAAGATGTGTTATTTATTGTGCCTTTTTTTTTTGAGACAGTCTCTCTTTGTCACCTAGGCTGGAGTTCAGTGGTGCAATCTCAGCTCACTGCAACCTCTGCCTTCCCGGTTCAAGTGATTCTTCTGCCTCAGCCTCCTGAGTAGCTAGGATTACAGGTGTGTACCACCATGCCTGGCTACTTTTTGTATTTTTAGTACAGAAAGGGTTTCACCATGTTGGTCAGGCTGGTCTCGAACTCCTGACCTAGTGATCTACCCACCTCGGCCTCCCAAAGTGCTGGGATTATAGGCATGAGCCACCGCGCCCAGCCTTGTTGTTGAATTTTTATTTAATTCTCTTTTATAGATTCCAGTTCTCTGGTGAAATTCTCCATCTTGTCATCTTTTTTTCTTGGATAAAAAAAGCACAGTTATTTTCAAAACATATATTTGGTAACTCTAATATCTGGGTTACCCGTGGACCTATTTCTATTGTTTTTTTTTTCTCTCTCTCTCAGTTGCAGTTTTTGGAATTTCTGATAATTTCTACTTGAATGTTGAGCAATGTATGTAAATAATTGTAGTCTCTGGATGATGTTATCTTTTTCTCAAGAAGTGTTATCTTTTCCGGCAAGCAGCTGGAGTGGGAGATTATATCCATTCAGTCTGGGACTTAGCTTACTGGATTGGATTGGAATTTTTGTAAATCATGGTTTACCTCACATTTTTCTCCTCTTCTAGAGTGTAGCTTGTCAGGGGGCAAGATGATAGCCTTTGGTTATTTACTGGTACTCCCTTCTTGGTGGGTCCAAAACTTGTGACTGCCAGAAATTTGACTTTTCTTTATAGCTATACTCTCATTTTTATAGAGCCTTAAGCTCTATGAAATTAGCAAACATAAAATTATAAAAATGTAACAGTATATTATAATATAAATATATTATGTATAATAATATAAATGTAAATATTATATAAAATCATCAAATCTCCATAAGGTAAAATCAAATGCTGAGTTTGGGGCTAAGCTCCATGTACCTCCCTTTTCCCAAGTATCCTGTCACTCACGCCCTGGTTATTCTGGCAGCTCTGAACTCCCATTAAGAGCTTTCCTCATCATATTTAGTATTTAACATTAACAGTGTATGGGAGAAGTTCATATAAAATACCAAAAACTGAATAAACATACCTAGTCAGGCATTCTTGCTCTCTGACTGTGTCACAAACAGGAATGACTTCATGTAGGAATGTTCTTTACCCTAAGCTTGCATGTGAGGAAGACGGTTTCCTCTTTTTAGGAGGCCTGTCCCTCTGTGAAGCTGTGCCTTATCCTCCAAGAATGCTCCTGTCATTGTTAGGATGGTATACATAAACAGTTTGGCAAATATCTGTACAAGATGAAGGAATGAACGTTGCTTTTGTTTTCCACCTTTTTGTGAGACAGGACGTAACCAGAATAGACATGATGATATTCACTAAAATTTACTAAAGACTTACTGTGGAGCAGGCTCTGTGTTAGATGCTTCGTACCGATTATCTCATTTAATCCTAAACAGAGCCTATGAGGTAATAAAGATAGTTCTTCCCATTTCATATTTGATGAAACTGGGGCTTAAAGAGATGAAGTTAATTTAAACAGGGCCCAAGAGCCAGGAAGTAAATGGCACAAACAAGTTTGAACTCAGATTTTTCTAATCTTCAAGATCCATGTTTTTTTCCCAACATTTCATCCTGCTGCTTGGCCTGCCCTTTTCAACATAACTAGTATCATGATTTCATTGACCCCTGGACTCCTGATACGTCTTCTTATATAAAGTCAGAGCTAAGTAGTCTGAGGGATTTACATGCAAAGACATCCCCTTTCTGGTACATTGCTTTCAGGTATTTCCAGATTCTTCCCTCCCCGACCCAGCCTTTGAAATATGTATCACATTAAATGCCTCCATTTATAACTACTATGGCAAGTCTGAATGTTTTTTTTTTTTTCAAAAATACAGCTTTATGCAGAGACAGGAAGCAGTTAGTGGTAGGGCTTTATTTTGGGAGGATTAGAGTGGTAGGGGGTGGGGCATGGGGAGAAATTGCTTTCTGCAGTGTCAGATGAATGAGTTATAGGAAATGATAGCTCAGCCAGCAGCTTGGTGCTTGCTAGTGAGTCAGCAGTGATTCCATCCTCAGCCCCAGTGCTGGGATCACAGCTGAGAGACACTCTTCCTGTTGAGGGCTCCTCCCCACCCACTGTCTGGGACATGGAGGCTCTGCTTACCTGATGTGAGCCCTTCAGTTACCTGTCACGGAGGAGAAGGAGACACAGAACAATCTTTTTGTTTCAATGCAGATGTTTCTACACGTCTTTGGGATTAATTGGTATTTCTAATTCTTTTTCCTGATATCCAACAGAAAGATTCAGTGACTTTCCATCTAGAGAATGATGATGTTTGGGACCGGTGTCAAAGCAGAAGCTAGTTCTTAGGGCAACATTTTATACTTTTATACTACTTCAACTTTAGAAGGTATTTATAAATGATCAAAACAGTATGGAAAAGCAAGACAGGAAGACACTCCTTCAGAAAAAGGGGTAAACAAGGAAAAACCATCTTGTCAGGACAATGGAAACCATGTAGAGGTAGTAAAAAACTAGAACCAAATCATTGTGGTTGTTGGGGTAGGATAGTAGGATTATCGGTGATTGCTTTTTTGTTTTGTTTTATTACTTTATTTTCCAGGTCCAATACATAGGCACATGTTGTAAAATTTATTCTATAAGTAGTCCTTTAGTGTTTTAAAATAACTAGTTGTGAAAAATAACTGGCCAAATAACTTTAATATTTTAGGATATCTTTTCCCCAAGCCCTGATGAGACTCTTAAAGTCAATCTAGTCATACCCAGGATTTTCTAGTAGGAAATGGGTAGAGAGGTCTAACTTTTCTCAGAATTTCCTATGTGCCAGGCATTAGCTTCCTTTTCACTCTAAGAAGGTGCTATTATCCATATTTTACAGATCAAGAAACTAATGCTCAAAGAGATTGAAGGAACGTTCCCAGGCCAATTGTTAGTATGTGGTATAATTTCATCCATGCCCAAGTCCTACTGACTCCAAAGTCCACACTCTTTTAACTTTAGTACAAAATGATGCCACCACAGTTTCCATTCCACTTGCTTTTTGTAAGGCAGTTTAAATATGTTAACATACTGCTGGTTGATCATCCACGAAAAAAACTGTTGCAATATATTATTCTCTTTTTGAAAAACTGGGACGCTAAAATTCACATATACTTGACTTGTACTTTAGTTAGAGAAATATTTAGAGCATTGGATAGCATGCATATCTGTGTGCTTCACCTGAAGTCCATAAAAAAGGCACAGTAAGTACCTGATTTAGTGGTTGGACTCCCCTGGAATTTGGAGTGACTCTCATGATCTCTCCCAAAGTTCTTAGATACGTAAGACTGATGATAAAGTAAATGTTTTGTTGTTCAGAACAGTAGCTGGAAGTGACAGTTTTGGTTGAGGGAGGGGTGTTATTGTTGCAAAGTAGAACACTTACAGCTTCACAAAAATATCCATCTCATTGGCCCAACAGGGCCCTCATTTATCTTTTTGATAAGCTAATAACATTTAAAGATCTCTTCAATTTTTTACTGTTATTATAATGCAATTAATGCTGTGTTTTGATGGCTTTATTGAGGTATTGATATATAACAAATTGCATGTATTTAATGTACAATTTGATTAAATTTAACACCTATGAAACATCACTTCAGTAAAAATGATGAATATATCCATTTTCCCAAACAGGTTTTTGTAATGCTGTATTTTTGAAGGAAAAAAAATTCAGTCATTTATGTTCCCCTTTCCATTTGGTGAAAAGGAGCCTGGACAGGGACCCAGATTATGTGAGTCTGGACTCCAATCTCGCCTTAACTAGCCCCACACAATTCAATGAGCCCTTTAATTATTTTTGGCCCTTGGATTTTCATCTGAAAAATGAGGGAGTTGGACTAGATGGTCCCTAAGGACCCCTACAGCTCTGAAGTTCAATAAAGCTAAAAGGACTGGTGTACTTAGGGTATTGGTTTGTGTCCAAATGGTTTTATGTAAAAACATGGTCTTCCCTAGTGGCCTGGTGTCAGCTGTGCCACTTCATCCCCGCCTTGCTTTGCTTGATTGGTTATCATGGAATCATTGTATTTCTTTTAATTCCCTTTCACCCTGATTCAGGGTCATTCATGTCATTGTCTCCATGTTGGTCTTGCTAAGCATAGGGAAATACTCGACTTAAGAATTTAGGGCTAATGCTTGGGTAATGCTGGGAATTTGGCAACACCATAAGCAAAGAGCTGAGGAGGGATTATGACAGGATCATCAGCCCTCTGGCTATTTTTGAGGCAGCTTGAGCATTTTATGGGGGGCAGAGACAAGCTGTATTAGATATATTTCAGGACTGGGGGAAGGGAAGAGGATTGGAATTTAATTAAAATTCTCATCCCAACTTTGCCCATCTTCTTGCCAAGTCAGCAGCTAGCATTTCTGTTCATGGTTCTGGTGACTCTGCTGTGATGACATATGATTACCTCCAAAATTCTTGTGAATTTGCTGAAAACTTCAATATGCTCGACCAGATGCTTTAATCAGGACTGGCATGCTGCCATCTTTTGCCTGTGTTTTTGGCGATACCTGATCTACCACTGCCAGCATTCCTGGTGGGAAAGGGGATTTGGAGGGAGCTGATGGTGAAAACTGAGCTGATGACAAGCAAGAAACCTATTTCATTGCAGCATAGCGATCTTTCCAAATTGCTTCTGTTTTCCAGGTAGCTCAGTGGCATTTCTGAGCAGGGGCTACCCTGACTTCACCTTGGCCCACCATGAGGGTCTTCCTGCTTTGTGCCTACATACTGCTGCTGATGGTTTCCCAGTTGAGGGCAGTCAGCTTTCCTGAAGATGATGAACCCCTTAATACTGTCGATTATCACTGTAAGTCGTCTCAAGAACAGTCTTCTATTCTGAGAAGGAAGCTTTTCTGTTTTTCATTTTCTAAGCATGTTCATTTTCAGAAAGAGGCAGAGATTTTTTATGTCTTAAACATGAATTTGCATCTGAATTTATCAGTAATCATGTCCTAGCGTTTGGAGAAAACGGGACAGTTTTGTTGGGTGCTTTTCTACAGCAACCCATATATAGGTTATATATGTGGAGTTAAAAGAAAAAGACCATTTGCTGACATTCACTGCCTTTTATTCATTTATATTCAAGACCTTAAGAGAGGAATTTAGTTAAAACCCTTCTACAACAAGTATATACGGCTAATCAATGCTGTTTATTGATCCCTCAGCTCCATAATCCTGAATGATGGTTTAGCCCATTTTTACTTGCAGATTCAAGGCAATATCCGGTTTTTAGAGGACGCCCTTCAGGCAATGAATCGCAGCACAGGCTGGACTTTCAGCTGATGTTGAAAATTCGAGACACACTTTATATTGCTGGCAGGTAATTTTCCTCTCATTGGTTTATTAGATTAAAATTCTTTTCTCTAGTGGTGCTTGCATTAATGTGTCTAGTTCATGAAAAACTAATATGTGATTGTGATCAAAAATTGCAAGTAGCCAGAAATATTCACTGAGAAGAGTCAGTGTTGTGTACCAGGAACAAAATACAAAGCTCAAGCCTTCAGCGGTGCTATTTTATTACTGCCATCAAGAAATCATACACCATTCTTTTTTCCTAAAGCAGCAGGGAAAAAAAAACCTTTCTTTATGCGTTTTTAACTTAGAATTATTCAAGCAAATATCAGAAATATGTCTATGCTAATACCAAGTAGCAGTTTGACCCATGCCTGGAGAGAAGAGCTTTCTTTGCTCTCTGACTACAGTGATGTATAAAAGCATCTCACTAATGAAAAAGTACTCTTTGTTGACTTTGTTTGAGACAGAGAAAATCCAGGTGATCTCTAAAACACAGTAAAGGCAGATCTGTAAAAATAAAACAAGAAGCAGCTTAACATTTTTATGTATTCACATGATATGCTTTATTGCCTTATTTCCAACAGGGATCAAGTTTATACAGTAAACTTAAATGAAATGCCCAAAACAGAGGTAATACCAAGCAAGGTGAGCAACTGTAGTTGGCAAATTTATTTACATCCCCTCTGAACCTGATTAATTTTTCCACTCCCTCCCCCGAAAATGTTCCCATTTAAAAACTGAACTTTGATTTTGCTTGATTAATACAGAAACTGACATGGCGATCAAGACAACAGGATCGAGAAAACTGTGCTATGAAAGGCAAGCATAAAGTGAGTTAAACAGACAAATGTTTGCTAGATTTAGTCTTTCTGTGGGCTTGATACCACAGTGCCAGCACGTTTGAATGTCTGATATTAATGTTACTACTACTTTCTTTAGGATGAATGCCACAACTTTATCAAAGTATTTGTTCCAAGAAACGATGAGATGGTTTTTGTTTGTGGTACCAATGCATTCAATCCCATGTGTAGATACTACAGGGTAAGTATACTTTATGCGATGTGCTTCTTTTGATCAACTTTTCTCCCTTCACTGGTATGCTGTTAGAGTTGAAACCTTTCTGCTTTCCAGTAATTTGTTTTATCTCTAGTGCTATGAAAGAATAAAGACAGAATTCTTCAAATGGAATTTTAATACAAATAAAACAGTATTGCCTTCAGACAGGCACATTGAATAGATATGACACTGGCTATTTATTTTTCTTTTGTAGTTGAGTACCTTAGAATATGATGGGGAAGAAATTAGTGGCCTGGCAAGATGCCCATTTGATGCCAGACAAACCAATGTTGCCCTCTTTGCTGGTAAGATCCTCTAGCCTAATGAATATAAATGATTAATGACATTGAAGGCAAAAAAAGGACTGTAATGGAAGAGTAAAAGTTAATAACTTGGATACCCACCTTGATCTAAGTGTTCGAAAGGCTAAAATCTATGCACAAATTTCCAGAAAAAAAGAAGAAATTAAGGACAAGGATATTTCAGTGCACACTATAAGTATTATGACACCCTGTTGTTAACTAGGCCAGTGACTCCAGATAAGTTGCTTAACTTTTTGATGCCTAGATCCTTCATCTGTAAAATTAGATAATCCCATGGCTGACCTGTCACACATTGATGTGAGTATCAGGTGCAGCCCTATTTGTATAGATAATGGTAATACCGGTGAGAGCACTGCAAAGGGCATAGCACGCTACTGAAGCAAACACACTGTGGGATAATTATGGTTATCTTACCAAAATTATAACTTTGGTTTCAGATGGGAAGCTGTATTCTGCCACAGTGGCTGACTTCTTGGCCAGTGATGCCGTTATTTATCGAAGCATGGGTGATGGATCTGCCCTCCGCACAATAAAATATGATTCCAAATGGATAAAAGGTACCTTTGAAGAGCAGTGTCGTGGGGTCACCAGGAGAGTGGATGGCCCAAGTGGGGACAGCAGCCACAGCCATCGAGAGGTTCAGCACATGACTTTATATTGTTTATTTAGAACACGTAAACACTGCTTTGGTTGTGAACAGGAGCATTGATAGGGAATGAGGAGACTAGTAGCCGCCTCAGGAGAGTAAGTTCATCCAGGTGTTTATCCCAGGTGACCTCAAAAAAAAAGCAGGGGGAGATTTCATCTCTGTGTGTACCAATTTGTCTAACCTTCTAAATGCACATAATACTATTTGCCATTTACCCATCTTGGAAAGTTAACAGAGAGAATCGATTAGTCCGTATGAGAGCCATTTTGTTCTTCAGAGTCTAGAAATCAAGATTTTTTATTTTCAGTGTAAGAGGTTTTCTTCCCTAGTTAAATAGGTTAATGAATAAATCTGTTGAAACAAAGACCTTTGCTGTAGTTCAGTTCCCTGTAGGTCTTTTTACAGTCCATTAGCTGACTTTAGAGACAACGGGTTCCCTGAAGCTTGAACACACCCATATTGGGACTCCTCAAAATCATTGGCAGATTGGAGTTCTTGTTGGCTTGAATGTAACTGTGCAACATCTGTCAGTCATGCCTTGCAGTCGGGGTCTTATGCTAATTGAATTATCCTTTAGGAACCAGTTTGTTTTTAATTTTTCTTTCAGAGCCACACTTTCTTCATGCCATAGAATACGGAAACTATGTCTATTTCTTCTTTCGAGAAATTGCTGTCGAACATAATAATTTAGGCAAGGCAAGTGTATGCATTTGGCTTGAATCGTGGACTTGTACTGCATGAAATTGAGACCACTGTGATAGAGTTAAGGATGCTCCCTTGGCATGTTTTCCAGCTCTCAATTCAGTGTACATAGGGCCAACTGCAGAGAGGTGGGTTGCTTGTCATGAGAATAATTGCTGGAAAACATCTGAACAATAACCTGAGTGGGAACACCAGCCTTGAGTTTTGAGAAGATTTCCTTTTTTTTCCTGCAGCCACAGAGAGTGTTCTACAGGTACCCTTGAGCTATGGATGCTTTTTTTTTTTTACTCTTTAGAAAATCATTCATAGTCTCTTCTTTCTCAGTGTCAAAAGGCAGGATAGAAAGTAGGGACCCCATTCAATTTTTAGTGTTTCAGTGAAGGCCCATGTGATTTTAAAGTATTGCAACCCCTTCTATGCCAGGTTGAAAGACGACACGTTTCATTAACAATACAGGAAGCAGAGTTGGAGACCAAGTGCTGGAATGGTTTTCATTCAGCAAGGCAGATAGACAGCTCACTCCTTGGGGAGGATGTTTAGCAAAACAGTGGCTCTTTTTTTTTTTCCATAGGTGAATCCAGTTTACCTTCTTACTGGACAGACCCCTAGAGAGAAGACTGCTAGATTCTTTTGAACCAGATGTATCTTTAGCATTTTTTGTCCCTCCCTTAAATAGCATCATTTTGTTTCCATTCCTTTCCATGCTCACAACCCCATCACTTTGCTTCTGTCTGTTGGGCAGGCTGTGTATTCCCGCGTGGCCCGCATCTGTAAAAATGACATGGGTGGCTCCCAGCGGGTCCTGGAGAAACACTGGACTTCATTTTTGAAGGCTCGGCTGAACTGTTCTGTCCCTGGAGATTCGTTTTTCTACTTTGATGTTCTGCAGTCTATTACAGACATAATACAAATCAATGGCATCCCCACTGTGGTCGGGGTGTTTACCACACAGCTCAACAGGTGAGCGCAGGACCCCGGCACTGCAGAGATGTTCTGCACATGCCTGTCAGAACCAAGACAGGCTCCGTGTCGCCAGCCTCTTCCTGATGGTTTTCTTCCTTTTCAGCATCCCTGGTTCCGCTGTCTGTGCCTTTAGCATGGATGACATTGAAAAAGTATTCAAAGGACGGTTTAAGGAACAGAAAACTCCAGATTCTGTTTGGACAGCAGTTCCCGAAGACAAAGTCCCAAAGCCAAGGTAAATAAAAAAGTCGAAAAGGGTTTTGTCTTGAACAAAACCCTCCGGTCGCTGGAAGAAGCCCTCCTCAGGGAGCAGCTTGGCCAACCTCCCACACCAGGAAGGGGTTTGTCTCTCTGCAGCATCTCAGATGGAGCCAGCGGATACAGCCTTGTGACCTGCAAGCTCATGAGTGTGAATGGAGAGCCCACTGAGTTCAGGGGCATAGCATTGCTCCTTTAGTTTCACTCACTCTCCTTCCTCCCTTGACCTCTTCTCTGAGAATATGCACTTATTCCTTAGATACAGTACATGGTGTGGCAGGGGCAGCCAAGAGCATAAAAGAACACTGTTTTCCTTTCAGGCCTGGCTGTTGTGCAAAACACGGCCTCGCTGAAGCTTATAAAACCTCCATCGATTTCCCGGATGAAACCCTGTCATTCATCAAATCTCATCCTCTGATGGACTCTGCTGTTCCACCCATTGCCGATGAGCCCTGGTTCACAAAGACTCGGGTCAGGTGAGATCGTCTGGGAAACACTCCTTCCTATCCAACATTTTCTCTGCCCGTTGGCCTCCCCTTCTGATCTGTGCTGCCGCCTCTCGTAGGTACAGACTGACAGCCATCGCAGTGGACCATTCTGCCGGACCCTACCAGAACTACACAGTCATCTTTGTTGGCTCTGAAGCTGGCGTGGTACTTAAAGTTCTGGCAAAGACCAGTCCTTTCTCTTTGAACGACAGCGTGTTACTGGAAGAGATTGAAGCCTACAACCATGCAAAGTAGGTGTATGTTACGAGAATGCCCTTCAGTACTGCTCAAAAATTTCCGGCGTGTATTTCATCTAGTCGTGTCCTTTTGGCCCTCTAAATTAGCCGTGGTTTGGCATAATAGTGTTTTGTGTTTTTTTCTCATTGAAATAAATCTTAGGTTTGTTTTTTTCCCGAGCCTACTAGGGCAAGGAGGGTGAACGGTTGATGAGTTTAAAAATCATTCAGCCCTTGTTTTTCACCTGTAGACTATGAGAACATTTTAACAGCACCTCTCTTATCTTGCAGATATATTCCAAGATGCTACATGCAGCAGACAGTTGTGAGCTTGCATACACACACACACACACACACAAATATACACGCACATACATACACAGAATATAATACTAGTTAAGCATTTCCTTCCTATCATTAATATGTAAGAGAATATTTAGACCATTTTTTAAAAAGCAAGAAATAAAAGAGAGAAATGGAGCAAAGGGGACTAAGGAGAGAACCAGAACCATCTAACACAGGAAAATTTAAATGCATTAAAACACGATCCTTTTTATTTCTATAGTCAAATGTGGCCTTCACAAATGCAATTCATTTCTATCATCATAACAGGAAAGCAATCTTTAAAAACTCTTTGTCCAGCCTGAAATTTAACCAACCGTGCATAGAAGTAGAAGATGAATCACGTAATTATTATTTCCCAAACTATGTACTTGCCTGGTTTGTTACCAAGAATATTCCTTATGATTTCCCAGCTCTCAGTAATTGCTAAACCAAACCACACTTGACTGACTAAACATATGGCTTCAAAATGTATCCCACAAAATAGGTGCAGTGCTGAGAATGAGGAAGACAAAAAGGTCATCTCATTACAGTTGGATAAAGATCACCACGCTTTATATGTGGCATTCTCTAGCTGCGTTGTCCGCATCCCCCTCAGTCGCTGTGAGCGTTATGGATCATGTAAAAAGTAAGCTCGTGTTTCTTTACTTACCCCGGGTCTTGCAGCATCAAAACCTTTGATGATGAGAAAATCCGAGTTACATTCTGTTTGGTGTTATACAGGTCTTGTATTGCATCTCGTGACCCGTATTGCGGCTGGTTAAGCCAGGGATCCTGTGGTAGAGTGACCCCAGGGATGCTGTAAGTACACTTTCTCACGTGAGCTAGGATGAACTATCCTCTCCAGGGTCTCTAAAGCTAGAAATTGTGGAAAACTTCCAATTACACTACTTTTTCTTTCTTGCTTGCTTTCTTGCTTTCTTGCTTTCTTTTTGTTTTTTTGTTATGGAAGAAACAGGAAAATGAAAACCAGGAGATGTGAGAAGGAAGGGCATAATGATACTTAAGGGAAATGGTAGACCTAATAATACTTAAGGGAAATGGATGGAGAGAAAAAACCAATTCTAGTCTGTTCTCTTAAACATTCTAGTTCACTAGTTTTTAACAGAAGTAGCTATTTTAGCAAGTTATGTTAAAATGTTTAATATTTTTTTTTATCTCTGCACATTCTTACTAATCAGTCTGTGTTCTTGGTTCTGCTCTGGTTGTCACTTGTGTTCCTATGAAGGCTGTTAACCGAAGACTTCTTTGCTTTCCATAACCACAGTGCTGAAGGATATGAGCAAGACACAGAATTCGGCAACACAGCTCATCTAGGGGACTGCCATGGTAAGACAGAATCTTCCATTCCCACCTGGAGCTTCTTTTTGACCACCTTTGCACGTGGACATTATTTTACAATCAGTCTTTTTAATGACTCAGGACACATACCACCTAGCATTTTAACTTAAACTTCGCAAAAGCTGAGCTGTTTGATCATGGGGATACATTAGAAAAGAGGCTTACTTTTTTTTCCTTCACCATTTACAATTTTGTAGGAAATCTAGAGAGAGATAGTCTAACCAGTAGGTTAATCTTTTTAATTTATAGTCTTTTTTTTTTTTACTTTTTTAGTTAATTGGAATTCATAAATTTTTGCTTTCTTTTGGTTACTTTTCACTGATTACTTGTTCCTTTAATTCTTTTAGAAATTTTGCCTACTTCAACTACACCAGATTACAAAATATTTGGCGGTCCAACATCTGGTTAGTTTTTTTTAATTTTTTTGAATTAACAACCTTTTCTTTCCTTCAGTTCAGCATTTTCAGCCCCTTCTCCCCTCCTTTTGCGCAGTTTGGCAGCCCTTCATTTTTCCGCTTTGACTCATAATCCCACTGATGGTACCAAAAGACTTTTCTTACTGAGCACTTCACCCTTGTATAGCATGTTAACACTTCATCATTGACCAAGCCACATCCTTTAAGAAAATTCAAATGGGCTAACATAGACTGCATTCCAGCTGCACGCACGCCCACCCAAGCTTTCTTCTTTCTCACCTCTTTGCATTGTGAATGTTTCTTCTGGTCATCTGTATTTAATGGATGGCGGAATTTCATTATTTTTCCCCATCTCTCCTCACCTTTCCTATGACCTAGTAAACAAATACACATTTCCCATAAATGTGTATTTAAAAGTTTTAGAGATCTTTGAATGGTTTGCGCTCATCCTGCGAATCTTTGAATGTTGTGGTCTCGGTCATGTGAAAAAGGCTTCAGTGGAATGAAGCTGATTTTTGATGTATTAAGATGTTCAGTGGGCTCTCCAAGCCTCTCTGTACCTGTTTTGGAACCTTCTTCTGTAATCGTTGCACCAGTCAGAATTGCAGTCTCTGAGGTTTTAGCCTAAAAGCGTAGGCTTACATTTTGAGGGAAAATCTATTTGGAGGAAATCAGTACTAGACATGCTAAAAGGTTAAGTTACTCCCGGTCCTATTGCTGCTTCTAAAACTCACCAGCAATTCCTTTCCTCAGGGGGAGAAAAAGATGGCAGACCTTATGTATCAGAATATCCTCGTTCAGTTTGTAAATGCCATTGCCTTTGCATTAGGTTCTGCTAACTCTTTGGAAGAAACTTCCCAGCAGTTTTGGAGAGTACAGGCAAAGTCTGTCCCTCCTTCGGTGTTTTACTGTCGGGGGCAGAGCCTCAGTGTAGTGAATAATCTACATATGGACAGGAGGCCACTAGTAACAACCTCTTAGGCAGAGCTGGTTTATCACATCCAAAATCAAGTCTCTTCATAGACTTAACCAGATATTTTCCGACAAAATTCCATCATAGCTTCTTCCCCAATAAAGACTATAGATTTTCTAACCATCTGTGAAAGTGCTTTTTAGGATGCATAAAAAGAAATGAAATGATGTCTCACAAGAGAAGGAAGAAACAGCAACTAATCTGCCCTGGGAATTATATTACCTTTTTCATGAGTGTCATTAGTAACCACAGGGGCTTTCCTAAGAGCCTTTCGAGTATCTTTAATTTTGAAATCTGCTTAATATGTCTTTACTGTTAATTTTCAGTTTTCATTCACTCCCTTGAAAGGAAAGAATTTGATGTAGCTTCCTCAGGCGTGTTTTTACAAAATCCTAGAGCAAACGTTCTCATGAAATTTACTCAAACTTTATTTAAAAATGCAACAGACCAATCAAAAAAATCTTGACATTATCCATATTAATAAAATCTGTTTGCCACCACAGACATGGAGGTATCTTCATCTTCTGTTACCACAATGGCAAGTATCCCAGAAATCACACCTAAAGTGATTGATACCTGGAGACCTAAACTGACAAGCTCTCGGAAATTTGTAGTTCAAGATGATCCAAACACTTCTGATTTTACTGATCCTTTATCGGGTATCCCAAAGGGTAAGGCCTCAGCAGGGACCTCATCTCTAACTGCATGGAAACCTGATCCTTAATATCACTGAGGAGTATGTGGTTCTCCAGAGGTGAGCCTCACTGGAGCTTCTGCGGTTGTACCTCCACCGCCCCTAGCCACAGTCTCTCTGGCTTTCTGTGGTTATATCTGAGTGCATTCCTTAAAAGATAAAAGAGGTGGAAAGCTGTTGGAGAAAAGGCTGCTGAAGCAGCCACTCAGACAATCTAATCTGTGTTGATTTCTGTCTGAAGAAGCAGAGAGCGTGCTGGATTTCAGGAAATTTCAAGGGTCACCGCAGCAAAAAACAAAACTCATTAATTGCAAATATCCTGATATCAGATGTTTTGTCTAGGAACCTTTCCCAGCCTCTTGTTTAGCTTCCATTCAAAATGCAATCTGAAAAGGATATGTGAGATGCTAAGTTGCTTGAATGCCACAAGCAATAAAACATAACAGAATGCTTGTCCATAACTATCATTTTCAGCCTATAATAGGAGCAGTTATAAAATAGCTGCCTGTTGAGTTAGCTTATTAGATATATTACTCTAGGAAAAAAAATCTATTCTTTAGTGCTTACTAAACTATGGTATCAGGTTTCCAATCAGTTTTTATGGCAGCGCATTGTCATTTATGATTTATATCGGTTGATTTTCATTTTATATGTTTTCGTTGTAAACAATTTTATAATCATTCTTCATTCTTCTTTCTGCTTTGCTTTCTTTAGTAATACCATTTTTTTCTCCTTTTCTTTCTTGGTCTTTCACAGTGCCACTGAATTCCATAACATTAATTAAACATTAATTAAAAACAACTAATGTTCAAAGGCCTTAGCACTAACTTAAAGCAACAGAATCTTCAAAATCACTCTGACTTACCTTACTCTGGGATAGCTGTGTTTATAGCATGTAACAGACTTGAATACCTCTTAAACTAACATTTTTTAATTAATTGTTAGATGTCTGTGGTTGCATTAAAAGGTTAAGTTTAATTTCAATAATTATAAACTAATTTGCTCTTCTTTTTCTAGGTCTAATTTAAATATTTTCAAATATCTTCGGATAATTTGACAATTTTCTTAACTAATACGTAGTATGTTTCCTTAGACTGTCTGGATTTCTTACATAGTCGGTCATTCAAGAGTGCTTCACCCCAAGATGGAATGAAAAAAAAATTCAAGCAAACATGAAAGTCTCTTTTTATAGCTAATAGTGATCAAGCAGATATTTTTGGTTTGTGAACAAATTATGTGTTCTTATTTAAGTTAGTATAATTTTATTGGGATATTATTTTAGCATCATATATATTTATGCTAATTATTACAGTTTCCTATATCCTAACAGCTACCTTTTAATCCTGAATTAAGAGAAAATTATGCCACAAAACATATAATGAGTTTAAGGTTAGCTATTCAGAAACTATGCACCTCTAACTATTTTTTAGATCGAAACTCTTATTAAACTTTCTAACATATAACAACTATTTATGAGGGATTAGAGGAAAAGAACAGAAGAATACAGATCAGTGGGAGATTAGAGTTATCCTGGCATTTGCAGCAATCCTGTATGTCTCTGGGGATCCTAGTTTGATTAAAGACAAAATATACAAGGAATTTTGGAGTCTACTTGACCCTCCAAGCTAAGCATACGAACCATATGAAGGTCTTGTTGGCTCACTGAAAGCCATTTGCTGTTTATTATTATTGTTAAAAAGCACCTCATTCACACGTCCCATGTGTCTGTTGCAGGTGTACGATGGGAAGTGCAGTCTGGAGAGTCCAACCAGATGGTCCACATGAATGTCCTCATCACCTGTGTCTTTGCTGCTTTTGTTTTGGGGGCATTCATTGCAGGTGTGGCAGTATACTGCTATCGAGACATGTTTGTTCGGAAAAACAGAAAGATCCATAAAGATGCAGAGTCCGCCCAGTCATGCACAGACTCCAGTGGAAGTTTTGCCAAACTGAATGGTCTCTTTGACAGCCCTGTCAAGGAATACCAACAGAATATCGATTCTCCTAAACTGTATAGTAACCTGCTGACCAGTCGGAAAGAGCTCCCACCCAATGGAGATACTAAATCCATGGTAATGGACCATCGAGGGCAACCTCCAGAGCTGGCTGCTCTTCCCACTCCTGAGTCTACACCCGTGCTTCACCAGAAGACCCTGCAGGCCATGAAGAGCCACTCAGAAAAGGCCCATGGCCATGGGGCTTCAAGGAAAGAAACCCCTCAGTTTTTTCCCTCTAGTCCGCCGCCTCATTCCCCATTAAGTCATGGGCATATCCCCAGCGCCATTGTTCTTCCAAATGCTACCCATGACTACAACACGTCTTTCTCAAACTCCAACGCTCACAAAGCTGAAAAGAAGCTTCAAAACATTGATCACCCTCTTACAAAGTCATCCAGTAAGAGAGAGCACCGGCGTTCTGTCGATTCCAGAAATACCCTCAATGACCTCCTGAAGCATCTGAATGACCCAAATAGTAACCCCAAAGCCATCATGGGAGACATCCAAATGGCACACCAGAACTTAATGCTGGATCCCGTGGGATCGATGTCTGAGGTCCCACCTAAAGTCCCTAACCGGGAGGCATCGCTATACTCCCCTCCTTCAACTCTCCCCAGAAATAGCCCAACCAAGCGAGTGGATGTCCCCACCACTCCTGGAGTCCCAATGACTTCTCTGGAAAGACAAAGGGGTTATCACAAAAATTCCTCCCAGAGGCACTCTATATCTGCTATGCCTAAAAACTTAAACTCACCAAATGGCGTTTTGTTATCCAGACAGCCTAGTATGAACCGTGGAGGATATATGCCCACCCCCACTGGGGCGAAGGTGGACTATATTCAGGGGACACCAGTGAGTGTTCATCTGCAGCCTTCCCTCTCCAGACAGAGCAGCTACACCAGTAATGGCACTCTTCCTAGGACGGGACTAAAGAGGACGCCGTCCTTAAAACCTGACGTGCCACCAAAGCCTTCCTTTGTTCCTCAAACCCCATCTGTCAGACCACTGAACAAATACACATACTAGGCCTCAAGTGTGCTATTCCCATGTGGCTTTATCCTGCCCATGTTTTTGAGAGGATGATGTTGTAAGGGTACCTTAAAACAAGAGACTTGCTTGTATTTTAAGAGAACCAAGTGGCCAAAGAAACTCTTTCTAACTTTGGCAACATCAGAACTCGCCACATGTAGCTACTGCAGCAAGGCTTCTGTGTACTTGCCTGAAAACAAAGGAAGGTGCTGGTCATTCCATTTCTTTTGTTTGAAGCTAAAGAGATGTGTAGCTCCCAGGGGCTACCTTACCCGTATAAAGAGCTGATAACAGTACTCAGAAGAATCTGTGAACAAATACTTGAAAATGGGTTCAATGTTGACTGCCATTATGTGTGGTCTTCCCATTAAATGTGAACGTTTTAATATGTATGCATTCACCTTGCCTCTTGCACAAATGTCGAAAAAAGATGGTAATGTCTCAAAGAAATGAACTTGTAGATTACCACGCAGTTTGCTAAAAATTCAATCTTTGACCCAAGCTGTAGCATTTTTTTTTTTCATGTGTGGCATTTTTTTCATGCCACCAACAAACTTGTTGCGTGTGTGTGTGTGTGTGTTTGTGTGTGTGTGTGTGTGCTGTACCCACTAGGATTTGTTTAGGTGCCCATTGCATCTTTTTGTGCTATGGAGTTGTTTACATTGAGCATGACTGAACGAGAGACAATACTACTTCCCACAGGAGTCCATTGCGTTCAGCTTTGAAAGAGGAATAGAATCGAGGCTCCTTTGACCATCAAAATGATGAACTTTACTTAGGTGGTACCCAATGCCAGAATGTAAGAGTTGCAAGTGATTTTGTGCTGCTATTCATTAAAACTTCTATTCCAGTCTTGCCAGCTTAAGGAGATCAAGATATTAAGAGGTATCCTTGATTTATTTTCCAGTATTCAGTAGTAAAATTTTCCTGTCCACTGTGAATCAAAGCCTGAGTCACTCTATTTAACCTTAGACACATTAATAAGGTTTTATTTTTATTGTGTTTGGTTTTTTCCCGCAGAGTAAAATTTCTCCTCCTTTAACTCCTCCTACCCCCCCAAGGTAAAAAACAAAAAACAAACAAACAAAAAATAGAAGACGAAAGAAAGACATATGAAAGGAATTGTAATTGGCTTAACAGAAACAGTCTGTGAAGACTAACAGTGGTGCAATCATGTTGTCTGTGTTGTGTTATGTGAGAATTTTCTCCTAAGTCATGCAGGTAATGACAATATACTGTAAATACCACATGTGAGTTTACCTGAATCTGTGCATTTTGTGCCTTATTCATGAGAATGATAGAAGTACTAAAATCTGTCAAGTGTTTTCAGTATAGCACATTATTTACTGAGTGCCAGTTGTAAATGTTTTTCAACCAGCACCTGAAAAAGACTCTTTTCAAAAAATCACAGAAACAATCTAGAACAATTAATTGTTAACATAATCCAACCTCAGAGCAGCATTACATTCTTTGCCATGATAAACATTCCACTCCTGCTTGCCTAAGGATGAAACAGTGATAATGTGAACTCAAATGAGGTTTCCTGGGTAATGTGACACCTGCAGAAACTATAGAGCGTCATTTATACGTAGTTTGGCAGAAACCACTTACAGTTGATGATGCGCAACCCTGCTGACTGTTTCAGTTAATATGCTGCAGACCACACAGTTGTTTAGTGAACCAAATCTAGAAAGTACCAAGGCAGAGGAATGCTCCTGCTGTAGTCAGGCAAATGAGTTCGACTGGATTTCTTTTGACAATACTGTTGGTACCTATTACTTTGGGGAGGACAGGTTGCAGAAGACCAGATCATTTTTATACAGAATGTGAAATACTGATACAGCTATTCTTTTTTTTTTAAAGAACATTGTTTTATAAAGAACATGATTTCCAGTGATCTCTGGAGGCGCTAAAGCTAAAATTTCTGTTCTTGAAACACTTCAGCTTTGCAACTAAAATATTACAGATTAATAATAAATTAAACCGACCAATGATAAACACTACTCAGTCCACCAACAACAAACGTGTTTGAATTCACCTTACCAATATTAATCCCAGCGTGTGTAAAACGGAACAGTAACTCTATGTGACCCCAGATAACATTTTGTAACATTGTACTTCCTTGTAGTTTGTAATGTGAGTTCAATCAGTATTTATGTTGAAATTTCTAACATGAAATCTAGTCTCTATCCTGTTAATTTAATTTTTAAATGCTTTATCCATTTGTGCAAAGGTAAACGCAGATTGTATCTTTTTTAATGGTACGGCATAAAAAGTAACCCTCAAGTGAAGTGGCTCTATACTGTTTTATAGAGTACTTTAACATGTATAGATATCTTGTAAACTTGTATTGTGGATGTGTAAATAATACGTACTTTGGGTTTTTAACACCGCATGTAAAGTCAAAATAAAATATACAAATCATTATATCTTGCCTCTTGATATTGAAGAGGTTTACAACGTATTAAATTTTTTAAATATTTTCAAGTCAATCAACACTGGTAAGAGTTGCTTTTAAAATCTGCCAAAATATTCTTGGAACAGTTGCTCTCCAGTCATGGTTGCACTACCATTCTCTCCTTGGAAGGCTGGTACTGAAGGTCAGAGCCCCTGAGAAAAATGAGAAACTGCTCAGAAAACCAGCTGAACTGTACTGCATCAACAGTCAGACGCTTTAGGCAAACAGAGGTGGTTCACATTATCCATAGATCTATCTAGTTCCACAGACATTTTTAAAATTCATGATTTGTTTTCCTGCATGAAATATTTCACATAATTTCAGTTCAAAATTATAACTGGCAAACAGGGTTCCCGTGAACATTTCTTGCAATTTGGTATAAGGAGTTTCTCAGTTCCCTTGTTTTAAACAAATAGAATAAATTAGGAGCTATCTAAATATCTAAACATTGAAATGGAAGGTAACGACATGATTCTACAGCTCTTTCTTAGCACCTAATGAGTTGGTGGCTGCTGTCATTGCTTCTCATGGATATTGACAGTGGCAAGCCACTTCTGAGAAAGACAACAGGGGTGCTTGTAGGAATCCCTGCCCTTTTGGTTCTAGCTGCTACTCCTGGCCAAAGCCCATCTGCAGCTCCCGTGTGGTCATGTTTTCTCAAGGACCTTCAGCAGCATCTTTGCTGAACAGCAGAATGGCCATATTCCTGTCTCGAGTATTACTCTCCCTGACAGTGTCATCTAATTAGGGGTGCTGCATTTCAGTATAATTTAGTGGTATCAGAAGTCCTTGTTTATTCCTATCATGGCATGCAATACTCCAGAGACATGAGGAAAAATTTGCAGGAATCCTTTTGTGAGAGAGAAAGACCAGTGGATGACCTATTTGCCCCATTTCACAGCTCCCAGTACCACAGGTTGTGCCACCAGCCAGAGAGCCTGACCTCGGCCTTCCAAATGACCCCATCATTGGCAGGAAGTCTGTGTAAGTCTGCACACCATTATAGTGCTGGAGAAGAGGGTGGAAGGTGTCTCCTATCTCACTGACTTGCCGAAGTCAATTTGTAACTCAGATTTTGAACAAATGGATGAAAGAAGACACAAGGGAAATGCATCTTCAACCTTGTCTTGCTCTGTCGCCCAGGCTGGAGTGCAGTGGCAGGATCTCGGCTCACTGCAACCTCCACCTCCCAGGTTTGAGCAATACTCCTGCCTCAGCCTCCCGAATAGCTGGGATTACAGGCACCCGCCACCATGCCCAGTTAATTTTTGTATTTTTAGTAGAGAAGGGGTTTCACCATGTTGGCCAGGTTGGTCTCGAACTCCTGACCTCAGGTGATCTGCCCACCTCAGCCTTCCAAAGTGCTGGGATTACAGGCATGAGCCACCACATGCAGCCTCCTCCTAGGCTTCTTTAGCATTGCATTATCACTCATTTGCATTGCCTATTTCCATTAACTTGGTGTTTATTATACCTACTGCCTGTTTACTAGTTTTTCTGAGTTCAGCGACTTTTTTCTCTTCTAAAAAATGCACCTTTCTTTTCTCCCTTATAGAAGTTCTTAGCCTTATTCCATCATAGACATTTTTGATAATTTAATGAATGCTATGGACTGAAAGGCGCATTTCCCTTTCCTCTCCAGGACATTTACAGTCCCCTAAAATCACATCTGTGAATCCTCAAGATAAATGCTCAGATCCCATTTGAGAGACATAGGGTAAGGGAACTTGGGATTTTTTTTCAAAGGGAGCACATAAAACCAGAGAGTAATGGGACAAATACAATAAACTAACCAGGACAAGGCACTGTGCTCTGGTTCCAGAAATTCCATCGACTAAGCACTTGGTTACCCTGGGAAGGGGCAACTTTGAAGCCAGATGCAACACTTGAAATGCTGATACAGGCTAAGAAGAGAGGGCATCTCTTCTTCTGCCAGGTAGTGTCATGATGACCCAGGTGCTGGTCTGGCACTAGGAGGACTCAGCCTCCTGCCATCAGAGAGAGATCAACTTTCTCATCTTCTCCCAGCTGGTCTCCTTCATCTGCTTGTCAGAGGAGGGAAAAGAACAAAGTGTCCAAAGCAGCCCTAGGTCCGGGTCCAGGGAGCTGAGTTCTAATCCTCACCCCATCACTCATCTAGTGATTGAGGGCACTCCACCTCTCCTGACTTTGGTAAAGAGATGATTTGACATCCATTTCTCTGACAGTTCTATGGTCTCTGTCAACTCTGCAATTCTATTATTTTATGAATGCTATGCTTAACTATTACAAGTTCAATAGCTTGGTTGGTAGTATGTTTATGGATGCATGAGGCCTGCTTCCTGTTAGATATAAGATATATGTGAGATTAACAATAAGTTATGACAAACAGTGCACTTTAAGCCATTTACCTTGGATCTACTAATATATTTGACGTTTACACTTTTTGCATATATAACATGTGAAACACTTAAATCTCTGCCAGTGTTGCATTTTTTATCAAGTAGATGTGATATCATAAACAAAGAAGAATGGAACTATAATAAAATCAATCTTTAATTCTTGAGGGGATGGAGAGTGCAAGGCTAGAGGGGGAGGTAATGTCTTGGTCATTCAAATAGTGAATCAACTAGAATTCATATGTAAAGAAAAATAGCATATTTTTAGCCCCTGTCTTATAATATAATTCTTTTTAAAAATTAGATATTGATTACTGGTTGATAAATCTCATTTTAACATGCACTTGAGTACACTTAGCCTCATATGCAGGGTTTGGGTAAAGTATGAAAATACAGCGTTATATATGCGCTGTTACTTGTGAGCGTTCTTCGTTAGTGTGAGATGGACCTACCCAATGCTACTGTAAAGACTGACTTCTGACCAGTTAGAGCAGTGGTAAGAAGGACAATTTGTCAGTGTCAAGCAGCCCTGTGCAGTGGAATGTTCCATGCTGATGGAGGTTCTAAATCTGTGCTGTACAACCTAGTAGCTTAGCGTATGTGGTTACTGAGTATTTGAAATGTGGCCAGTATTTGTGAGGACTTACTACACTGGGCAAAGCCATCTACAAGGCCACCCCTGCTGCTGCACCACTGTAAGAGGTCAGGCTGTGGCTCTGAATACAGCAATTCCATGAAGTATTTAACTCTGATTAAAAGATAAGACATGCCTTGTACATTTTGTGTATCTACCCTGGGGCTTCACAGACAGTTGAACTCACAATTGATCGCCCAATCAATCACAGATCTAGTTTGAGGTCTGTTTTCTGATTTAGAAACTATAATAAGCACATCCATTGACTGCTAAAAAGCATCAGTGCTTGGCTTATGTGGACAGACTTCTCTTACATTTTCCTGGTGCTTTTGAGCGCTATTCAGTTAATCCCCAACATGCCTTTTTTTTTCTTTTTGAAAGGGATAAGATTGTCATTCCCATTTTCAAGGTACAGAAATTAAGATGAGTGTGAGTGTGACAACTGTGGACATGTAAATGACAGTCAGTTCAAAAATCAGGGCTAATTCACATTCTCACACTCATGCCCGATGGACAAGCTAACACCCTCTGCGAGACGGTTGAAAAGGGAGTATCGGTGTTCAATCAGTGAGGATGGCCTCTCTCCAGCACTTCATGTATAATGAGGAGAAACAAAAAAGGTAGAATAATTACAGTATCCAGGAATACGTGCCAAACTTCTAATGAAAAACAGAACATTCAGTGACATCAGTCACATGCTGAGCCATCATAATGAACATGCCAAATCAATTATTTGAAAAAACAATCCATGGGCTGAATTGACAAGGTGTAGGCTGAAAGCAACCAAAAGGATGCATTCAGAGATGCTACAAGAAACTAACCTGATGTGTCCAAATGGTACCCATCTAGGTTTCTGGGCATCTTGCCAGATCTACACCTGCGGACTGGCAGAGAGTCTCTGGGGAGAATTTGTTTATTTCTTACTTTGCAATTTCTTCATATTGAGCTGTGGTTGTATATTGGGAGTTAAACACAGTTACAGTTTTTCCACTGCTCCCTATGGTTGGGAGATCTTTAGGAGTCGGACTATCTTAAAGAATGTTTTCTGATCATTTGAGCTGCCTAGCCTTTTGTGAGCCATTAGAGTAAGCACACAAAAAAAACATCTGTTGAAGAAACAAATTTGGTAATCGCCCCAGCATCTTACCCTAAGTCAGGTGGCAGGGCCTTGCCAGACATTTGCAACTGTTAATGCTAATAAGCATAGTAAAAGCATATAGACCTTCTTAGCATTTGCAAATCAGGTTTTCAAATAAGAGGATTATAGCATTTTTTAACCATTCTCAAAGGAGCATTCCATGGGTTTGGGAGACAGCTTTGGAAAGTATAATAAAGAAATGGAACCCTTGGAGCACTTTTGCAAATGTGAAAGTTTAGAGAGTTTTAGGGAGCATTTGGGGTATGAATTAGGCTCCAAAGTTCAATGACATCTCAGGTTCAGAGATAGAGTCAGGCAGTTTGGAGTTTTGTTGGTCTGTATGTTACTGGAGTGACTCATAAAATTGAGATCAATTCTTAAGATTCAATCTGATCTGATGAGAGCCTCTTCTGGCTGCCCAGTTAAGGCTTCACCCTGAAAAATTCCATCGGTTTTTCAGGACTTACTAAACTATTATTTCCAACTACCTATGGAACTCACACTTCATAGAGGTAGAAATGATTGACATCATGTGGTTTGCTTAATTTGCATGAATATCATAAATGAGAGAAAAGAGCAAAACACTAAAATGGAAGAAAACAATAGAGTTCAAATTATTTTAAATATGTGTACATATATAGGAGTCTAGAAAAAAAAACATACAAAAATATTAAAAACCGCTTAGAATCATTAAAACTGACATATTTTGAAACATGCTTCATTCAAACACATTTTTGAAAATTCTCTGTACATTTTTATTCTAACTTTGTTTTAAAAAGGAAAAAAAAACTCCTGGAAACAGCCCCTGACTTTGTTTAGTTATCTAGTATCAAGAAAAGATGAAGACTTTATTTACCACTGAAAACAAACTCCCAAAAGTTTTATTTTGCTACAAGGAAGGTATCAATGATTATGATCGACCTTGACGTTCTTTGGTTCCTAGAGTGTCTAAATAAAATGTTTCTTTCTTTTTTTTTTTTTTTCCTGGAGATACTGGGAATAAACTGATGAAATGTGGAAATTATAAAAAACCAAAAGACAGAACTCAGGACAGAACTAGGACCCAGGCAGAATAGCCAGGCAATGGCAGAGCACGGTGTGGGTACATGGCTAGCGTCCAGAGGAGGAACTCAGAATGGAGATGCTGTGGCAGGCAGCCTGGGCCTTCTCTGTATCTCAAAGGGCAACCACGCAAAAAACTGGAAAACCCCATTTTTTCCTTTGTCTTTTCTTTCCTAGATTCAAGAATAACAGAAAGCAAGGAAGCAGATGAAAAGAGAGCAGGTAGCTTTGAGGACAATGAGATTATTATGGTAATGACAACTTGGGAAAATATGAAAAAATTAGCAGAGCAAACTCCTCTCCTCTGTGACAGCATGCCAGTTAAGGATGTCAGGAAAGCCACACCCCTTTGCAAAGTTCCCTGCAATTTCTCCCCTCCCCCTACTTTTTAAAAAGTAAATTTTCTCAATTTAACAAGTTCTCTTTTAGGAGAAGCAACTCTGCTCCTCCTTCTGTTGTAGCTATGGACTACCTTAAGGAGAGAGATGTTTTGGGGTAATCTCAACCAGTCTAGCCAGGCAAAATGGAATTGGCATTTAATGGCCTGGTTGTATGTCATACTATTTCATTAGGGTTTCCACAGTTCCAACTTACATCAAGAATGTCAATACCAAGACCACTCAATAGGAAGATCTTGTTTCCTGAAAATGAGCCTAGGAATCAAAAGGCATAAAGCCACCATAGAGAAAATTACCCCCATTGTTGAAAAAAAATTAAGTTATTGCATAACTGGACATGTCAGAGGCATTCGAACCAGAGCGACTCCATTTTGAGTGAGGGCTAGGAAAATGAGGCTGGGACTTGCTGAGCTGCATTCCCAGAAAGTTAGGCATTCCTGACCTCTAGATATTTACAGTTAAGGGAACAGATTGATAACGTTTACTAAACAGACCCAGACTTGGGATTGTCCTAATAGCCTGATATCTTGAGAACAAAAGCATTCCTAATTTTGCTTGAAAGATAATATATTGATTCTTACGAAAATTAAACCTTTATCAAAAACCTTTGTAGCAGAGCACATCTCCCCATAATATTTTTTCATCATATATATGTGTGTGTAGATATATGTGTGTGTATATATATGTGTGTGTGTATATATGTGTGTGTATATATACACACAAGCATTGGACCTAGGGTGGACGTGTTCCTCCTACTTTTGGAAGCACCCTACTCTGTCTATGGAGTAGCTGTCCTTTCACAACTTTACCTTCTTATTTTATTTTATTTTTTTGCGAGACAATAAACTTTCCTTTGCTTTGCACTGTGGACTCGCCCTGAATTCTTTCTTGCAAGAGATCCAAGAACCCTCTCCTGGGGTCTGGATCGGGACCCTTTTCCTGTAACAGACGTGTGTCTCTTGGTTTTAGATTAGTCACCGACTGCCAGGGAGATAGCTCTGGAGTTAGAATGCTTCTACTGTACATATGAAATCTCCCCAGTTGAACAATTTCTAAATCTCCAGCATCTACAATGTGTACCCTGGGAACACTGAAAACACATTGGTCACATTTTGAGACCCCTGCTGCACTGGGCCTTATACACATTTGGTGAGAATCAGGCCAGGCCCTAGCCTAACAAAGTTATTGCCCTGAGCCAGCATTGATGGTAGCCAAGAGCTACAACATTTTGCAGTTTTTCGCTTTGAATCTTTTATGCCTTTGCCAGTGATATTATCTTTTGCTTCTTTTCCTCTCATGTTTATTTGAACACCAGTATATTTAGGCAGTTATTTAGAAGACATACAAGAAAGATTCAGGTTAACTATGTTTGACAGAAATCTATAAGATAATCCCTATATAAACGTGTCTAACAACTATTTGGTTTTGTTCACATCTGATTAAAACATAACAGGAAAAGTCACCGTTCATAAAAACAACACAACAAAAATTCTTGGCAGAATGGTTGAGTTTTAGAGCTTTGTGAAAAAACTCCCTTTAGTGTTGGAATAAACACTGAAAAAGGAAGGCAGGGAGTCTAGAAAGAATGAATTCCCCTTCAGCCCTATAATTAGGATCCTTCCACCATGTGAGTGGCAAAAAGCATGGGGAATGTGGCATGTTTGGAAATGTAAAATATCACTCTGAGGTCTTATATTTCCCTCAGGAGAGAAGGTAGCTTCCAGAAGCTTAGGAGGGACAATTAATTACAGGCTTTCATTGGGAAAACAGAAAGAGAATGAAGGATCTTAGAAACCAAACGGGAATGTCAGAAGACCCTGAAAACTTCTCTAAGAGCAAGCAACTAGTTGAAAGACAGAAGGCCACGTAGAGAACATTCTGCTTCATAACTACATTACCCTGACATCCCAAACAACAAAGTATGAGGGAGGCTAGGAAACTCTGTACTCATGCTTAGCTGGACTCTTTGATAAATGTTGAAGGAGATAGAAAGGAAAGTTGAATAGGAAGGAAAACTGGGAGAAGCTGGGGAGCAATGATAACATTTAAACACTAGTAAGCTAGGTACCTAAGTGTTTCTACACACTTAAAAGGATTGTCATAATATGCAACATAATATTATTTTGGTAAATAAATAATGACACACTTCCATTCTATAAGTAGATGTATATTCTATGATTTATATAAGCATTGAGGAAATTATTAAAGGATAAACACCAAGTGTTAACGTATGTTACTGAGTAAAGTGCAGGAAGTCAAAATGGTAATAACAATAGCAGAATGTGACAGGGAGGATGACCACAGTAAAGAGCGTGTATGATATCATCCCATTCCTGAGTACATATCCATATCTACATCTATATAGACACACAAATACTGTGTCTTTATATCAGGATAAAGAGATGTGTGGACGATCAGCATATTTGGCTGTCTACCTACTAACCACCCACCCACCTATCCCTGCTCTAATTTGCTGAGAGTGGTCAGCTCCACCTACAGAGCCTGAAAATGCAAAATACTTCCTTTTCCAGTCTCTCTTACACTGAAAGCTTAGACATGCGACTCAATTCTGGCCAGTAGAATCCGAGCAAAAGTGTGGGAGGGCTTTAAGGGAGGTTGTCTTTTCTAAGAAAGAGGGAATACATGAAGAAAAGTCTGCTTTCCGGTAGTGGAAGCAACAGATGGTGCATGGATCAGCAGCTGCCATCTTGATACCACGAAAGCAGGCTAGGGGAAAGGTTCACATGCTGAAGATGGCATAGTAAAGAGATTGAGTGCCCTCAAGTCCTTAATGGCTATGTAGAGCTGCTAAACGAACCAACTTTGAAGACTCTCAGGTTTGGATTTCCTGTTACAGAAGACATGAATGCTTTTGTTTTGTTTTGTTTTGAAACGAGTCTCGCTCTTTTGCCCAGGCTGGAGTGAAGTGGCGCAATCTCGGCTCAGTGCAACCGCCGTCCCCAAGGTTCAAGCGATTCTCCTGCCCCAGCCTCCCAAGTAGCTGGGATTACAGGCACAAGCCACCATACTAATGTTTGTATTTTTAGTAGAGACGGGGTTTTGCCATGTTGGTCAGTCTGGTCTCAAATTCCCGACCTCAGGGGATCCACACCCCTCAGCCTCCCAAAGTGCTAGGATTACCATAGGCATGCGCCTGGCGAATGTTCTTCTTGTCCCATTGTTGGTCAGGTATTGCTTCTTCTAGTCAAAAGCACCCTAACAGATAGAGTAAACAACATGTTCAAGATGGTCATCTCATAGTGGATGAATTAGGAGGGAAGATGGGGTGAAAATCTCCACCTCTCTCTTATCTATTTATCTGTCCTGTATAATTTGTTTACATTGGTGCTTTTCAAGCCTGGTTGTACATTAGAATCATCTGGCGAGGTTTTTAAAACCACCAAAGCCTGGACTAGATCCCAGAATAATTAATCAATTAAATTAGCATCTCTAGGGTGGGCTCAGGCATTGGTATTTTTAAAGTGGTCTCCAAAAGATTTTGATGTACAGAGTTGAAATCCCTTGCTCCGTGTTATGTCTTCTCTATGTATTATACAAATGCTCATGTGTGTATTTATCATCTACTGCTACGAAACAAACTCTTGTATTAGTTTCATATTGCTGCATAACACATTAGCACCAACTTGGAGACTTTTAACACTCATTTATTAGTTCACAGTTCTGTAGGTCAGAAATGTGGGCCGGCTGGACAGGGTTCCCCACTCAGGGTTGCACAAATCTATAATCAAGGTGTTAACTGAACTGTGCTCTTATCTGGAGGCCCTGGAGAAGAATCTGCTCACAACTGTCTCAGACTGTTGGTAGAATTCAGTTTCCTCTGATTGTAGGACTGAGGTCCCAGTTTTCTTGCTGGCAGTCGGCAAGGGCTGCTCTGACCATCCAGAGGCTGTTTTACTTCTTGTCATGTGGCCCTCTACATCTTTAAGACAGTAAGGCCATATCAAATCCTTCTTTTCTTTTTTTTTTTTAAAAGGAGTCTCGCTCTGTTGCCCAGAGTGCAGTGGCGTGATCTCTGCTCACTACAACCTCCATCCCCCGGGTTCAAGCAGTTCTCATGCTTCGACCTTCTGAGTAGCTGGGATTACAGGCACGTGCTATCTCACCCAGCAAATTTTTTGTATTTTAGTAGAGACTGGGTTTCACCATGTTGGCCAGGCTGGTCTTGAACTCCTGACCTCAAGTGATCAGCCCATCTCGGCTTCCCAAAGTGCTAGGATTACAGGCGTGAGCCACCATGCCCGGCCTCAAATCCCTCTTATTCTTCATATCTGTATGAGCTTTTATTCTGCTACCAGCCAGAGAAAACTTGTTGCTCTTAAGTGCTCACTTAAATATTTTATAAGATCACATAAGGATCCTATTAGAAGGTCAACGGACTTGGGGCTTTAATGATATTTGAAAAATCCCTTCATAGCAGTACCTAGATTAGTATTTAATTGAATAACCAGGCAATGGGAATCTTAGAAGGGCAATCTTTAGGAATCTGTCTACCACAATACCCTCAAATTTGATGGCTGACAACAATAACCATTTATTTCCTTACAGTTCTGTAAGTTAACAACTTGGCAGGGCTCATTTGGGAGAGCTTACCTCTCCTCCACAGAGTGTCGACTAGGCTTACTTGTGCATTTGCAGTCAATCTGTTAGTAGATTTGTCTGTGAGATTGGCTGTCCCCGATGACCTCATATACCTTGGGTCTTGGCTAGGACATCTGGGACAGACGGATCTGTATTGTCAAATGGTCTCTTTCACTGTCTCCCTGTGATCTCTTAACCTCAAAGAGGCTGCCTAGACTTCTTTCAAAATGCAGTGTTCCAAGAGAATGAGAGAGGATGCTCCCAGGCCTCACTAACAAGAGGCTTGGAAATCACACAAAATCACATCTGCCACCTCTTTTTGGTCAAAGCAAGTCACAAAGCCAGTCCAGATCAGAAAGTAGGGGAAATGGACTCCACCGCTTGATAGAGGAGCTGTAAAAAGTGTATAGCTGTATATATCACAGTGAGTAATCAATATTTATGATGATATATTAACAAAGAGGTGTTTGAATGGTTTTAGAGGTGCAAAAAATCATGGGTAGATGGATTCGAGTTATTCTCAGCTATAGCCCAACATAGTTCAGTTGGTTCTGACTGAGAAAATCCCAAGTGATTAACTAAAATAGCATGTTAAGGTGTGACCATTAGATGCCAGCTATTCGGATGGCCAAAAACAAACAAAACAATCTGCTTCTACAAGTTTAACTTTTCAAACCTTAGAGTGGCTACAAAAAGCTTACAATTTTAGGTCCAGCACTTTAAAGAGCATTGTTTCTTTCTCAGAGGGATGTTTAATAAATGAGAATGGGAACATTTCTCTTTCTTAGTTTGAAGATAGTCTTGTTGTTTGCGATTAAGAACATGGAAGATATTTGAGACTTTGCACTTTACAGAAATGACAAATAATTGAGCACATTTAGCTTATACTAATCTCATGAGGACACATTGTCTTCTAAAACTGTACAACACCTTTAGACCATGTAAGCTGGGTAAAGTATATTTGTTTCCATCAGTAAGCAATAGAATTAAGGCAACCATACCTATGTTTGAACTTAAAGCCCCTTGTTCATTGAAGTTTTCACTGTTACTTTTTGAAAACAACAAAAGCTTAGACATACATCAGATTTATCATCAGAGCAATCCATCACTTAACCATCAGAATAATCTTTCTAAAGCAGCCTTGACCACTAAATCACTCACAGATTACTTAAAATGCTTCAGTCATCCCCTATAGGAAAAATAATAAATAATAAAATGCAACATCCTTAGTCTTATATACAAGGCCCTTCCCAACATGACTTCCCTGTTGGGAAGGGGCTTACTATCTCCCATCCTTTCCCTAAAGCGGCTTAGAAGACAGGATTGTTTATTCAGTGATTTAGTTATTCATTCCTTCAAACAAGTATGCATTGAGGGCCTGTTATGGACCATATATAGTCTTCTAGTAGCTGGAAATTTAAAAAATGATCAAAGTATTATTTCTCTCCACAATGGGGTCAAGGCTTATTGGAAAGACAAAGATAAAATAATGAATGGCAACTCGAGTACATTTTGTATGATGATTATTCTTTAACCCAGATACCCTTTTGCAACTATTCATTTATTTAATGTACATTTATTGAGTGTGTACTATTGAGCCTCATGAGAGCACCCAGAGAAATCAGTGGAAATGCCTTGAGCTTAAGTTTTCCACTTTAACTGGGCTTTGATGATGAATAAAGAAACAAAAATGAAAAACACAGAATAGGCCAGGACAGTTTATGTATCTTTTCTTAAGCAGGGCCAATCCATGCAGAGGAAGGGTCTCTGGTCTGGGTAATTGCATAGCGTGCTGGAAAGTACCGCTGCTCTGTCACCAATGAGAAAGCACCTGGCTCAAGAACAAGCCAGGTTGTGTACATTGGTGGGGCTGTGAAATGAACCAGTTGTTCCCTGAAACCGGTGGTGGCAGACATGGCCTCTGGTCTTGGAAGGACAAAGGACAAACTCACATTCTCTAAAATCTGTCCCCCTTCTGCTTTCTCATGTTTCCTGCCCCTGGTTCTTGGGAAATGGAGAGAGAAGCAGTAGAACTGGGTTAAAGGGATAAAGTAAATAAGCATTGCTCTGGGATCACATTGTTTATTTTTTTCCCATCATTTCCCATCACGTCAAGTGATCCCTGGGATAAGACTGAGTGAGAGCTTGGGAAATCTAGGTTGAGCATGCATTTCTGACATTCCACAGAACCCCACTCCACTCCCATTTGCCCTTGCACTGAAATGCTCCACTCATGAAAAAGGACCACGGAAAACAAAAAAGAGAGCGTCAACAAAACAAGGAGAGAGAAGATACAAGTTAAAAGAGGAAAGGAGAACAGCATGAGGGTGAAGATGGACAGATTCCCAGAAACAGCAAAGTCTAAATCTCCTTCATGTGCCAGAGGCTCCAGTCAGACTAAGAGTTCTCTTTCCTGCACATGCGATCAGCGTTTTTCCATCACCAGCCATTTGCTTCTCCCGTTTTATTCTCTCCACTTAACATGTGCTTCTGCCCATCACTGCTACATGTCTGAACACCCTCTCTCTCCTTTGAGGTCCAGGGCACACACAGCCACCTCCTCTATGGCAGTTCCTTTGATCTGTCGGCTGGTAGCAATCTGGCCCCTGAGAACTTTTTAGTCTTTATCTGAACTCCTCCTATGATCCGTAAGACTTCTTACATTTCAATCAAATTACGTGCCTACGTGTTGTTTCCCATTCTTGACTGCAAGCCTATTGCTGGAAGACTCCCTAACTAACACACTTTTGTGATCCTCTATAGTGCCAAGCTTAATCCTGAACATAACAGACCCTCAAATAGCTCAAGGCCAGCGGACTGAAGGTTTTAGCTCAGTCCGGCCTCCCTGCCTCCCTCTCCACATGGCTTTCTCTGCCTCCAAGTGCCAGTAGCCTCACTCTCCTTTCTCTTTGGGGTCTGCAGTTGGTCATCACTCTCTGCTCTTACTGGATCCCAGAGAATGCACTTCCCTTCTTGTTTCCCTACACCCCACTGACAGTTTTATAAATTCTCTATTAAACTCACTCAGGCTATCCTCATTTGCGTGTGTTGTCAGTTTCTTGCTCAGATCCTAACTGACACAGAATTTCGTCAATGGCAACAGTTACAGCTACTAGCTGTTGAACCACTTTATATACATTTTCCTCTTCTTTGTGTTTACAATAACTAAGAGCTGGGTACTTTTAACCTAATTTTACTCTTGAGAGATTCAGTGAGGCTAAATAATTTATCCAAAGTTGCACAGCTTATAAAGTCTCAATTTAAATAGTACCTTCTCACAAAAGACCTTCCCTACTTAAAATAATCACTTTCTCCCTACAGTCACTCTTTATCCCCTTCATAAAACATTCATCATCATCAGATATTCTCTTATTTGTTGGTGTATTCTCTACTTGTCTTCTCCAACCAGAATGTGTGTTCTGCAGAAACAGGGCTCTGTTTCCTTCATGGCTTTATCCTCGTATTTGACGTACAGGAAATATGTGTTGCATAAACAAGTGATTCTCCACCTTCAGTCCTGTGCTCTTCCCTCTACACCATGTCATCTGTCACAATAGCCTGGGATTATTTCCTTTCCATTTGCATCAACATCTTCAAACCCAGAGTAGAGATCAGTCAACTCTATCCATATCAAATTCATATTAACTCTTTGTACCAAATTGAGTCCTAAAATTGATTTTGATGCCTTCAAAGGAAAATTAAAGAGCCAAGGAGTAGTGTATGTGTGTGTGTGTGTGTGCACGTGTGTTTGTATAGGGGTGGGGGAGAGGCAGGGAAAAGAAGTGGGAGGAGGAGGAGAGAGAGGGAACAGGAGGAGACAGGGAAATTCTCCAGGGCTGCAGCTGTACTGAGAGCTGTTTGTGGGCCTCTGATAAGGAGCAACAGGCCTGAGCACATGCAAGGCCTGGCGAATTGCTGTCTGAATTGCATTAAAGATTGTAGTCCTCTGGTAACTCACAGAGCAATGCAAAATCTTCAAAGACCTGTGCCTTAAAGAAACAACAAAGTAAAACTAGTCGTAATTTAATAATAAATAAATAAATAATAAATACATTTAATAAATAACCCTGCAAAAATTTAAAACCAAATAACTCACTATTTTGAAAAAAATTAAACAGGAATACCATAGGTAGTGTATATTCCGTAAGCACTTTACAATCTATTCTGTTTCAGAAAAAATTTCACATTCTCTATTAAATATACTGTTTGTAATTATACGATTTCACCTTCAAAATATGTTCACATTTCACAATTTCACATTTAAAATATTTTAAAATTTCAATATAAAAGATTTCAAGTTCTTATAATCTTTAGTCATTTTCAAAACAATCAATTTTGGACATAAAAATTATTGTCCATTTTTTGTTCCATAAACTACTCTTTCCGCAAGAGCTGGTCCCTGCCCGCTGGATGTTTGTATGAACTCTTGTTCTGAGCTTTCTCTGTTCAGAAAGGACAGGATTAAGTTAAACTGTCATTTCACCATTGTCTATTCTCTGTTCCCCACTTCAAATTTCCCATGTACATCATTATAAGGGCATTCCCGGGAGTTTTCCAACAATCATAAACTGTAGTTCTCCAGGCTGCGAGTCCTAAGGGAAGGGAAGGAACCTTGCCCAGCACTCAGCAAATTAATGGCACTCAAAACTATCAGGTCATCCGTCTGGCTGGGTGTACTCAGGGCTTCCTCAAGAGGCTAAACAACTCCCTTCTATCATATTGTTTTCTTTCCATATAAAAGAAGATCTTGCCTGTTGGCAGACTCATAATTTTGATACTGTGTTAACTGGATAACTACAAGAACCTGTTGCTCCTTAAAAACTGCTTCTTAGAAGACTGGTACGGTGACTCATGCCTGTAATCCCAACACTTTGGGAGGCTAACGCAGGAAGATCACTTGAGGCCAGGAGTTCATGACCGGCCTGTGCAGTACGGCAAGACCCTGCTTGTACAAAAAAAAAAATTTTTTTAATTAGCCGGTGTAGTGGCTCACACCTGTAGTCTCAGCTACTTGGTTGGGAGGCTGAGGCAAGAGAATCACTTGAACCCAGAGGTTGGAGATTATCAGTGAGCTATCCTCATGTTACTGCACTCCAGCCTGGTGACAGAGCAAGACCCTGTCTGGGGAAACAACAGCAACAACAAAAACAAAAAACTGTTTCTGAATGAATATGCAAAGGGGGAATTAAGCCCCTGCAATTAGCACTGACCAGAACAGGTGTTTGCAGGGAAACATCATAGTTTCAAATGAGAAAAATGGGACAGGAACAGACCTGAGCGACTCTATCTGTTCATACATAGAGTGATGAAACCAATCATTACTGAAAAAGGACCAATGGTTAAAGATGAACACCACACCTGTGTAAGTGATACGGTGACTCTTTAGCAAACCTAGGTAATTTATATAAAGGGTTGTTTTTATTCTTGTCAAATCTTTATTTGTACTGTACCTAAAATCCTTGTATATTCCATAGAGATATTGTTCATCAGAAATCCTTGAAATCTCTGAAGTGACCACATTATCATCATTTTTGGAGAGGAAGAAACTCCAAGTTGCAGATGTCCCAAAGATGGACCATGGCATCTATCCCTCACCCTGACAATGAGGATGCAACTCAAGAAGGGTCACATACTGCTGAGGATAACTTGGCTTTTCAGGGAGTCTCTGGGTTGAGCCCATCTGTATCAGCAGATTCATGGCTATGCCCAGATCTCCAGGGGTGGTTTTAAAAGGGGGAGCCTCACAGAATCTGCATAAAAATTGTGCCTGTCAAAGTGATTTGCCTTCTCTTGAAATAACATCACTTTGTGTTTGGGCCAATAAAACTTTAAATTTTTTCTTTAAAGGAAATAAACACAATAGTGTGTTTTGAACTGTCTTCTTACATTATCTTCCAAACAAATTCTAATCATGACCTTGAGATGAACGCATTTTATGTCCCAGTTGTGGATCCAAAAATAAGTTACCAAAGAATGGGGATGCAAAGAGTATTACATAGAACATCGAGCTCAATGAGTTTTTTGTTTGTTTGTTTGTTTGTTGTTTTAATGCAGCATGGTGTAGGTTGATGTGCACAGGACTGGGGCTCAGGAGACTTGGAGCTAGTTTCATATTTGCCATGCAAGTTTACAGTTTCAGTTTCCCAAGAAACAAGAGGTTGCATCAACTAAGATCACATTTATTTCATGTCTTTGCTCTTGTGATAGTTTTTGCCGGCGGGTGAGAGGCTCCAAAGCCAGTGTGCCTGCAGTTGCATCATGATCTCTGCCACTTATTAACCGATATGCTGTATGAATTTGCCCTCTGCCAAAGACTAAACTATACTGTATCCAAATCTGTTCAATGGAGTCAATAACCATATGCATCTCTCTTAGGGGACTTGTGAAGATTAAACTAGTGTTTAGGCAGCATTGGCACTAATAAGTACCCTACAGATATTAGCTATGATATTTTACTTATTATTATTTTGTCTTCATTGAGGAAAGCTAAACAAAAGCTTCTCATGGTGAGGGGAACATTCAGGCAGAATGATTGTAAAAGTGCACACACAGGCATGGGCTTGACTAGTAAGGTTTTTGAGTAGGGGCTTCCGTTTTCTAATACCTGAATGATGAAAACATGAATGTCCTTGAAATGCTGCACAGGCTTTCACAGATGCAACCTTCTTCCCAGGAAAGTCACTTCTTTCTGGATAAACAAGTCAGGCCCCATCCAGTGGCAGCACTCCAAGTGAAGCCTCTTTTTTTGGTGTGATAGGAGTCTGAAATAAGCATTTCAATTAGATTCATTAAGACAGTTATTACTTGGTAATTGAATAGCAACAGATTGCAAAGGAACACTTATTGAGGTCTAATAAGTATGTAGGAGAGAAATCTTCTCCTTCTGTAATTCCATCAGCTATAAACCAGTGTAATTAGATTCTTACTAACACATTCAAATTGAAGGGAATGTTGAGGCATATAATTGGCACTTAGGAAGATACCTGTATTGTGTTAGGGTGCCTTCCATTTACATACTTATTAAGTGTCAGTTTAAGCTGTTAAATAATTGAGACTACTGGACAGTAGTAGGTCAAGTAGTTAAGCAAGAATTAAATTCTTAAACATATTAATAAATCAGGGTCAGATATAGCTTAAAATACAAAATGCAACTTTATTGTGTCCAAAACTTTGCATCAATACACACACTATTTTGATGCTTCTCATGAACAAATTCAGGACTCTAAATTCATTTTCTCAAGTATAATAGGCACATTTACTTATTTACTCATTCATTCATTCAGTTGCAATTATCCTTTGAGAAACTACTATTTGAACAAAAAAAAAGCAAGTTATTTGCCATCAATTTGATGATGGAGATAATGGTTCTATATGAAAAATCTATAATTGGTCTCACAAGCAAAGTGTGCTTGGAGAGCAAAACCACAAGAAACAAACAAATTATTTTCATATTATCTGTTTTAAGTGGGACACTATTCTCTCTAGAATTTCAATTTCCCACCAGTGATACAACTAGTTATTTGCACCTCCTAAATCAAAGTACAAGCTTCAACAATGGATCCTTATTTCTCATTATTTTCAATGCAAAAAGATTACCTGGTGCTAAGTGTATAGCAAGTTAAATTAAGTACTTATAAAACCTCATATAACATTTTGTAATTAAAATGTATGTAATTGTTGGAGAACTTATCTTTAATTCAGTTACATTAATAAACAACCAAAATGTGAATAATCTAGTTTATCTTTTATTGAAACCAATCATGAGAAAATATAATTTCATTTTAAATACAAGAGTCTACCCAAATCCAATCCCACAGAAAATTTATAGGAAAACACAGGAAAGCAAAAATTGCTGCATATATGTGGTTGTTGTGAATGATTCAGATTGCATTTGTAAGACAGAAGACTCACTCGATAGATGACTGGGGCAAAGTGCCACTTTTGTTACAAAAGCCCCCATAAGGCAAAGAAAAGCCAATCATTACTACCACGCCCACTGCTACACTCACACCAAAAACTAGGACTGGATTATATCCATTTTTTATGTACTTCTAATGATCGAACCTTGCCAGAATGTGTACATGTTGCTAAAAGTTGTGATTGCAACATCTTCTTCTGTCCCCCACCCCCTTTTTTTTAGCTTCCTACTTATCTAGGAGAGGACAGAGAAGCAAAGAAAATGTCTTCTTTACTATTCTGGCACCATTTTGATTTTATTATCAGAGCCCTGGTAATATCACCACCTTATATTTATACATCCAACCCCTTATCTAGCAGACCAACCTCTCCCCTCTCCCTCTTTGTCACAGATACCATTGTCTCCCTCGTCTTTCATGCCCACCATCATGGGCCTGCATCTGACTCTACCCTTTTCTCCCTGTCACTAAGAAATGGATGTCACTAAGCCTTGTCACTTTTCCCCTATAACATCTCTAAAGCTCCATCTCAGCTCTCCGTGTCTCTAAAACCTTTACCTATGTTTTATCCTGTGTGAAGACATAAAACGAGCTTATGTGACAACAAGGGATTTATCTTAAACATAAGGGAGAATTTCCTGACCATGAAACACTAGAAAAGGCTCCTGAGAGAGTCTGCTGCGATGGTTAAAAATGAGAGACTCACTTTGGACGGGAATAATTTTAAATTTTCCGAACTACTCATCTACTTACTTGGGATCATTCTTCTCTCCCAGATGCCGCCCTCATACCCCAGTTCCTTCAGTTCTTATTCTTGCCTTCATTATTTCTCCCTCAACTAAGTACATGATTTTCTTTACTGCTGATACCTTAGAATTTCCTTACAGATTCTCATGAACATTTTGCTAAACAATCACTTCAATGACTATTGTAATAGAGGCTAACATGTATTAAGCTCTCACAATATGGCAGGCCCTGTCATAAGTGTCATAAGCACTTTGCATACATTATCTCATTTAATTTCATAACAACCATGTAAGGCAGTTATTAGCATTATCCCGATTTTCCAGTTTGAGGAAATGAGACTTAGGTTAAACAACTGGTACAAGGTTACGTGGTTATTAAGGGTAAAACCTGGGTTTACACGTAGAAAGTCTGACATCAGAGTCCCTCTCTTTTAACTTTCAGGGCACCAAGAAAGCTACTTTATTAAATTTCAGGTTTGTTTCCAATAGAGCAGATGTTTGCTGCTTACCTATCAAGTATTCATTCCCACTCTTTTTTTAAAAAAACATTACCCAGAATTTTCATGGAAAAAAAAAAATCACTCATCCCCAAACTGTCCTGAGTACTTGTAAGAAACGGAAGTTACTCAAAGCTCCAACCAGCCCTTGTTGGTTGAAGCCAAACGCGACATTCCACTTCCTTGTCAGTTATAGCAGTGGGCATTGACGTGTCTGAGCCTTGCAATTCTTGCTTAGAATGCTGGGATTGAGGTGTTCTTTCCGTTGCTGAATGTGAAAAAGAAAACATGCCAACTGCTACTGGCATCCACCTATGACCACAAGAAGAACCAGTCTTGAGATAAAACTACCATATGCTCAGACTGATTGCTAGGGAAATATTTATTTATATATATAAAAAGGCTACCATCCAGAAGGCAAAATAGAGACATTAAAAGAAACTGGTCGAGTTGTTTCAAAGCCCACCTAACCTTTGCATTTCTTCTAATGCAGCCCAGTGAATCTCCTTTATTGCCTTAAGACAACTTGAGTTGGGCTATTTCAAGGGTAGAAATGCATCCCTGTTTGCCTTACACACCTGCTGTCGTGGTGTAACTGTTAGTAGTGCTTCCTTGCACTCTCAAAGTGTCCTCGTCTGTATAATAAATACTACAGCCACCCTAGTTTTTGTGTAACTAGGAACAAGTCCTAATGAATGCATTCAATTCTTCATCCAGTTTGATTTCGTTTTTGGGCTTTTGGAGAATACCCTGCAACTTGATATGAAAAGATAAAAAAAAAAAAAATTAACCCCCCGCCACTCTGATAAATGAGTCATGGTGAATTTGACACATCAAATTTCTGAACCCTTTTTACTTTTGCCCAGCTAAGAAAAGTTGTCTTCCTGCCCAGATGAAAAGGTCATCTGAGAATCTGAGATTCAGTAAGTTCCTGACTGCTATAAGCCACACCTAAACTTAGCTGATCACTGCTCACAAGCATCTATGCCAGAAATCTAGAAGCATCTTATCCACATTCATTTTGTCAGCAGGTGAACACTAGGCTGTTTCTTGCTGCTCTATAAACAGTCAAATGTATCCCTTAGAATAGAAACAACTATGCATCACTGAACATCATATTGATGTCCTCAGCATAGCACATCAATGCAGGCACCCTGGGAGCCAGACAGAAAAGGTGTTCTTGGCATCCGACTCAGAGCTGGAACGGTATACTAAGTTAACTACAGAGTCCTGGTAGGAACGCTAATTTTAGCAGGGAAAGAGAAAGAGAAAATGAGGAGAAAATAGTTCTAACAGAGACTAATAGTTGAGAACCTTGGGATTTATTCTGAAATGCAGCACAGGGTTTAGGATGTGAGCTTCGGGGAAGAGAAAACATAATGATTACAAAGAAAAAATAAGGAAGACTAAAGTAATTTAATTACTCATGCACTTCCCATCCTTGAATGATTCCTTCCTCTCAAATTCTAAGAAAAGCTTTGAAAAGACGTACTTTTTTCTCCTGATCAAACCTCATCTCCTAACCTTTTATAAAACTTTAAAATAGCAATCGTGGCAACTAATAAAGTACATGTAACAGGGTGTCCCGGCTGGGCAGAGAATGGAGCTCCATTATTTTGAGTGTACTCCTTTGCATGTAGTAATTGAGTCTAGTAGGGGAAAACTTGAAACTCATTCAATGAGGCTGGTTGGTCTCAAGGTCCCCACAGATCTGCACCCAGTGGAAAGAGTCTGGAGTGGAGGATCAGATGCAGAACTGCTCTTAAAAGGGGATGGGAGTTCTGACCACAGCCTGGAGGACCCTACAATATTTGTCCCTAACTAGGGCTCCAGGAATCTGTGTTGCATAATAAGGTATTCCAAAACTTGATAAGTTAAAATAAGGATCATTTTATATGGGTCAAGAATTGGCTGATTTCTTTGAACCATGTGGAGTTGACTGGGGTCCCTGGTATCCAAGTGGTGACTGGGCTGGGCTGAAGGGTACATGGGCTTCACTCCACATGTCTCAGTCCTCTTCCTCTCCATGGAGCCTCAGAGCCTCTCCACAAAGTTTCTCAAGCAGGGTACTAGTCAGGCACAGTGCTCAAAGAAGCCAAGGCAGTGGCTACCAGTCCTCTTAAAGGCTAGGCTTACATCTGACATAGATTCACTTGCACTATACTCTATTGATGAAACACTCACAGGCCAGCCCAGATTCATGGGGAGAGCAAATAGCTCCCACCTCTCCATAAGAAGCCTGTGAAAGAACTTGCTACCATTTCTAATCTACTGCATTAGCTGCAGTGGCAGTGTGTATGCATGTGTGCATGCATGTTTATGTACCTTGAAATGATTATATATCTCTAAATACTTGAGAGCTATTCATGCAACCTTGCTCTGGGAGCCTAACTTCCTTTCCACACTAAAAATGAAGTCATTTTCCCCCTTTTACTTCAAAAGTATTGCCCTAGGCATGTCTGGTACACCACTTTAAACCTCAGGTAGTGAAGAGATAGTCACTGTTATAGTGACGTGAGCAGATATCTGCCCTCAGAACTCTGAGGAACTGCTTGTCTTGGATTACTGATCCAGGCTTAGATCTACCACCTAGAGAGAAAGAAAGAACTGGATTGCTAATTGCTGTGATATTTTGAGGCTCAAGCTGAGTTTCTGCAGGAAATCCGGCCTTCCACCCTCTTCTTCTGACTTTGAAAGAGTGGTGATTAGGATCTCTGGCATTGGGGCTTGAGGTAGGCTTCCAGTTTCATTGACATGGAGAACAGCTAATGTTCAATTCCTGCAGGATTTGAGGAACAGTAGTAGAGACTGGAGCCATATTCTAGAATCCTAACAGTCTCTCTCTAGAAACATCAGGGCAAGGCTTCAGAGTCTCCAGGAAATACTGAGTACAAAATTGAAAAGCAGGCCAGTCACAGTGGCTCTTGCCTGTGATCCCAGAGCTTTGGAAGGCCAAAGTGGGAAGATCACTTGAGCCAGGAGCTGAGGCTGCAGTGAGCTATTATTGTACCACTGCACTCATGTCTGGGCAACAAAGCAACAGCCTGTCTCTTAAAAAGAAAATAATAAGGCATAACAAGTCCAATTACCCTGGAGTGGGATGGGGCATGCAGTTAAATATTATTATATTTATTAGCTAATAATTTATTATTATATATCATTAGCTAATGATATTTGGGTGTTAAAAATTTGTGCTTACTGGCTGGTAAAGCCTGAGATAGGCATGATACACACACACACACACACACACACACACACACACACACACACACACAGTGAAAAAAACATTAAAGTAAAACATCAGCTAGCTATTGATACCTGACTTACCAAAAGGAAAGATGAACACTACGGGAGAGTGATGCAAAGTAATCCCTTTTATTCTGTTCCATCTACTTTACTTCACTTAAACAGTTTGTGTTTCAGCCCCAGTAGGGAGTGGTAGTAAGTATTCGTGAGCTCCAGTTACGAGGCTTTTGTAGAGGTCCCTGGGGCATCCACACAACAGTCCTGCTTCATGCTGTAAACTAGGGCTGAGCAACCCTAGAATTCCTTTTTTCCCTGGGTTGTAAGTGCTTAAATTGTAGATCTGAAACTTGAAAGGAATGGAAATGCTTAATGGAAACATCATGTGTAATCATTTCTTGCTAGTGGCCTTTTCTGGTTTATTTCTCAGAAATATGAATACCGTATTTCACTATAAATGGTACTTTCATGAAGGGGAGAAATTATTAAAGAAAGAAAAGCTATTTGATCATCTTATTTTAAACTTCACTTCGAATTGTGGTATAACTCACTGTCTCTTAATAAAGTGAAAACTTTTAATAACAGTTGTGAATTATAATGTACTTGAGGCAATGCTGTTTAATGTTTGCTTTTCTTCCCCATTTTTAAGATAAATTTTTCATACAAAAATTCTGTAATATTTAGAGGTATTATTTAAAGACAACAACCATAGCACTGAGAAAAGAATAAATTGAGTTAAAATGGTCTTATTAAATTAGACAGGTGTGGTGGTGTGTGTCTGTAGTCCTAGCTACTTGAGGTGGGTGGGAAGAGGTTGAGGTGGGAGGATTGCTTGAGCCCAGGAGGTCAAGGCTGCAGTGAGCTCCGATTGTGCCACTGCACTCGCCTCTCAGTGACAGAGCGAGACCCTGTCTCTTTAGTAAAAGAAATAAAAGATCTTATTGACTGTCTTATTGACTAAATGTTCCAATGTACAGGAGGGCACATTGAAAAACTGTAAATGTGTGTGGTGTATGTGTATATGTATTTGTGTGTATGCAGGTATACACACATTTATACATATATCTAAGAAAATATTAATAACCAATTTAGCCACCCCTTTTATGAAAGTAAATTTCTCAGATAACGTGATGAATAGTTAATTCATCTTTTGAAAAGAAAATGAAAACAGGAAAAGATTGTTATTCATCATATAGATAAAATTGGACATAGAGCATATCCTCAAATCATTAAATTTGTTTTTGAAGAGTCTTGTAATAATTAGAAATATTAAGTTCACCGTAAATGGAAACTTGGGGGTTTCTTTCACTCCATCCTTCAGAAACAGTAGGTACTTTTTATGTGTCAGGCTCTGTGCTGAGTGTCAAAAGAATTGGGGATGAAAAGTTGAATAGAACCTAGCCCTTGACGTCAAGCTAACAATCTATGGTAGGAAAGAGGCAGAAAACCCTTACAGTGCAGTGAGATAGGTAAACTGATAAGTACAGGAATAGGAGCACCTCCAAGGTATGTCTGCTATGGAATATGGATGTGGTGCTGAAGAATGAATGGCAAATTCTGTGGAAGGTGATAGTTTTTTGGGTGGCAAGAAACGTGGAAAGATATTATAGACCTGAGTAGGATCTTAAAGTATAGCATACAAACAAGGTACGGAAGAGGGCAGAGGGCAAGAGGCTGTAATGATTCAGGGAAGATGTCATGATGCCCTGAATTAAGGAAGTACGCCTACTAGAATGGCTAAAAATAAGAAAACTGGCCTAAGAAAGTTTTGGAAAGGATGTGGAAGCAACTGGAACTCTTAGATGCTACTGGTGGAAATGTAATTTAGGTGTAACCATTTTGAAAGGCAATTTCAGAGTTTCTTTAAAAGTTAAATGTTTCACACATAGGTATTTATCTAAGAGGAATAAAATCATAGAAATATTTGTACACAAATCTTCATAGCAGCTTTGCTTGTAAAACCCATAAACTGGAAATGACTTAAATGTCCATCATCAAGTGATTGGATAAACCAACTGTGGTATATCCACAAAATGGAATGCTACTAAGAAATTAAACAAAATGAATTACTGATACCCACACATGAATGAATCTCAAAATAACGAAGCTGAATGGAAGAAGCCAGACAACAAAGAGTACATACTAAATCATCTCCTTTACAGAATTTGAGAATATGTAAAATAATCTATAGTGAAAGCAGATCAGTGTTTCCCTGGGGACGTGAAGCAGGTGTAGAAGGAATGACAAAGAGGCACAAGGAAACTTGGAGGTAATGATTATGTTCATTATCTCAATTATCGTCATTCCTTTCTAGCTGTAAACATGTATCACATGTATCCAACAGTACCCTTCAAATATATGATATTAATTGTAGGTCAATGTTGCCTCAATAAGGCTGTTAATTAAAAAAAAACAAAAAAACACAAAAAAAACACAAAAAAAAAACTACCTGGCAAGTGGAGATACAAGTTTGCAGTACAGGAAAACAATCTAAATTGAAGGCAGCAATCGATACGTGAATAGTCCTTAAAAACCTTGATGTAGATGAGTGTAGATGAGGGAAAGGAAAACAGAATCCTGTGGGAACGCCAACAGGGGACTGGCAGAGCAAGAGGACTCACGGGGAAGGCAGGGAAGTCACTGTCAGAAACATCTCTTTATTTCTTAGGTTGTTGTCTTGTTTTTGTCATCCTTTCATACTTGGACAACCCATAGTATAATTTTGAAATCTGTTCTCCAATGCTTTTGCTCTCAAGTGAGGAACGTAGACTTCCCAGATGGGTCACTCTGTCTACGTGGGACACTGTCTCTGATCTTGAGTGAACTATCTCCAAATAAAAAATGAAACCAGGAGAAAAATTTTTCCTTTTCTTGGGCAAATCAGTGATTTTATTGGTTAAACCTCATCTCTTCCTGTTTCACATGACACCACAGACTCATTCATTACCTGTAAGGTGTCCAGTTTGAGTTCTGCACCTTGAACTACTATGGCAAGAGTAGAAGCAGATAGCCCTGATTCCTCCCCACAGCATCACCTGCTGCCCCAGCGTGCTGGAGTTATGGGTGACCCAAGCACGGTCTAAGCATGAGTCCACTTAATATGGCATTTTCCAACCAGCATAGTTAGGTGTTTGTTGTTGTTGTTGTTGTTGTTTGAGATGGAGTCTCACTCTGTCACCCAGGCTGGAGTACAGTGGTGCAATCTCGGCTCACTGCAATCTCTGCCTCCTGGGTTCAAGTGATTCTCCAGCCTCAGCCTCCCAAGTAGGTGGGATTACAGGCGTGTGCCACCATGCCCAACTAATTTTTGTATTTTTTTAGTAGAGATGGAGTTTCGCCATGTTGACCAGGCTGGTCTCAAGCTCCTGACCTCAGGTGATCCACCCGCCTTGACCTCCCATAGTGCTAGGATTACAGGTGTGAGCCACCGTGCCTGCCTCATAGTTTTTAACATTCTCTTTGGCATTCTAAATATTATAAAAATAAAGGAATTGGCTGGGCATGGTGGCTCACGCCTGTAATCCCAACACTTTGGCAGGCTGAAGCGGGTGGATCACCTGAGGTCAGGAGTTTGAGATCAGCCTGGCCAACATGGTGAAGCCCCATCTCTACTAAAAATACAAGAATTAGCCAGGCGTGGTGGTGCATGCCTGTAGTCCCAGCTACTCAGGAGGCTGAGGCAGGAGAATTGCTCGAACCCAGGAGGTGAGGTTGCAGCGTGCAGAGATCGTGCCAATGCACTCCAGCCTGGACGACAGAGCAAGACTCCGTCTCAAAAATAAATAAATAAATAAATAAATAAATAAATAAAAAGATAAATAAATAAAAATAAAAATAAAGGAATTAACACAGAAATGAAGATGGCAGTCATCATATCTCCTGCCATCATTTTCTTCAATTTGTGGAGGATCTATAATGTATGAACAAAACAGATAGGGTAATTGCTCCTTAAAGCTCATATTCCAGTGGTGATATACACAGGAACAAAGAAAAAGAAACATTAACAACATGATTCCAGTAGCAATAGGCCTAGAGAACATTATAATATAAGGTTGGTATAACAACTTGCTTCAGATTGTGTGGTCAGAGGAGGGTCTCTCTTTGGACAAAATCTTTGAGGTCTGTTCAAAGATTAGGCTTCAGTAGAGAAAGTTAGCCACCTTATCCTCCGGGGGAAGAGAGTTTCAGATGGAGAGAAGAGGCCACAATGAGGCCCATTGATGGGAGGAGTCCATGGGGCTGGAGTAGAGTGAGTGAGTTGAGAAGTTTTCATTCATTTAATGAATGAATAGGAAGACATAGAGGTAGAGAAGGAGACAAAGGTCAAAGTTCATGATGTTCTGTTTGGATTTTGAGTGTTTTGAAATTGGGAAGGAGAGAGATTACGGTGATAATCTGAGAAGTGATTTTGAGAAGATCACTCTGGCTTCTTTGTGAAGTGCAAGACTGGTAGTAGGGAGGCCAGTCAGGGACAGCTGTAATCTAGAGATGGTGGATCAGAGCAGTGTTGATAAACAGGAAGCACAGTGTGCACACCTAAGACGTATTCTGGACAAAGAGCTGACAGGCCTTGCTGATGGACTGGATGTGGGTGTGACGGAAGGAGGCATTCAGGAATGATTTCTGCCTGGGATTTCAACATGAGCAACTACATGGGTAATGATGCTTTATCCTGAATTGGGAAAGTTCCATGAGGGAGAAAAAGATTCTGGCCCGGTGGAATGATTAACAGTTCTGGTTTAAATGAGTTAAATCCTTCTCAGGACACAAGACCTTCAACTGCCTCTAACTGCATTGCCTTTTTTGTTTCCAGGGTCAAGGAAGCAACAAGAAAAAGCATGTTAGCCACCTAGATTGACACCTAGGTGACAGAGGATCAGGAGAGCAAAACTCAGACACAGGGCATTGGATCCCATACCAGGAACCCAGAAACAAGGGGACACAACAGAGCTACAGGGGAAAGCTGACACGGATCAGGTAAGCGCTGGCAGATCCTTGGGAAACAGGCCAGGTTGACAGGGGATTGCAGCATGGCTTAGAGGACAGAGAGGAAAGAGGCATGTCAGAATCAACATGGAGAGGCCAGTTATGCCCAGACAGATGTCCTATACAACCTTCTATAAAATATCCCATATTTACCTCATGCAGCTCTAGGGCCACCCTTCTGAAGGACATAAGATCTACTGGAGACATAGCTTATCCCAGTTATCCCCTGCCCTGACGTTTTTACAGAGAGACACCTAGAACCGGCTTCACAGATATCTTTTCCCACTGCCACATGCAGGCACACTGAGAGACATCCCCTGTGAAGCTTAGTGCACCCCTTTTGAAGCCGTAAATCCCAGGTACCTCTGCAGGTCAGGTGCCTAGAGGGATTCAAAGAGCCTCTCCTGCTCTCCCACCTTCCCTCAGGTGGAAGGTGCTGGCAGGAGAAGTCAGCATAGACTATAGGATATGATCAGCTTAATGGGCTCTGCCACAGCACTGAGACCTGAGGCCTAGTGTGCTGGCAGAGGAGTGGAAGATCTGTCCATTCTAGAACCCTGCTGCTAAAGCAGAATCCACAGACCAACAGTGTTGGGCTCACCCGGGAGCTGGTTAGGAACTGCAGACTGTGTGGACCAGTCACCTGGGGGGCTTGTTCAATGCTGGACTCTGATTCAGGAGGTCTGGGACAAGTCCTGAGAGTCTGCGTCTCTCCCTGGTGACTCTGCTGCCGCTCATTCTACAACAAGCATGGCACTAGGACACCTGGTCATTTCACTGCGGGTTACTCTCTCCATTTTTAAGGAAATGTTTTTAAAATTGGAAGACATAGTTAGGTATTCTTGGGAAATCCATCTCATTATTCTAGGGACGAACAATGCTGAAGTCAGGGAGGGCAGGGGAGTAACAGTAGAGGGAGCAGTGGGTAGAGAGGAGAGAATTGTTAATAATAGTAGTTGGTCTGAATCCAGCTGTTTATGCATGAATCAGACTTGTGCATGTCTTCCAGCAGTCAATTCTTTCCATCTCTCAGGTGCTCTGTGTTTTTATATTGTTACTATTGGTCATTATCATTATTATGGCAGTTAGGATATAAGACAGCTCCCCTAGTTACTAACTGTGTGACCTTGGGCAAGTCATTTAACCTCTCTGAGCTCCAGCCTTCTCATCTGTAAAATGGGGATAGTAATTACGCCTCCCTCCTTGAGTGGCTGTGAGACTGAAATGGAGTTAAACAGAGTATGGGTTTAAGCAGTCATGATCTAGTGAGATGTCAATTGTTGGTACTGCTGTTAGGTATTATACTACACTGACACGCTTGTCCCGGAGCGGACTTGGATGCCTTTTCCTCAAGCAGAAGAGAGAAACTGAATCCTTGATGTTAAAATACAAAGTCTATAAACGGGTCAGAATAGGGGAATTATTGGAATAAAGTAAGCAATTTGTCTGAATTAAGTAGGTAACTACTTCTAAAAGTTTGACGTGCCTCTGAGAATACATCCACTCAGCGGACTGTGGAGAAGGATTTGCCAGGTTTGAGTATCCTGACCTTACTTTTTGTCCTTGTCAAGTGATAAGACCAAAACTGGACTCTCTTTCAGTGGCCCAGTAGCCAGAGCCTGGTCCTGTGCCTGGCTCATGGAAGTCACCTGATGCCAAAGTCCTATGTCATGCTGCTGATTCAAGTGCAAAGAAATGATGCTATCAGAAGAGGATAGAAAAGAATATTTAGGAACTAACAAGAAAGTGAATATGCCTAATTCATGTCAATATCCCATTACTTCTTTCTATTGCTTGTTAAAATTTGGAATAGAAGGGAGGAAGGACAGGGAACTAAGATCTGATTTATAGTACTCTACAAGTCCATTTTAGATGCTATTATCCCATTTAATTTTCACAACAACATTATGGGTTAGATAAAATTTCCACTGTTTCAGAATTGAGGAGACTGAAGCTCATACAGGTTAAATTACATGTTTGTCTAAGCTCACACAGCCCATAAATGATGGGGCTGGGATTCAAACTCAGGTCTGGCCTGACTCCAAAGCCCATAGTCTTTCCATCATATCTTGCTGCTTCCTGAGAAAGACACCAATTTGAGACATGAACAGCAGCTACACAAACAGTGTCGATACACCGTGGCTTCTCAAAGCTTTATGTAAGGCAATTGCTCTCAAATACTAGCATGCATCAGAATCACCTGGAGGGCTTGTTACAACACAGATTTCCGGGCTTATCCCCAGGGTTTCTGAATCAGTCTGCTTGGGGTGGGGCCAGAAAGTCTGCCTGTCTAACAAGCTCCCAGTTGACGCTGATGCTGTAGTCCGAGGACCACACTTTAAGAACCAGTGGCTTATAGAAGTGGTTTCAAACTCGGCTGCACATGAGAATCACTCTGGGAATTTAAAAATGTTACTGTCTAGGATGCACCCCACATCAATTACGTCAGAATTTTTTTGGTGGGACCAAGACATCAGTGATTTCTAAAACTCCTCAGGTGAGCCAGGAGTGGTGGTTCATGCCTGCAAAAATAATCCCAGCACTTTGGGAGGCCCGGGTAGGAGGACCACTTGAGGCCAGGAATTCAAAACCAGCGTGGGCATCATAGTGAGACCACATATTTACCAAAAAAAAAAAAAATTAATTGGGCATGATGGTGCATGCCTGCAGTCCTAGCTACTTGGGAGGTTGAGGCAAGAGAATTGCTTAAGTCCAGGAGTTCACGGTTACAGTGAGCTGTGACTGCACTGCTGTACTCCAGTGTGGGTGACAGAGTGAGACTCTATCTCTAAAAAGAAACAAAAAACTCCCCAGGTGATTCAAATGCACAGACAAGTTTGAGAACCTGTGACTGATGTACGGACATAATGATCCAATCAGTGGATTTAGCTGAACATCTGTGAAATATTGATAGACTGTTGTTCTTAAAGTTATGGTATAGGGAGGAGGAGCAAGACTGTTTTTTCCGGGGAGGCTTCTTGGGTGGAGAAACCCACTCAAAATCTATGAATGGGAAGTTCAGTAAGAAAAAGCTCTCCTTTACCACGTTTTCTGTTTCCTATTCCATTTTGAAGGAAACCAGTAGCCTGCTGACTGTCTCCAGCCTCTGTGAGCCACTTCTTTAGAAACTCTCCTGCGTTCAGGGCTGGAGCCTGTGATTTAGAAGAAACAGTGCAAATCAAGCTTCATTGCAGTCTTCAGCTCACAAACTAAAAGTAAGCAAACTTGATTATGCTAATACCATGCAGTGCAGCATGACAACAGCCAAACTTTGTGGTAGATTTAAAATCAGAAATGTATGTTGCGTTTTTTTCCCCCAATCTTGCAATCTTTCCCTGACACACTATTTCCCTGCTTTTTTGGTCATGTATTAGAAGCTTATGGGTTCTTAATTTTTAATAAATGAGATATTGATTTGTTTTGCAAAATGCTTCAGCAGGTAAACTTTAATTGACTGTTCCTAAAGACCCAGGCTATAAAAACGCCATCAGACTCCACAATTACACTTTAAGCGTTTTTACTTTGGAACTTCAGGAGATGGTAAAAAGCATTCCTGCCTCAGTGGCATCCTTTGGAATCATTTGACCTCCTTAAGAACAAAGCTGTGTTCATTCCCAGAGGAACTGTCCAATAGAACTCTGCCCTCTCACATCCCGTTATTTCCAGAGTGACTTTTTCATCTCAGACATTTCAGCTTGACTTGCGGGGGGTAAGAGGGGGGTATCTTTGCTCTGTTCAGGATCACACATTAGGGAGGAGAAAAAAAGCAGCAATTTTCTAGGGCATCTAGAAGTCAACTCCTTCATGCCGATCAAGGAAAGGGTGAGGTTTCAGAATGTAAAGAGGTTCCTAGTGCCTCGTAGCCAGCTCACTTCAGCAGATCTCTCTATGAGATTCTTTGTAAAATCACATCCTTGCTTTGCAACTTATTGAAGTGGGTTGCTCATTGACAGCAAAGAAGGGAGACAGAGGAGGTGGCAGGTCAGAGGGTAGGGAGGATCCTCTGAGCACTACATTCCAGACTCTGCAGCTGTATTCTCTGTCAGATAATTAAACATTAACTTTTGACACTAAAATTTAAAAACATGGCTATTAAACTAATGTATGAGGCCATCAGGCTAAACAGGAAAGCCTATTTGTAGTTGCATTCTTGGTCCTGGGGCTATACCTTTGGGTTTTGAGGCATGGACTGACATGTGCGTTTTTCAAAATATGGCAAAACCCAGGACTTAAAGCCATCAGTAAGTCCTAAAGAGTTTATGAATCAGTTCATTCAGGAGGTCCCACATTCACACTGCAGTAACATTCTAAGTGGCCCTCAGGCCGTTCCCAGCCAAATGCTCTACAGACATCCTGAACAGATTAGTGCCAGCATTTGGTGGTGGGTACACATAATTGCCTACTTACTGTTTCCTTAATTTGATTACTATCTTCCCTCAGTTTGGCCTACCTGCTGTAATAGCGGTTATCCTGTCAAAAGGAATTATTTCATACTGTGCAAAGATTCCGTCAGGGCAGCATATGGTGCTATGCAAATAAGTAAGGATGCTGCAAATCACCTCAAGTGGAACCTGAACGGGATGACATTGGCTGATACCATCAAGTCGGGAAACCTCAATTAAACAAACTGCCAAATAATCACTAGCCCCTGGTAAGTGAAGCTGATATGATTTTCTTTGTTTTCCCACATAGACACATTCACTTTTATATATTTGTAAAAACGATAGCTGATTATGGAAAAAATTCATGCAATAAGGAGTACAGAGCAAAGAAAGGAAATCATGGGGAGGCATCCCAGCTAAAGAGCCTGTCACAGAGGCTTTAGGAAACTTTAGGGACCATGATTCTGGCTAGCTATACACAGACGAAAGGAAGGAGGTCAGGAAGCATTTTCACAAAAAATGAAGTTACTGTGCAAACTATTTTTATGAAAATATATTAAGCTTCATTTATCTAAATGTTAATAATGTATAAGCAAATAAAGTAAGATAAAGTATAATGGTCTTCACATAAAAGTGTTTTAAGTTTCTAAAAGATGCCTACAGTTTGAAAGAGAAGATTATGGACAACATTAAGAGACAGAATAATTTTTTTGTAAATTCCCTATTCTGGCCGGGTGCTGTGGCTCATGCCTGTAATCCCAGCACTTTGAGATGCGAAGGTGGGCAGATCGCTTGAGGTCAGGAGTTCGAGACCAGCCTGACCAACATGATGAAACCTGTCTCTACTAAAAATACAAAAATTAACTGTGCATGATGGCACAAGCCTGTAATCCCAGCTACCTGCAAGGCTGAGGCAGGAGAATCACTTGATCTCAGATGACAGAGAAAGACTGTCTTGCAAAAAAAAAAAAAAATCCCTATTTTGACTTAGGCAGTGATTATTGATCCTTGCAATAAATTATAAGGCAATTAACACACAGCTCTCTCCATCTGATGATTATTATTGGTTCTATGCTCTACGGTCTGGCTTTAACATTTGTGAGGTTGTAGCAACGGTAAAATGAAAACTTACTTTCCCTATGCCTTAACATTTAAATGTTATAAATGCTAACTGTTAAATGAAATACACTTTATCCTCCTACCTTGACAAATATGCCTTTATAATTACAAAACTGAAAAACACGTGTATGCGTAAAATGATAGTTTTTTTTAACATGGTTAAAAGTTGGGAAATATTGTAGAGAAGCGAATATAATTATTTTTAATCCTACCGATATATTTCAATGTTTCAGTAATAAAATGAAGATATACATAATTTACCAAGTATTACGTATTTATTTTTTTTACTTTAGAAAAATCACATATTATGTTTTTATAATTGAGATTTTAACATAATTTGTTTTCTACTGGCAGTAATAAACCAAAGCATTCAAAATAAAATGTAATTTTCATATAATACATGAATATGTTTAAAACCAAAGTGTAAATTAAAGTAGACATATAAATTAAAAATCAAAATTATTTTTCATATGGATTTTCCCCTGAGTTGTCAGTTGTGGTTTATCGTTGAATGCTGTCACTTAGATATTTTTTTCTTGTAGTTATGATTTGCTTGAATGCCATAAGATTCTTGCCTTATAGTGTGAGTTACTTGGATATAGAAAATTTCGTATCTGTTTTTGGCTGACATAGTGTTTTGCATAGCCAGACAATAAGTGCCACATAATATTATTACTACTAAACTACTAACATCTCCATAAGCTTTTCTTTGATTATATATGAACTTTTTTTTTTTTTTTTTTTGAGACAGAGTCTCTCTCTGTCGCCCGGGTTGGAGTGCAGTGGCACGATCTCGGCTCACTGCAAACTCCGCCACCTGGGTTCACACCATTCTCCTGCCTCAGCCTCCCGAGTAGCTGGGATTACAGATGCCCACCACCACGCCGGGCTAATTTTTGAATTTTTAGTAAAGATGGGATTTCACCATGTTGGCCAGGATGGTCTCAATCTCCTGACTTCGTGATCTGCCCGCCTCGGCCTTCCAAAGTGCTGGGATTACAGGCGTGAGCCACCGCGCCCGGCTCTCTATTTGAATATTTTAAGACTCCTTTTGTTTTGTATCATGTAGGAGAGGCAGTATAACACAGAAGTTTAGAATATGGACCCTGAAGCCAGATCATTGGTTTCAAATCTCAGCTCTGCCACTTATCTCAATGTGATCTTGGATAAGTTACCGAACCTCCTTGTGCCTTGTTTTCCTCACCTATGAAATGGAGACCTACTTTCATAGGGTTCTTATAAGGAGTAGGATACATAAGATAAGTCATATATATCACGTATATGTGTCTGCCTTCCATATTTATCATTTTGTTGCTATTACTTTATTTTTTAAATTCAACATTAAAATTAAATTTTTATTGTTACTTAAGATAATTTCATCAAGTGTGTAAGCAATGGCTCTGACAATGCTTATATCCAATGTTTTTTCTACTTTTTGTTTATGTGACCTTCCTCTTTGCAATAGTTCTATTCTCTCTTCCATTTCTTTTCTATGCTCTTCCAGCTCAGTTTTCAACTTTTTAAGCAGTCTTACCCCATCTTTTCTTTGATATTCCCATTTCTTTTCTTTTTGAGCTTCTTTAACTTCAGAAAGTCCATGCCATCTTTCATTTTTCTAAGACTCTAGGGCACTAGTTGGTGAACTCTTCTGCTTTCTGTGATAATAAATTGACTTGTACTTATGTTAGATACTCTACTCAAAGTAACTAAGTGTAAAGGGGCTTGCATTTGCTCATTGCACTGAAAAGTCCTAAGGCAATGTAGCTTTGGAAACATCTGAGATCTCCACTGTTTCTTAAGCTCTTTACAAGTGGTAGCCATGATGGTTGCTCTCAACCCAAGACTCACATTCTACTGCTTAGCAACCCAGTTAAGAAAAAAGCATCTTTTCTCAGAGCACTGATAGAGAAATTCCAGGGAAGACTCTGCTTGGCCCAGATTTTGTCACATGCCCATTCTTGAAGGTATCGTCTGACTAGGCAAATGGTTGTTTTGATTGGTCAGATTTGGGTTACATACTTCTGGCTGGAAAAGTAGGGGAAAGGGATTGGAGTCACATGAAATGAGAGTGGGTGAGTTCCCACCTCAAAAAGTGGGTACTACCAGTAAATTTAGGAGAAGGAACATGTTGACTGTGTTCCTTTGCTTATGTTTCTTCCCTGGTTTTTCACCACAAGAATCAATGCCTACGTTCTACATGGGTTCTCTTCTGTTTAATGACAATCTTTGAATGAAGCTGTCTCTACTGAGGTCAGCTGGAATATCACCTAGAAGCGGAGGACGAGTGAATTGGCCAAGTTCATGGTTTTAGTCGGAATGTGCTATCTTGATGATTCTCTCACTGAATTTGCTACACCTCCCCAGAGGTAAGTCATTCTTCTGTTTTCAGTAATTCCACCTTCTGAGAACACAAGAAGTCAGTGAAGGTCACGGTAAGGCACCCAAATCTCAAAGACCCAGTGTGTGATTATTGCTTCCCTTTCTCTGTCATCTGAGCATATTTCTTGCAGTCTGCCTTTCATAACAGACCCTTGCGTGGGCCTGAGCACTTTTTCCTTTATATCTACCTATCACGTTGATGAGGAATTAATCCATATTGATACATTTCCTCACTATTCTGATGGCCCATCCAGGCCCCTAGATTATTGAGCAAACCTTTTAGGATTGTGACATTGCTTAGATGCATATCCAGCCAGGCATGATGGTTCACACCTGTAATCCCGGCATTTGGGAGGCCGAGGCAGGCAGATCACTTGAGGTCAGGAATTCAAGACCAGCCTGGCCAACATGATGAAACCCTGTCTCTATAAAAAAACACAAAAATTAGCCGAATATGGTGGTGCACACCTGTAATCCCAGCTACTCAGAAGGCTGAGGCATGAGAATCGCTTGAACCCAGGAGCCGGAGGTTGCAGTGAGCTGAGACTGCACCACTGCACTTCAGCCTGGACAATCGAGTGAGACTCTGTCTCAAAAAACAAACAGAAATGCATATCCTTCCTATAGTTTAGAGTACCATATATTGGTTTTTAGTGCTCTCTCACATTTTATCACAAACTTCATTGTATAGTGTACTAGGTGTCTGTCCCTTGTAAAAAATTGCCCCAAAACTTAGAGGCAAAAAACAATAAATATTTATTATGCATAGTTTTGGGGAGTCAGAAGTTTGGGAGTGGCAAAGGGTCTTTATCTTGTGTCAAGGTACCTGCTGGAAGGGCTGTCATTTGAAGGCCTGATGGAGCTGAAGCATCCACTTCCAATACGATTCACTCCCAAGGCTGTTGGCAGGAGATCTTAGACCTTCACCACCCTAGCCTACCCATAGGCTGCCTCAGTCCTCATGCCAGGGCAACTGGCTGTCCCCAGTGCCAGTGATCCAAGCACACAAGCTAGAAACCACACTGTCTTTTATGGCTTTGCTTCAGAAATTGCACTCCATCCTTTCTGCAGTATCCTTTTGGTTACAGAAGTCAGCCCTATTCCATGTGGGAGAGGATGCTAACAAGGGTATGAATCCTGGGCCAGCTCGGAGGCCGCCCACCACAGGCAGATAGTCCTCATGGTTTAATAACAGAAACAGCTTCAAGGCTTTTCTCAGTCACTTAGTAGCTCTTTTTGTTATTATAGAATGGGCAGACAATATATCAAAATTTGGAGATAAATGCAGTGCATATCCTGGAGAGGACTAAAACAAGTTTCATGTAAAACCTGCACCAGTCTGTAGGCATGCCACATGCGGAAGCAGGTCCCTAGCAGAGACTGAGAGTATCCAAGTTTGGAGTCACATCCATCATATTTCCCCATAAGCAGAAGAGAAACTAGAGTCTCACTTGAGTCAGCATTCCCTCTTTCTCCTTTCAAATCAAGTTCTAATGTGTGATCCTACCTACTGGAGGCTGCTGGCTGAAGGGACAATTCCCTGTCTAAACACATGTTGTGTTTCCCTTCAAAACTGGGGGCCTGAACACCACCCATCAGCTTCCAGATAAAGTTCCTTTTGACCCCATATCTGGCCTGCACATACCATCCACAGGCAGGGACAGCCACAAACACCCTGTGGAAACCTCCCCTCTCAGCACTTTCCCCTCCCTCGGCACCCAACTCCCTGCCCTCCCAGGTGCCTTTTCTGTTTTCTTTTTTCACAGATCTTGTTTTCAGCTAGCTGTCATTTAACTGTCAACAAATTTCCTGGAGGCATTACCTGATAGATTATACACACTTAACTCACTCAGAGGCATTACATTTTAATAAGGCATATTTAAGGCAAAGATGTATTCAATACCCAAAGGAATACATCCTAAACAGTGAATTTTAAGCATCAAGGCTGAAAAGGGTACTAGATAGGACAAGAGAGAGATTTCGTAGTTAAGAGGCCCTAATCATTGCTTTTCCAGTCACTGGCCACTGATATAATTTGCTTTGGGAGCTTAATCTTCATCCCTTTGTCTCCTATGTCCTTATTCACAGCTTGATTTCCAAACCCAGAGCTCACATACCATTTCTCCTCCAGAGTCTGTTCCAGCTCTCCTGGACAGCTACTCACATCCATTTGTGCCTTGCCCTGAGAAATGCCTCTCCTTCCTATCTCTCTGCTTTTATTCCAGTGGTGCCTTCCTCATCTTTCTTCCTCCCTTCCCTGAATTTCAAAATTTGATCCGTCTTCTAACTTCCAACATAAACATCCTCATCTATAAAGACTTCCTCAAATTCTCCCAGGCCAATCTCATGACATCGACCTCCCAGTATCTCCTCCCAACACCCCCTTCCCTGACACCATACCCTTTGAAGGCTTCAATGGAGCACAAGCTTCCGGGAGGGGGAGGTCACCATGCACTGTTGCTCCTGCTCACCTTGGTATACTTGGCTCCCAGTTTGAGCTTTAACACTGTCCCCAGTGCCAGTGATCCAAGCACACAAGCTAGAAACCACACCGTCTTTTGTGACTTTGCTTCAGAAATTGCACTCCATTTAGGCACCTAATAGAAGTCTCATAGGTGTTTTTGTTGGTTTTTATTTTTTCTAAATCAATACTTACAGTTTCTGCCATTAATTAGCTGTGTGCTCTTAGTCAAATCATTCCCATTTCTCTGGGCCTCAGGGTCCTCCATTTTAACATGAGGAAATTGGACAAGGGTATTCGTAAGGCCTTTCCAAACAATGAAACGCAACGCAAGAGGTTGGACTTCATGTCCCAATCTCTCTAAAGTGAAGAATTCATATTTTCTTCACAGTATGATAAGAAGAGTGAGTTTGTTTTTAAGAGTACTATTTACACATGTTTGTACAAATCAATGAACATTCCCATCTCTACTGACTCATATGGCCTGGAACGCAAGTTCACATACCAAAGAGAACTGAGAAGGGGGATGAGAAGGGGAATTTATCAAGGTAGGAGCACCACACCTATTTTTACTCCATGAGTCTTAGGCAAGGTCAGCCTCCCCCTCTGCAGAATGGGAAAGTTCTGGATGATTCTCTAAACAGCATGGGGTCAAGGATGACTACAAGTCATCAGGTGTCATCATACCTGCCTTTCTCCTGGATGTCTTTGCTTATCATTACAATTGAAATGCAAGAGAAACCCTAAAGGAAATGTGAAGCTGAGAAGGACACAGCTCTCTGACCGTGACCACAGAAAGTGATAAGCACAAACACGTTCCTCTGATGGTTTCACATCGTTGCCTATTCTGTCCAGCCCTGATGGGTCTGAGCAAACACCCATTTTTAAGACAATAAGAGGCCTGACATTTGTTGTCTCTACTGCTAAACCTTTTTCAGCTTTTGCACCCATGCTCTGTGCCTGGGGTAGACTCTGTAGATGCCAGACCCAAATCCCTTTAACTGGCTGGTGACTTGACTTTACCTGCTGTGAGGGGTAAGTGCTACTGGCTCACAGCTTCCCCCTTCTCCAGATAACTGCCCTCAGAGGACAGGAGCCATCTTGCCAGCATCATTCCCCAATGCCCACAGCCAATGCCTAAGGGACATGGGATATAAAGGCCAACCTCTTATAAGGGGATAGCTGTTCTGTGTGGTGTGGGCTCCAGAACTTTCCTCCCATGGATCAGATTAAGACTCGGCCTCACCCAAGACCAGATCCTTGCTATGCTTCTCCCACTGCCCTCTGCTGTGTCAGGCTCTGCTTCTAAGGAACCCAACCTAATTTAGCTCGTCTCTCTTCAGTCTGTGATTCCATAGAACCCCCTTGTAGAAAAGCTATTTTCACTGGCAGGCAGACTGCTTTGCTGCACAGCTGCCCTTTGGAGGTTTTGTGTAATTCTATTAATATTTGTCTGTGGTTAATTTATATTTAAAGGGCTAGTGGGTTTCTGGTAGTAACATCTGTAGATCACTGGGAGGAGGAACCTGAGGCAGCATAGACTAGTAGAAAGAGTATGCCTTGGCATTGAAGGGAACTGAGTCCAGCTCTACTCTCAAGGGTCATTTTGACCAGGAGTCAGTTGATGTATCTCTTGGGTCACAGTTGACTTCTCTGTCAAGTGGAGAGAGGGCAGAGATGAAGCCTAAAGTCTCTTTACGTTCTGCTGGGTATTCTAGGACTTTAAGATTCATATTCTTCTCTCCATTTTCATCCAGAAGGAACATGCAGAAAGACATGCCCTTATGCAGGAAGGATACATGTGGACAGAGTGGACCCTAAACTCAATTATCTGTTTCCTACCTCCAAAGCAGAAAAGCCACACACATACTTTAGTGATATTTATTCAGCACATAGTGCATTCAAAGAGCTGGTTTTAAATAAAATGGTTTAAGCACCTGCTTTTTGGTGGGAAGCTGGCAGCAGGGCTTCCTCATTTCACTTTGGCAACCACTCAACATCTGCTCTCCTTGGCTGTTTGCATTCATAAAACTATGTCAGCGTCTGTTGCAAAAGACAAAACCTGCTCAGATCAGTGCAGGACTCATTTGTAAAAACGAAAGTGCTCACTGAATCAATCATAGACCACATTGTTCATTTGAAGAGTGGAGACTTCACTTGCTCTTCCTTTCCTTTTAACTTTTCGAAATGCTTTCACATTTCCTTCTTCATCTGGTCCTTCTGGCAGCATCATAACATACTATCATTTGTATTTGGAAGGAAACTGAGGCAAAGTGTGGTTGTATGACTTGATTTTTAAGTGACCGAGAGTTAACATCAAAGCAGGCCCAGAGCACCCTGTTTAGGCTCTCAGCTGCCTGAATTCCTACCACATCACACTGTCTTTCAAAATGGTCTAGAGTTTTCCTCAGTGTTTCTTAAGAATTGTGCACAGGAAGTTTTCAAGGAGGGGGGATAATTGTTATAGAAAAATGAATGGTTTCCCATGGCCTAAGTTTGGGAAATGCTGCAGTAAGCAGGCTTCTTTACAATGAGACATCTTGGAGCCTTGGATGCTGCTGAAGTGTTCCAAGATTAGGCATTGCATTTAGGATTTCCAAACATACTGGACCACACCTCCCTTTATTCCCAGATCACCTTGCATCTTGGAAAGCATTCCAATAAGGCAGACTCACTGGTGTATATGATACCCACAGTTTGGATATTTGGATGATTTCTGGGACCAAGTAGGCATAGTCTGCTATTGCAACTATTTCAGTGATCAGTAATCTAATAGCTTGGTTTTGTTTGCATGTTTGTATATGCATGAATGCTGACAACCCTACTTGTTGCAGTGTGAGGAGTGTCATCTCTAGCCCTTTGGCTTTGAAAAGGTTGCCATAAAGAACATACTCTCCTGTAGAACTAATTCAAGTCTCAAACCCTCTCAAAGTTTTCAGCAGGCTAACGGGGCCTTGTGACTTCCAACAATCTAAATATTCAAGGTATAGCAGTTCTGACACAGCCTGTAATCTCTTGGTCTTAAACTTAAGACTTATTCAAGCTCTTTTTTTTCTGAAAAGCTCTACAGCTCTCCAAAACAGATTGACATCCATCTATAATTACAAGCACTTAATTGCCCATATATAATAAAATTTCAAAGATTGCAATTATCTCCTCCACATAGACATATACCTCTCACAATTCGAAACCAAGTACCTTTGTTGGATTCAGATTATGTATTAATACTTCCCCAGATCACTCTGCCCTACTTGTCCCTAGGTCTTGGATTTTGCTCAATGGAGATCCCTGGCTACGGTCTCCCCATTTCCTATCACCACTGGCAGCAGCTCAGGCATCCTATACAGACCTTACTGGATCCATGAAAGCCTGGGACCTCCTTATTTTGGGGAAGTGAATGAAACCAACTATGGAGCTGGGGATTAGCCTTCTCCCAAACAGGTTGAGTAACACAGGCTGCCAATAGAGGGGAGGAGGGGGTAATTACCTCAGTGAGAGTCCTGACTAGTAAGAGGTAGGAGGCAGAAAGAAGCCAACAGAAAAACTCTACTCCTATCCTCCTGCTGACAGGTAGTTCTGAGGTGCAGTGGTTCCTCGTGCTACCTCCAGAGCCCTCCAAGCAAGTGGCTCTGTGTGTGTGTGTGTGTGTGTGTGTGTGTGTGTGTGTGTGTAGCTATGGCTGGCTCAGAAACCACCACCTTTGACTTACTGTGTCAACTTCCCTTGACTAACTCTTTATGCCCTGGACTTGTATCTCCCAAGGAAGCATTAACATTCAAACTCTTCCTTAAGCTCTGTTCTGGGGAACTCAGGCTAATGATTCCATACATTTCCAAGAGTTTTCTCTGTTTGTAAAGTTATCATAATCATAGCTCATGTATACCGAACCCTACTATACAAACTGTTAAAAGACAATACCTCCCACTGCCCACTGCATGAAAATAAAATTGTGATAAGCCACTGCCTGTAACACATTGTTTATTCTTATTGGTGCTAAAGTAGATCTATTTCAAAGTCTTTTCTGTGGATGATAGATGTAAGTGCTCATTAAGAAAATAATTATGCTCTAGACAAGAATGCTGCCAGATTTCTTACTGTTTAAGTAGGACTAGCTCATGATTTTCTACCCCAATCCTATTCAAGGGATAAAATGTATTCAGATAAAGAGGGGGAATAGTGTATGTGCTATATTATAGAGGTTATAGATTGCACACAAACCTAGGAAGAAAGACAGATTCATCTAATCATACATTTTAATAAAGCAATTGAAAAAAGTGGTTAATTCCCTATCCTTTTCTGGCACAATCATATAAAACTAAATTTGTATAAAACTTGATTCTTTCCTGGGGCCTAGATAATCCATAGTTCCCTGGACTGGAGATGAGACCTTTTCAAACCCTCATCTGGACAGATGTTCCTATAAACATAGATTATTTCCATGAAATGCACTTCCATTGGCAAGGAAAATCCCTGTCTTCCCAGAGGCGATTGTGAGAATCAGGAAAAACAGAACAAGCTGTGCTGCAGTAACAAACAAGCCAATTATATTAGTGGCTTATAACAGTAGGAGCTTATTTCTCACTCGCCCTACATGTCCATCAAGGGTTGGCAGGGCCTGTAATCCAAGTCATCCTCCCTTTGGCAGCAGCAATCACCGAAACCATCGCCAGTCACCTTGGCAGGTAAAAGAAGTGTGAATTATGTAATAACTCTTAAAGCTTCAACACAGAAGTGACATAATCATTTCTTCCCACATTTTAGTGAGCAAAGCAAGTCAGATAGTCAGATGGCCACACCTTATTTCAAAGGAGGTGGGGAAAGAAATAGTTCTACCAGAAGTCCTAAAGAAGGAGGAGCAGAATATTTGCTTACAGCTCTAATGACTGGGGCTCTATGCACTGTCACTAAAGGAAGAACCTATCCTGGGAAAGACGGTCAGTAGAGCAGTTTTGCCGAGTACAGCTTGCCCTCTCTGAGGTCGCTGTAGCTATCCAGATGTTCTCTAATATTGGAAGGTGGTGTGCCACAGGTGCATGACACACTACCACCTGCTCTGCCCCTGACTCAGGCCACCTAGTGTAAATGTGTAAACACTTGTCTAAAATCCCCATCTAAGAGAGAGGCAAACGGAGCTCTTCCTCTCCGGGCTAAGCAGCTTGGATAGGGCAGAAGTAGAAGCCTGCCAGCCCCATTGTGGGGCAGGATGGTATTCAGAAGTCATACCCTGACATATCACCCACTGTGCTGAAGGTTTACATCTCCTGTTTCTGAAACTGAACCCTGCCAGTAGAGGTGAACTCCCTAATGATTTGGCATCCAGAATACATCATCTCCAGATTCATCAGCCTGCTCTGGAAGGCTTTGCAAATGCAATCCCCAAATCCTCTGCAGAGAGCATCCTGTCAACCTGGGAGTTGGCTTGTTTTCTGTGGTGCTTTCTTAGCAAAAACCAAAAAGCTATTTTCCAGAGAGTTCCTTTGAATGGTTCCTATAAATCAAAGACGAAAGACATTGTGGCCAGAGGCCTTTTAAATAAATTTTTGATCTTTCTTCTCCAACCTTTTAAAAGACCACATCTTCAGAAGCCATATTTAAAAAATCTATCTAGGGCTAAGTAAAGAATAATATAGAGCAGAGATAGAGGAGAATTTTCCAGAAAAAAATAAAGAAAGAATAGAACAAATCATAAAGAGTTTTTAGATATAGGAACCTAGAAGCATCTATACTGGACACATTTTTATAACTATAAAAATGTCATTGTTTCTTCTTTAACCCCATTAAATGGGGCAAAGGAGAAAAGCACATTTCCCATTTTCTCCTCTGAAGCGATTCCCCCATTATGCTGTCCGTGTGCCCAGAGGTTAGTGCATTAGCATGACCAAGCTCCAAAGGTCACATCTCCCAACTCAGAGCCTCTCTGGCTGCTTGGAAAGCAGGCCGCAGTTTAATGAGACAAGTTCCCCTTGGAGACTCCTCTCCCCTCGAGGAATTCTGTAAGTGCTTTATATAAAACAGTAATAGGATGGTTCAGCCAGACTCTCTGGCTCAGATACACTAACTGGTGCTCCCTTTGGGAAGAAGGAGCAGGTAGCCGAGTGAGAAGACCATTAGGACTGACTGCGCCCTGTGAGCTAGTAGTCCCCGAAGCCACTTTTCTTGCCCCTTGTAAGCATGAAAGGAAGTCGGTGAAAGGCTGATCAGAACAGACTTCCTGGTGGGAGATAAAGCTGTCCATGGACAGACTCTGGATGACAATGGGCAGAGAGTGATTTAGTATCATGATTACTTCTGAACAGAGGCTACACGCATTGGGCCCAGGAAGCCCAGTGGAGCTGCAGGGGAGTGATCAGTGAGAAATCCACTAGGCTGGACACACACAGGACAGCTGAGCTGCCTACCCTGGCATTAGGAGGAGCCAAGAGAAACCTCTGGGTGTGCCTTAGCAACACCTCCCAGAGCTCTGGGATGCATCCGATAAAAGATTCCCATCTGTGGAGAATTTCTCTCCTCTTTCCATACACACTTTACCCCTGTCCTCTGAACTCATAGATTTTTAGTTTACTTATGACTCCAGGCTTCAGGGGTACCTGAGCCTCTGCCTTATTTTTATTTATTCATTTTTTCCTGACAGGTTGGGAATGTTCTTGAGATTTACTAATGACAAATCAACAACTGGAGTTAGGGAGAAGTTAGTGAACGCCACGAGCAGTGTCAGAATGAAATCAGATCTGTGGTGGGACTTGAGATGGAACTTCGTGAGGCAGGATAAGGAGTGGCCTGAAAAAAGCTGTGCTTTTCTTTTACTTTCTTTTCTTCTTCTTCCTTTTCTTCAATATATGGTATTGATTGAGATCTCACTGTCAACTGCATCAAATAAAAATTCTATTCAACCCGTGGACTAATTTTAAGATACGTCCACAAATTATTTGATATTCTTCCCTTTATAAGAGTTGGAGACTAATTCTCCTCTGCTTGAATGTGGGCTGGACTTCATTACTTGTTTCTAACAAATAGAATAAAGCAGACGTGACAGTGTGTGACTTTAAAGACTAGGTAACAAAGCTTATTGTGGATTCCTGCTAGTTTTCTTTCACTCTCTCACTTGGAGCACTCATTTTGGGAGAAGCCAGCTGCCATGGCATGAGGACCCTTGGGCAGCCTGTGGACAGACCCGCTCTGTAAGGAACTGAGGCCTCCTGCCAACAACAGCCATGTTAGTGCACCATCTTGGAATCAGATCCTCCAGCCTGTCAAGCGTCATTTGCTGCAGCCCTTGTCAGCATCCGACTGCAGCCTCACAAGAGATCCTGAGCCAGATCTCCCAGTTACGCTGCTTCCAAATTCCTAACCCACAGAAAGTAAGCGTGAGATAATATGTATTTCTTGTTTTGGGATCATTTGTTATGCAACAACTAAGATAACTAAGACAACTGGGATTGTAGTTCCTATCACACAGACGGTGGCCCGAAGTAAGTAACAGATGACCAGAGTAAAGTCTGCACCACAGTGTTCTCTAGTTAATGCCACAGTTTATTAGCACTAGCTTTTATAAAACACTTTGAAAATCTGAAGGCGGCGATGCAGGGGGTGTGGAAGAAAAATGAGGCAAAAGCTTTCTGGTCTGTGCATGGTATTGGCCAAATGAATTTGTTATTTTAGAGCATCACAAGGTTTGTTTCTTTGTGCCTTTCCCTGGGTCATGTGAAAAAGTCTTCCAGTTGACGCTGTATTCAAAGCAGTGGTTACATGTTCATCCAGTCATCATTTTAAAGTAAATTAGAAGACATGTTTTTCTATTCTGTATTTAGATGTTAGACTGGCTAAATTGGAGCAGAAAGGAAGAGAAGGAAAGCGGGGAGAAACGAGTAAAAATGAGAAGTATAGTTTACATTAGCTTGTCTATGAAGCACCAAAAAAGTCACGAAATTTCATATTTTAGCAGCTAGAGAAAAGGTGTCCTCCTGCAGTTCACGTTTTTATGAATTTTATCGCTAAGCTTTTCATACCCACCTTGATTTATTAGCCTTTCTCAGCATTATATCTTATGGACCTGACAGAAGAACACAGTGCGATGAAACATCTGGTAAATTTTCCCAGATCCTATTATGAAATATCTTCAATTTTCAATTCAGTGAAAAGTAAACAAGTCATTGTCTTCCCCAGAAGTGATTCACTTTGCTGTCAGAACCCACGGGCTGTAGGCGATAGAGGTTTCAGAGTCCTTCCTCGGGCCGATGGGCACATGGGGCCCCATCTTTTGCAGTCCGGGTTAGCGGGAGGGGTCAGGAAACTCTTGGATGCTTCACCTAAACAAAGACATCTGCTTGCTCAGTGAATGGGTCATTTTTTAATTTTCAAGTAATGTGCTTTGTTGTTGTTCAGAGGTCACTTATGAATTGACATTACATCAGCAAATAGTAATTTGCTTAATTTCTGCAAAAATACCTCGTTTCATTTCCATTCCAACTTTTCAACCCAAACACACACACACACACACACACACACACACACACACACACACACCCCATGGCTAGGCTTGAAAAAGACAATGCAGATAATGTGGCCACCTACAGCTGCTTGTTGTATTACATTGCCAGCTTCTTTCTCAAAGGAAAGCATTCCAGCAGATCTTTCTGACAGCAGTCTGTCCTGGACTTAAATTAAAATGCACATTTCTGAAAACTTTTTATTCATTAAACAGAAAACGATGCCCAATAGCTGGAAAAGATACTATCAGCTTGGTATTTCAGGAGATTCTTTTTTCAACAGGCATGTTTATAGACATAACATATAGAGATACTAAGCAGATACACTTGACTGACAGACAGGGAGGCCTGAACCATAAGGACTTCAAACAAGCACGTACTAGCTTCAAGTGCACTGAGCATCTGCCAAGAGACTGAATGACTCAGAACCAGATGATTTTATAACAACACATATGGAGAAACTGAGGTCGAATGTGGGAAAGAAATTTAGTTAGCGTTTCACATAAGTGATATCAGTGTGGTGCAAACAATTCAGATGTTAGAAAGTGGGGGGAAAAAAGGCAAAGATAAATGCTTCCAAAATTTGAGTGGGTTGGCTTGATTCTGAAATCACTGCAGCAACTCCATTACAGAGGCTCAGAAATGGTCCACAGCAGGACATCTGAACTGTGGCTAGCATCTGATCCATTCGAATCGTCAGAGGCGGTCTCCACAGTTCACAAAGATAATCTCGATGATTGAATCTTATTAATATCACCCATGTCAATTACAGTGCTGGCCACGTAATACGCATTCAAGAAATGTTTATGCAAGAAAGGGTGGAATTGTTTTCATCATTTTGGATCATACCTTCTACATCAACTGTGTACTTCCTGCTTTTCTTCTTCCATTTGAAGCTGAATGAAGACAGAGGGGGATCCACCCCTCCCTAAATCTTCCTCCTTGAAACAAATGAGCCTGCTGGAAACCCTGAGTCTCTGGCACCATTGTTAATACAGTTTCTCTGTCTTTCTCTCCTTTTGATTTCACCTTAATAAGCCCTAAGCCTATTAATGCTTGTACCTGGGGAAGCCAGCAAGGGGAGAAGAAGGAACACCACCTGCATTTTGACCTTCCTTTTCTCCAGGAGCCAAATTATGTTATTTTTGTAAAAGCATCCTCCTTTTTTTCCTAGTTATCTCTCGGAGATGATGGTGGGTCTCCTCCGTGTGGGGGCTGCTTATCTTGGTGGGGGTCTGGTGGTGGACTTTTAAAGCTGGTCCAAGCTGAGCTGGCTGTCTGCAATTCTTTGTGCTATGTATTTACTTTTTTTTAAAAAAAGGAAGAATCTATTGCTGTCTCCTCTGGTGTAGCAAATGTGAGTGAACATTTTCATTTTCAGCTCCAGTTTCTTCATCCCTTGCAGTGGAAGAAAGACAGTAGGCCAGGAAACTCAGAACTTCCCAGGCCCCACACTCATGCTCAGCTTTATGGTAAATATTGTAATACTGCCCCAGGAAAGTAGGACACAGGCGTGGGAGAATGTCTAAAGGCAGTCTGAGTGCGCTCCAGTCAGTAGTATTTTCTTCTATGACAAATAGTTATCCTTTTGGTGAAACCTGTTTAAAAATGCGAATCCAGGTTTGTTATAGTTGGCCTCAGCCAGCAAGCCTGCAGGCCTGCCAGGCCGAGCAGCCATGTGTGACCCTGTTCCTTGAAAACAGCTTCACCCAGGGGTCAGGCGTCTTGTGGAAGAAGGGTTTGCTACATTATAAAACCAAGGCAGTGGAGGCCAGAGCTAAGAGCAAGTGGCCTTGGAGTTTTCTTATTTGATATGAAAAAATTGGCAAGGCCTATTTTGCGGGGAGATCAGGGTTCAAAAAACAGTGGTCAGGAAACACTGGATAAGGCTAAACTTAGTGGTACAGAGAACTTTGATTCCTCCACCAGCCTCTTCATCTGGGATCAGATAGGAGAGCTGGTGTAAAAGCAAGCAGCCAGCGGTAAAGTGTTGAATATGAATGTGCGGGCTCATCATTGGCTGGCTGCTGAGTGGGGTCATCTTTGTGGCCAGAACTGCTGTCTGTTAGCTCAGTTTGATTGCATGGGCCTTGCTGGCCTGGAGGAAGCAGTGACAGAGGCAGACCCATGCTTATCCAACCTCAGTGCCCATAATAGAGAAAAATTAAAGTAACAACTGAAAAATAAAAAAAGAAAAACAAAAAATGGCGACACAGCCAGGCAAGAAGCAAATGAAGACAGGATGGCTCTGAGCTGTGTACTCTCCTTTTTTTCTTATTGTAGGCTAAACTATGTTCTATAGAATGCTGAACTTCCACAAACATCTAACCTAAATATCCCCTGTATTAGGAAAACAAAGTCAAATTTCATAAAAAATGAATTAAAAGGGAGCCCAAAATACTATTTTCTGAAACTGAAGGCAGCTTTTTGAGTATAATGAGTAGGGTGTCTATGTGTGCAAAGATTAAGAGTGAGGGCAGGTAGCACACTTTTATTTAAAGGATTCCTGGTTAGGGAGGTAAGGGTATGGCCAAGAATGGGATTCTCAAGACAAGAGAAGCTAAATTACTGTGCACAGTAAGGCAATAATAACAAGAACTTGCTGTCACGTGAAATGAGGTTTTCATTTCCTCTGTTGCAGTCTCAGTAACAGGGTAGGGAAGAGAAGAGTGGACAGGAGATTCAATGAGGAAAGCATAGGTCCCAGCAATAAGATGAGGAAGCCAGGGCCCAAGGAAGGTGCTCTCAGGACAGGATGATGGGGATGTGCCAATACTGAGAACTCAGCAACTATGACGTTGCATAACTGCTGTGGTTTGAATGTGTGTTCCCCCAAATTCATGTGTTGAAATCCCAACCCCGCTGGGATGGTATTGGGAGGTGGTACCTTTGGGGAGGTGATTAAATCACGGGGCAGAGCCCTGATGAATAGAGTTAGTGCCCTTATAAAAGAGACCCCAGAAAGCTCCCTTACCCCTTCCACCATGTGAGGTCTCAGCAAGAAGATGGCTGTCTATGAACTAGGAAGTGGGTCCTCCCTAGACACCAAATCTGCCTTGATCTTGAATGTCTCGGCCTCCAGGATTGTGAGAGGTAAATATCTGTTGTGTACAAGCCCCTGAGTTTATGGTATTTTTGTTACAGCAGCCTGAACAGACTAAGACAACAAATGCTACAATCACTCTCCGGCTTTCCTCACACCTTAAAAAGAGCTTGAAGAGCCATTAAGTTTAGGATCCACCAGGTGACGAGGCTGCTTTGGGTACACTGTGCTCACACTGCAGGTCACAGGGACCCAGAGGCCAGAGAGGACTGAGAAAGTGAGCCAGGTTGGGAGAATGCTGTCAGGTGATACCAGGACACATGGGGACCATCTAGGAATTCTCAGAAATGTCCCCCAAAACAGTCAAAAGCATGGTCATCAAAATGAGGAATGAGCTGAAGCTATCTTACTTTAATAATTAAGCCAAAGTGAACCCAGAAGGCTGGGAATTGGGAAGACTGTGTCACGTGGCCACAGACACTGCTCATATTGATGAAAAACATAGAAACCATGTTGTTCTGTGAGCACAATGGTGCCCACGTGCACACCAGGATAGACAAACACCTAGTTTCAGAAATGCTGATTCGGCTGTCCCTCCCGTCTTCCATAATTCCTGGCCCACTTCCTCATCTCCCTGCCTCCTCTCCTGTAATCTTCTCCTCACATCTCCCTGGCTGTGTAGCAATTAGCAAGCCTGGCGGTGCAGGTCCTGCAGAGCCTGGCGGCTACACCGTCAGTCAGCAGCTTTGTGCCAGCCAAGGAGTGTGGGAGGTTGTGATGATTTATTGAATTTATTGTTTCTACTAATATGAGTAAACAGGCCAAACTACTTTTTAAAAACCAGAAGTGAAACTACTTCTCCCTGGAAATCATTAATATAAAATAAAATGATTGGTGGAGAGCTTTAATGTAATATCATGCTAAATGTATAATAGCACAAGGTTAAATTGCTTTCTGCTATCTGTTCTTTTTGTCTTACAGTCTAACACTCTGTATGATATTATCATTAAACCACATAAAATGTTACTTCCTCATTGTCCTGAGATTTGAGTAAATACTTTATTTTGGTTCTTTAAGTTGTTATTTTTTTGGGGGGGAGTGGGGGTGGGCGCTTATTTCTATTTTTAAAATTTATTATTACTGAATTAAATGTACATATAAATAATGAGCTTAGAAAAATATATTCACCCGTGAAACCACTACCCTAATCAAGGCATAGAGTATCTCCATCATCCCAGAAAGTGGCCTTATGTTCCTTTCCAGTTACTCCTAACCAAAGCCATCCCCTGCAAGGTCACCACTGTTTCCATTTCAAAGATTAGTTCAGTCTGTTGCCGAACTTCATATAAACAGGAGCATGCTGTATGTAGTCTTTGGTGTCTGATTCCTTTGCCTCACAGGTTTTTAATATTCATTCATGTTGGTGTATGCCCCAATGATTTGTTCATTTTTATTGCTGAGTCCTATTCCATTATATACATGTAACACAATGTGTATATTCATCCTACTGTTGACGGACATTTGGGGAGTTTCCAGTTTGGAACTATTGTGATTAAAAGCTGCTATAAAGGTTCTTATGCAAGTCTTTTTGTAGGTATGTTTTCATTTGTCTTGGGTAGGAGTAGAATTGCAAGATCAAAGAGTAGACGTATGTTTAACATTAAAAGGAACTGCCAAACAGTTTTCCAAAGTACTCACAACGTTTTTCATTTCTACCAGCACAATATGAGAGCTCTGGTTGTTCCACATCCTTGATGCCTTCTTTGATGGTAGCCATTCTAGTAGATGTGAAATGACGTTTCGTTGTTGATGTAGTTTGGATGTTTGTCCCCTCCAAATTTCATGTTGAAACATGATCCCTGGTGTTGGAGGTGAGGCTTAGTGGAGGTGCCTTGGTCATGGCGGCAGATCCCTCATGAATGGCTCGGTGCCCTACTTGCAGTAAAGAATGAGTTCTAACTCTATTAGCTAATGTGAGAGCTAGCTGGTTGAAAGAGTTTGGCATCTCCTCCTCCCTCTCTCTCTTGCTCTCTCCCTCACCATATGATACGCCTGCCCCGCCTTCACCATCCACCATGATTGTAAGCTTCCTGAGACCTCACTAGAAGCAGATGCCAGCACCACGCTTTTTGTACAGTCTGCAGAACTGTGAGCCGAAATAAACCCCTTTTCTTTATAAATTACCTGGCTAGCCTCAGATGTTCTTTTACAGCAACACAAAATGGACTAACACAATTACAGACTTAATTTTTATTTCCCTTATGATGATGTTGATCCTATTTCCATGTGATTATTGGCTATTTGCATATTTTGTTTTGAGAAATCTCTATGCAAATTTTTTTCCATTTCATTGTTGAGCTATTATCTTTTTATGTTATGGTTATTTATAGATGTATTTACACGTTCTAGATAAAGTCCTACTATGTTCTCCAGTCTGTGGCTTACCTATTTATTTTCTTAACAGTACTTTTTAATGAGAATTTTTTAGTTTTGACAAAGTCTAGTTTATCAACTTTTTTCTTTTATATGTAGCATTTCTTCATTTCCTCTAGGCAATCTTCACTTACCTGTTTGAGTGGTTTTTCCGCTGAATCTTAAACAAAAAATTTAAGAAGTGTTCTCAATAATAAAAATGCCAGATTACCTATGATTTTAAATATATCTCTTTATTTTTATTATTTTAATTTTAGTTGCCCAAATGCAGTGGTGTGCTGGTAAACTGATTTCAGGTTGGGCAGGGGAAGCCCTGATTTATAGTATTTGTCAATTTCCATGGTGTGCATACTGCCACCATGGCTGATTTTAAACTGTGATTTAACAACTGGCTCACAAAATTCCTGAATATTTGACAGTGGGCTCTCATTAGCTATTATGAGCCCCTCCAGCACACCACTGCAAATGTCACATGAAAACATGTGGCCAAAGATAAACCCTTAGGGAAACATTGTTTCCAGGAACACTAGAAAGATGCCATGTTTTGAGAGACACTTGGTCACCCAAATTGGAGCAACAGTGACCATGACTGACCTCAGAGTCAGATCTGACTTCCAGCTATGGTTCATATACACAGAAGTGCAGATCAGAGTGATGGGAAAGCCAAAAATTCAACACTGAAAATGATAAACCCACTGTCCTGGTAAATTAGTTTAAGAGTAGAGGGTCTGCTGATACTCCAATTACTGATAAGATGAAGAGGCAACTATCACCTGAAAATTCTAAAAGGAAACTGTATGGGAAACTGGAGGACCTCATAGGCTGGGGCAAGAGAATAGACACTGACACTGTAGACAAAGGGAGCAGAGTAGAGACCGACAGGGAACGACTCAGGAAGCCTCGGGACCCACAGATGTATCTTCTACTAGTAAGTTCACCCGGAGTAGGAATTGAACGTTAAACCACAAACGCCAGTGAGAAGGTAAGTGGATATGTATCATCCACCCCTGCTGTGGCGAGGGACATGCTGACGTTACACCACAAGAAAGGACCGTGGGCTCAAAACACCTTTGAGTAACAAGGAAGAGTCTCATACATTACTTTCTTTCCATCAAAAAGATAAGAAAATTCATAGTAATCTCCTACCATGGTAGTGAAGAAAAAGAGGCATTTCACAGCAATCATTCTGCAACGAATTTTCATATTAGAGTGGGGAAAGCCTAGAGATTTACAGCTGCATATGGTTCTCTGTAGCAGCAATAACAGAAATAGGGAGCAGGGAACATATTTTGAAAAACCTATATTCTTTTAAAACTAAGCTTTGACCAATTATAGACAGATTTGGACGCATTTCCAGTTTAAATAAAGTTATTTTATGAAATATACTATATGTGCATATATATACATATATTTATATTTAACTTAGTTTAAATCGTAACAAAATGAATCCACTTATACTCACTAACGAGCTTATATAGTTGTCCTTCTGTATTCATGGGTTCAGTATCTGCCTGCAGATTCTGCAATCCACAGATTACAAATATTTTTTAAAAAACAATTAAAAAATTACAAAATTCAAAATTTTAAAATAGTACAAGAACTATTTTCATAGCATTTACATTGTATTAGGTATTCTAGAGATGATTTAAAGTATATGGGAGGATGTGCATAGGTTATGCAAGTTCTCTGCCATTTTATATAAGGGACTTGAGTATGGGGGATTTCGGTATCCACAAGGAATGAATCCTTCATGGAATACCAAGGAACAGCTGTATAATAAAACTTCCCTAGTGCCAGTACTTGATATTCATCCCTTGATCCAGTTTCCCCACTTCCCTCCATTCATAGAGGAAACTTTTCTTCATTTCAGGCCCCAGTGGTTTTCCTAACTCTACTATCTGCTCAGTCATGAACTAAAAAGATGTTGTTGTTGTTTTATAATTTATCCCACAGTTTTATGTGTCCTATATTAAGAGATATTTCTTTCACACTAGTGTGTCAAATTTTTAGAAACAGGAAGTCTGTATATTTTTAGGATCACTAAATAATAGGCTTGTAGGGGATCTGCTCATCAAGGTGCCCCCACCCACGTGCTCTTTCTCAGAGAAGCTGCCCCACCCTCTCCAGCACAGCAAGCTGCAGAGCCTTGACCTCATGCACACCCCACTCCTGTTTACAGCTGATTACATGAAGCTTAGACACCTGAAACAAGCAGGACTTGATAATAGGAAAATGGAGATCTAAGTAGCTCATCTTGGCTACTGGGTTTAAGAAGTTATGTAGGACTGGGGCTGAGGGTACTGCTTTCTCTCATATTTACTCTCTTCTGCAGAGAGGAAGGATGAAGGGGAGGGACTTTCTAGTCTAACTCCCTCATGATTCCTAGTTGTACTTCTTGCTTATTGGTAATGTGTGCTGCTTTTTTATCTTTTCAATGACTGTATCTTTTTTACATTTTTGTTTGAAAAGTTTTAATGAGGTTCTGTTTCTTAGGAACTAAGTTTCTCTGATAAAGACAAGCTCATGTTGGCTTGAGGAGAAAGAAAATTCTGATAGAAGCTACAGTGGCCCAATGTGAGAATACATGAGAGTCTAGCCAGGAAAACATCAACATCTTCGAGCATTTCCAACAGAGAGAATTTAATGCAGGAAGCTGGTAACCCACGTGATAAGGGAGCTGAGCACCAGTCAGAAGATGATGAGAAACCCAGAGTTTAGCAACAGCAGGAAGTCACTATCACACCTAGTCTAGAGGGACAAAGAGAGCAGGGGGTGTTACTGGAACCAAAGGTTTGGGTTTTGTTGGGGGTTGGGGTTCTGGAACCATGAAGGGCCTGTCTGGTGAGAGATGGAACCAAGACAGAGGCATAGCTACTGCCAAAGAAACCATCCATGGCACAGTGTGAGGGGAGAAATACTTCTGGACTTCTTCCTTTCCCCATTCTGCAATTTTCCTGTTAGTGTCTTCCACTAGGTAAATTCAGCCAGAAGCCAATTGACCCTGAGTACGATAATGTGGAGAAGAGCAGAGAAAGGAAAGAAATGAATCTAAGGTCCAGGACTGGTACAGTGTAGATGCAAGGCATTCTTTTCTCTTTGTCAGCAGAGTGAAATAATCATGAATATCATGTATATGGAAACAACTTAAGTGGCCAACGATAGGTAAATGGTTAATTGGTTATAAAATATTATGTGGCCTTTAAAAATAATATTTAAAAGAATCTGCAATTATATGAGAAAACATATAGTTGAAGGTTATGTAAAAATTTAGAAAAATATTACATATAATTTCAGCTACTTAAATTTATGTAGAAAACAACTGCCAAGTATGTATATCAAAAGTTAAATATTGTTCTATTTTAAGATAATAGATCTTTGTATTTTCTTATTTATATATTTTTTTGTATTGGGAAAATTATCAACATTGAGCATCTATTACTATTATAACTGGAAAAGATTATCTGTATCACCACTTGGAATATGGAATCCACCGGGGAAATGAACACAGCTCCCAGGAAGTTTATCTGCCATTTGGTGACGTGACTATTAGAAATGATAGTCATGATGCTCTCATCTTCCTATAGTATTTTGCATTTTATGAAACACTTGTACTATTTTTTCTTTATAATCTCATGAACTAGCTTTTCCTGTCTTGCAGAGAAAGAAATAAAAATGTTACAAGATAAGACTAGTACTAAAAGTGAGAGCCAAATTCGGAGCCTTGGTGTCCCTTGCCAAAGCACTCTGGGAGTCAGTACTCTTCTCCAACTACTTCAGAGTTTCCTCTTTCAAGACACATGGTAGGAATATACATTTCCACTTCCTGGGAAGTGTGGTCATGTGATGTGCCTTGGCCAATGAAATAGCAGCATAAATAATGTGTTTTACTTTCTGGTAGAAACTTAAAAGCTGGCGTACAATTAGTGACAGTCTCTTTCTACAATCATGGTCATTGTGGGAACACATCTAGAATGAAGCCTCCGTAAGCCTAGGCCTTTGAGAATCCCATCCATTCACCTGCTTTGGGCAATAATATAGCACGAACAAAAAATAAGCTCCATTGGGCTAAGACACTGAGATTTCAGGGATGTTTGTAAAGTCTAACCTAACCCATTTTGATCAAAACAGAACTTATTTTCTTCACAGCACTAAAATGTGTATCTGATATTTCTATTCACATCCAAAAATAATTCAGTAGTGACTACTTGTATAAACAGTCCATATACTGTACAAAAAATAAAAATATCAGAGCAGAATAGTCAAAAATATATGTTTTATTTGTCTAGAATAACTTTATAAGTGATACAGAAGTAATTGTGTAAACTCAAAAAGAGATGGAAATAACAAATGTGGTTTGGAAAAAATCTCCTAGGCACTACTTTTTTGCCTTCTCTTCCTCTTCTCTTCTTTAAAAAATGTAAATTGGTTTCCTTCCTTCCTGTATCAAAAAGCCATTAAGGCAGACCCAAATATGTAGGTGATCTGAAGTAAGCAGGCTCAAGTAGGGGTTGGGCTTGCAAGCAAGGAGGGGGGCAGCCAGGTGGGGTCAAGAGATTGATTACATACCGGAAGACTTAGGTAGTGGGAACACTGGGTGACAGCTTTCTCACTGTCAAGGAAGAGAAGTACAAATATGAAAAGGAGAAAATTTAAAATAGACCCTGTGGTATTGGATTGGAATTGGAAGTAGCAGTGAGAATTCATGATTTTCACTGCAGTTGAAAAGTAAAGAATGAAAGAATGAATACTATCTACATAGACACACACACACACACACGACTGATCCTCAGGTGTCAGGGGAAGAACAGGATATGTCTGAAAGTGAGTCTGGAAAACTTTTTGGGACAGAAAGTAAGGAAATGGTCAAAGAACGATGAGGAAATGCCCGGAGTTCACATACATAGGGTCTTTTATTGACCAAACTTGGGCAACTTGAGCATCAAAATAAATAATAAGAATTGTTTATAATCCATTGAATTAACTAGAAAGCCAAGAGTCTAGACTGATATGAATAAAGAAATGAATAAATTCATCAGTGAAAAGGGAAAATTCTTCCTTATGACAGGAAGCCAACTAATAAATGTAGAAGGAATGACAGTATTGGAAAATAACCATTTAGCAACCATCACAATAATCATTAATTTGGACAAGAAACATATTGATGAGTGCAAAAACATGTGGTTATTGACTTCAAACTATACTACAAGGCTACAGTAACCAAAACAGCATGGTATTAGTACAGAAACAGACATAAAGACAAATGGAACAGAACAGAGAACACAGAAATAAACCCTCACATCTACAACCATCTAATATTTGATAAACCTGACAAAAACAAGCAACGAGGAAAGCATTCCCTATTTAACAAATGGTGCTGGGAGAACTGTCTATCCATATGTAGGAAATTGAAACTGGATCCATTCCTTACACCTCATACAAACATTAACTCAAGATGGATTAAAGACTTAAATGTAAAACCCAGAGCTATAAAAACCTTAGAGAAAATCTAGGCAATACTGTTCAGGACATAGGCACAGGCAAAGATTTCATGACAACAACATCAAAAACAATGGCAACAAAAGCAAAAATTGACAAATGGGATCAAATTAAACTAAACGGCTTCTGCAGAGCAAAGGAAACTATCATCAGAGCAAACAGACAACCTACAGAATGGGAGAAAATTTTTGCAACCTATCTATCTGACAAAGGTTTAGTATTTACAGTTTACGAAGAACTTAAATTTACAAGAAAAAAGCAAACAACCCCATTAAAAAGTGGGCAAAGGACATCAATAGACACTTCTCAAAAGAAGACATTTGTACAGCCAACAAACATATGAAAAAAGCTCAACATCACTGATCATTAGAAAAACACAAATCAAAACCACAATGAGATACCATCTCACACCAACCAGAATGGTGATTATGAAAAAGTCAAGAAATCACAAATGGTGAGGCTGTGGAGAGAAAGGAAAGCTTTTACACTATTGGTGGGAACATAAATTAGTTCAACCATTGTGGAAGACAGTCTGGTGATCCCTCAAAGACGTAGGAGCAGAAATACCATTTGACCCAGCAATCACATTCCTAGGCATATACCCAAAGGAATATAAATCATTCTATTATAAAGATTCATGAGCATGTACGTTCATTGCAGCACTCTTCACAATAGCAAAGACATAAAATCAACCCAAATGCCTATCAATGATAGACTGGATAAAGAAAATATGGTACATACACATCATGGAATACTATGCAGCCATAAAAAGAAACAATATCATGTCCTTTGCAGGGACATGGATGGAGTTGGAAGCCGTTATCCTCAGTAAACTAATGCAGGAAAGGAAACCAAACACTTCATGTTCTCACTCATAAGTGGGGCCTGAACAATGAGAACACGTGGACACAGAAAGGGGAACAACACACACTGAGGCCTGTTGGGAAGGGGCGGGGAAAGGGAGAACATCAGGAAAAGTAGCTAATGCATGCTGGGCTTAATACTTAGGTGATGGGTTGATAGGTACAAGAAACCACCATGGCAAACGTTTACCCATGTAACAAACCTGCACACATACCTCAGAACTTAAAATAAAAATAAAATAAAATAAACCTTGGCTGGGAACTTAAAAAAAAAGAAACATGGGTAAAAGCTAAATGAGGAATGGGATTTTACATTGTGTCAAAGTACAAGCCATATTATATTTATTAATAACAAAGAGTAATTTTACAGTGAAGAAATCTGGCAGGCACCATTTCAATCAAGTGATCAACCTTAACACCACCAGTAACATGACAGATATCGTGTGCCACTTGAGAGAATGCATTGCAAAGATCACAGCATTTGTGGTATTTCCTCCATAAAACATGTCATTGATGTCTAATCATGAGGAAACTTTGGAAAATTCAAATTGAAGAACATTCAACAAAATGACTAGTCTACAATCTTCAAAAATGTCAGCGTCATGGAGGTCAGGGAAGACTAAGGAACAAGAGCATATGGGAGGGTTTTGTACACTTTTTGCAACTTTTCTCTAATTTGGAACTGTCAAAATAAAGTATTAAACAAATCTCTTAGCACGGCACAATAGGTTCACAGCAGCCACTAGAGGAGGGAGGGTCCAGTGGAGCAGAGGGGGGCACTGTGCCAGAAGAGAGGCCTTGAGGCATCGTCAGCATTTCTCACAGTATCACCCAACAAAATCAACCCTCTTGTGAACTTCCACTGTTCCATTGCAGTGAGTGGGTGATGGGCACTAACAGTCTTGCTGGCTGGGTAAAGATGCTTTCCAATTTCTGCAAATTCCCCATTTGGAAGAGTCAGATAAGATAAGGGAATTCAGTGAGTACAAGCCAGGGAAGCAAGAGGAGAAGGGCACAGCAGGCGAATGAACCAGGGTCCAAGAGAAGCTGCAACCCAAACCGCTAAGCAGACAGCAGCCCTAGTGAGAAAAGCAGGAGCACAGAGGACACATCAGTGGGTAGTGTAAGAGCTTGCAGCTGGGGATCCCTGCAAAGGAAAAGAAGGACAAGGTAAGGGCTGGGAGGCCACCACCAGATATCCAGGGTATAAAACTGGGGGAAAGCAGGCCAGATCAGAGAACCAAAGCGAAAATATGTAAAAACGAAAGACAAAAAGTAAAAATATATCAAGCTGATAAGAAGCAAAAGGTCAGCAGGGCCTCAGAGATAGGTGGATTATTTATTGGTGTTAGAAAGTGAGATTACAGAAAACTGAAATAAATTCTGTGCCTGAGAGTTTATGGGAAAGGCTGGCAGATGGGAGACAGAAATATAAATTCCAGGAAGAAAAAAAAAAGGACAGCTAGAAAAAGCAAGGGAGTGCACATGTTGATAATATAAAGATTATACTACCTGGAATGTGATAAAGCATCAAATTTGGAGAAATCATAGCCTAGTGTTCAAAATTGGCAGGGAAAAAATAGCGACACTTCTCTTTAAAATTGCACCCTAAAGACAAGAAGCTGTTCTTACTCTGTAAAGAGATGAACATGCTGTGCTCAAAACATCATTCTGGAATCAGAGGAAGTAAGAAGAAAGAGGGAAAGTCTCATCTGACATTCCTAGTCGGGAACCTCAGTCTTCTGATCCGACTGGTGGGAAGACACACAGAATTTACCTCCACAGCCTGAGGGCATTCGTCTTAGCATCCTTAGTACCTGATACAAGAGCCAGTCACACAGTAGTTGCTCAATACGTTTTTTGTCACTATCTGAAGATTGAAAGTTTCCCCCCAAAGGATAAAAGCAAATAAAGAAAAAAGGGAAGAGTCTCTTATTAGTTGAGATCTCTGGGAGAGTACCAGGAATAAATAATTATGGAGTAAACAGTTACATTAAGGCTACCTTTTAGGATTTCATTTTAAAACATTTTGAAACAAACTTGCAAAGATTTTAATCAGCAATTTACCACCATAAATGGTTCCTGTAAAACTCCTAGAAGATACCAATGAACGTACCCAGAACAACTCCTACACATTCTTCTGTGAAATGCATTTCCCTGGTCTCTTTCCCCCTCCACCCACTTGAGTCAGGTGGTCCTAGCTTAGGCTGGAAGTCATACTACCGGGATATCCAGATGTAGCATCGCTAGTGGTAGCCCACCTGCAACTGCTCAGCCTACTCCAAAGACTCCTGCAGACAGTTGCCCTTCACACTGACTGCCTGCTGTAGTCCCTGCCTAAGCAAGAGTCTGGCTGCAGAACAGGTCCAGCCACAGTGCCCAGGCAGCGGAATGCTTGAGCGGTAGTGTCCCTAGAGAGAAACGTTCAACCAGTGAGAATGGAAGATGATGGCTTAATAGCCCAGTGTCTACACCCTCCGCTGGGGGCAATTCTGAGATGTACTTCTCACAGACTCAGAGGGTCCTCAGCATGGTTGAGCTGTGGATGCCAATGTCATTACCAAATTCTGTACTGATCCTCTTCCTGCCTCACCGCTCCACTGCTTCACAGTGCTCTCTGGGACAATGCTCCCAAATTAACGACTTGCATTCAAACCCTTATATCATAATCTGCTTTGGGGGAGAACCAAACTAAGATATCAAGGATGAGAATGTAACCTAAACAAGGGCAATCACAGTCCTGCCTTGAATGTTTTCAGATTAGAGCTAAGGGAATAAAGCCTCTTCTTGTTGGAGAATCCGGGAAAATGAGAATAGTTGCTGGTGATAATCAGGGTTCCAGTTTGGCAGAGAAAGCTGGTGTATCAGTCCATTTTCATACTGCTGTAAAGAACTACCTGAGACTGGGTAATTTATAAAGGAAAGAGGTTTACTTGGCTCAGAGTTCCACATGGCTGGGGAGGTCCCAGGAAGCTTACAATCATGGCAGAAGGGGAAGCAGGCATGTCTTACATGGCAGCAAGCAAGAGAAAGCGAGCATGTAAAGGATGAACTGTCAAACATGTAAAACCATCAGACCTTGTGAGAACTCACTATCACAAGAACAGCATGGGGGAAACCACCCCCATAGTCCAATTACCTCCCACCAGGTCCCTCCTTCGACACAAGGGAATTATGGGGATTACAATTCAAGATGAGGTTTGGGTGGGGACACAGAGCCAAACCATATCAGCTGGTAGGGGTGAATGAATTCGTATGCCCACTCAGGTGTATTACATTATACATTCTCAGCAAGATCAGTAGGAAGTGAGGGGTTACTTCCCCTATTTCTCTAAGTTTCACTAGAGACCCCAAGGCTCAATTTTAATAAAACAGATGTCAGAAACCCTCCTCCAACCCCATTTTATTGAGTTCCTCGGCTCAGGAGATTTAAAACACATTTTGCCAAATATAAGTTGTATAGGGAGGAAGGCGAATAATGCATTGAGGGTTCCAAAAGTTGTAGTGCCTTAATGAGCCACCACTACACACCCACTAGAGCAACTCAAGTTAAAGTGCTGGTGACGATGTGCAGCATCTGGGACTCCTAAACACTGATGGAAGGGATGTGAAACAGTACGACCACTTTGGAAAACAGTTCAGCAATTTCTTAAGATGTTAACTATATAGGCATCATACAACCCAACCATTCCATCTCTAGGTATTCATCCAGAAGAAATGAAAGCATATGTTCACACAAAGACTTGTATGTGAATTCTGACAGCAGCTTTATATGTAATAACCTCAACCTGGAAGCAACCTAAATGTAAGTGTGGTACACCCATCACCCGTACAATGGAATACTACTCAGCAGTAGAAAGGTACAAACTTTCCAAACACGAAATAACCTGGATGAATCTCAAAATAATTATTCTAAATGAAAGAAGACAAGTCAACCCTCCCACCCCCGAAAAACAGAAAAGCAAACCAGACTGATTTCATTGACACAAAAATCTAGGAAACACAAAGTGAGGAAGCAGATCAGTGGTTGCCCGAGGACAGGGGTCAGGGAGGCATGGAGCACAGAGTGGCATGAGAAAACCTTTGGTGTGATGGATATGTCGTTATCATGATTGTAGTTTTGGTCATGTGTGTTTGTGTATGATAAATCCGTCAAATTATACATCTTAAGTATGTGCAGTTGTTTTGTACATCAATTATGCTTCAATGAAGCTGTAAAAGTGCTAGTACAGATATTTTGAGAGACAGTTTATGTGCCATATATTCCCTCATAACCTCCCCTCTGAGGACAGAGGTACACCCCCCTCTTTTTCAGCTAAGTGAGAAGGGCTTGAAAGGACCCACTCAGAAAATCTGATATACGTCCTCTGGAATTTGAGAGATGAAGAGGATGGCACCTAACCTACACCTAAAAACTTCTGAATGCTCCATCAGCCTAAGGGGGCAGAAGAAAGAGAGAAGAGGCCTGCATAGGAGATGGATGTGTCTCCACCAAAGGTAGGTAAATGAGTATTTCTTGTGGTCCAGATAAGGACTCTAGAGAAAGGAGCCAGACTAGGTCATCTTGCAGGAACTATACAGATAAATACTGTAGGGCGACATAACCCAACAGGCTCTGTATGCTATCTGCCCCTAACAATTTTGAGGCCTTGAGGCCCACAGTATATAACTCTAAACATTAAAAATTGGGCCTGGCACAGTGGCTCATGCCTGTAAACCCAGCACTTTGGGAGGCCAAGGCAGGAAGATTGCCTGAGCCCAGGAGTTCAAGACCAGCCTGGGCAATATGGTGAGATCCCATCTCTATATAAAAATAAATAAATAAATAAAATTTATACATAAAGCTAATTAACATAAGTAAAATGGGTTCCATCCCCTTATCTTGACAGATATGCCTTCATCAGTATCTTGAAATCTAGGTTTGCATTTAGACTCTTCAGTCATCACTGTATCCTATACTAGAAAGTGATGTGCAGAGAGCCCAAGCTCTTCATTTTTGGTCTCTTGGCCATGATGAAGAGCCATGTAGTTCTTCTCCTCTTCTCCCCCAGCTGACTCCATCCCTCATTATGACAACACTTGTAGCTACCCCCACTGCATGTCTAAGCTCCATTCCATGCCCACAAAGAGCCACCCACTGGATCAGGGGAATGGACACCAGAAGCAGTCTGCCTTCGGGAAGAGGGACACAGGGAGAAGCTTGCTCAAGCCTTAGAAGCAGGTTCAGGAACACTGGGCAGGAGATTGGGTTCCAGGAGCATGGTCTGAAAGTGAGGAGAGTGTTAGACCATGTGCCATGTGCCCCCGGCTCCACCAACTCCTTGCCCCAGTTCCTGGCTCTACTCAGGAGTGGACGGTGCGGCCTGGACTCCTGAAAGCCTTGGGTTGATGGGGTGCTGTCAGTGTCCAGTGGGAGACAGCACTTCAGGGAATTGTAGTCAGAGGCCTCATGGGAAAAGTACCTGAGGAAACCACAGACATATCCTACAAGCAAAAGAATCAGTACATTCACATTGGCCACACTCAGAAAATACAAACCCTAGGGACCAAGGGCATGGTGCATTTTTTCCTGTTACAGTCTTTGCTCCTTGGGCTCAGTCCTTTCAAGGAGGAGGAGGGGGAAGAGGAAGACAAAAAGAACTGCATGCCCTCCCTGCCCTTGTACGTGTTTCAGCTCGAGATGGGGAAACATTTTAATTTGGATGAAAGTTTAGAGTTTTGTTATTAGGCTGAGCTGGACATTTTATTACCTGAAAGGAATAGCAAAAGCTCTGGATCCTGCAGAAGATTTGACTAGAGGGGATAACTGTCAACAGAGCGGTTTTGCAAGAGAGTGATGAAGAAGAATAAAGCTTCTTCCTACTTCATCTGTACTGAGTTCAGCCTATTCTATGTATTTATATTTATCTGGGAGGGGGAGATACCTGATGATGATCAGGTCCCTGCATCCGACTGTCCCTCTCCGTTTTGCCTGAAGTAGAGTTGGGGTTTGATCTCTTTTATTCAAAAGGATTATGTGAAACCCAATCTGTCTGGCTGAAGCAGGCTATAAATCTGCGGGTCTCGTACCCATTTCTAGCCACTCTTAAGAGAGTACTTTATGAATTTTCAAATAGACTCTGACTACAGAGAAGAAAATAAATGATTTTGTAGAGAAAGATTTTTTTTTTCCTTTTTGTAAAGGCAAAATAGAAAGCTATGCCCTTCTGATAAAAAAGACTTTCAGGGAAGGTTCAAATTTAGGAAAGACAGAATCTTGACAGTCATGGAGAAGAGTTGACCATCCTGAGAAGCAAGGAGGCTGTCAGGGCTATCAGTTAGACTACCTTGTTAATGGGGAAACACTGGAAATTGAGGTTAAATGACTACACGAAACTAGAGATCAGATTGTCCTAAAGTCACAAAGCCATCGTCATAGCATGATAAGCGAATGATGCAAAGAAAATCATTCAGGATGAATCTGAAAGATACACTGTATTATAATCTGAGGTTAAGAACATACTAGACTATAACAATAAAGGGCACAGGATTATAGGCTAAATGTGTCTTTCCTTAAAAACTGTTTTCCAAGTGAAACAAAATCAGCCTCTTCTTTCTCAGTGATTTGACAGGGGAGTTAAACCAAATCTGGAGAACCATGCTGGCATATACTGATTACAAAACTTCTAGAAATGCAGGACTCAAATAAATGGTGACAAGAAAAGCCACTGTGAGAACAAGTTTCATTAAAAACCTAAAATATTAATTGAATTCACTCAGTAAAGTGGAGAGCTCTCAACATGAATGAAGCAATAGAGAACCCAATCTTCCCTTTCTCTTTCAGAGCAGAATTCGCTCCTTAGACTGGACTGGCTTTGTTGTCCTAAAATACAGCTCTGACCAAAAGACTGGATGGAAGCTGCTGAGCAGATGGTGCCTCAGCCTGCTCTGAAGTTCTGAGGTGGACTGACTTCTTGGGGAGCCATGGATGGAAGGGAGATGAGAAAAGACATCAGAGAAGCCAAAATCCTTTGCAGGATCACATGGTGGCCCTCCAGGAAAATCTTTTATTAGACAGGACCACGAGACACTAAGGTGGAAGGAATTCCCTCCTGCATCTCTGTTCTCAACAAGCAGTTACTGAGCAAAGCACTATTCTTGGTGCTCAGGCACTGTTCCAATCTTTGAACACTAAGCAGATGTCATTGTCACTGATGAAGTGTGTAGCTGAATCACAGTGAGAAGAGGAAGGCAGACAGTGAAGGCTAAGATGAAGACAGAAAAATGGCTTTTCCCTGTCTGCTAAGAAATTTAAAAATTAAAGTTGGAGTATTGGTGTGCATGAATAGTGTTTGCTTTGCAATCAGCATTGATTAGAGAAGGACCTTCTTTGCATTTTGAGGCAATTTTTTTTTTGTTGGCCTTTCATTTTGGGTGGCTTACTTACTGCAACACAGGGTAATGCACTAGATAAACTTTTGAAGTTACTCCAGATTTTAAATTCTGTGTGCTTATGTTTTCTATTTTGCCTTATTTTTAGAATGTTTCTAATCTAACATATGCCTGTTTAACTGCATTAAGCAACTTGAGGACCAAACAATAAATGAATCACAGCCTCTGATTTTAAAGGAGTCATAGATGGAGATAAAACAAGGGCCCAAATGACATCCTATTTTTAAATTGCTTTCAAAAAAAGTAAAAATGAAGGACAACAGAAAACTACTCCAGACAGGTAATCACAAAAGTTGTAGTAGAATGATTGCAAACATTTTTCCAAGTTTTTATTCATTTCTCCCCACCCTTTGTGATGTAACTTTGCAGTTTCTCCCATAGAATGGTAGAGTCAAATTCCCTAAGCCTTGAGTTGGCCTTGTGACTTGCTTTGGGCCACAGAATGCAGCAGAAGTGATGGTGTGCCACCTGTCAGCCTAAGCCTCAAGGAAATGGCAAGGCCATTCCTTCTTTCACAAACCTGTCTCCACCATGAGACCGATCCTAAGTTAACCCACTACAGGATGACAGGTCATGTGAAAAAAGCATAGTCGTCCCAGCTAAGGCCATCCTAGGCCACCTCACAGCCAACCAACCCCTTACATGTGAGAGAGCCAAGCCAAGATCAAGAGACCTTCCTGCCATCACACAGCTGTCTTCAGATCCATGGGTGAAACCAACTGAGACCGTAAGAACCATGCAGTTACCTTGTAGGCAAAAAATAAATAAATAAATGTTCATTGCTGTATGTTATTAAAACGTGGTTATTTGTTATGCAGCTTTATTGCGACAATTGATAACCGATACCCAAGGCTTGATGAGACAAGCGTCTTTGAGCAAAGCCATGAAGAATGAGGAAGATTGTATCAGGGAGTTTAAATAGAGGTCCAGGCCAAAATAACATCAATAATACCATGGAGTGAGAAAGCTGAAGGTATTCTCACAGAATGGCAACAACCCAGTTTAATGAAAAGCGTTCAGTATTTGAAAATGACTCCTATCATGGTATCAAGTAGAGGAAGTGATCCAGAGAGTGGTCATTCTCTAGATAAGCTGCTCTATTGAAAGAGGGTTCGTTCTGACACTGGGCCCCCTAAGTGCTGGGGCTATGGAGATACAGATTGCACTCCTCACTGGACTGGGCCAATAAGTGCAAGAAATGGAAAGAGTCAAATCTTGTAATTGCTCCTGTTTTAACACATGCTTCTGAGCAGGGCAAGAAAGGAAATAGTTTCTTGAAATGAAAATAACATGATTGGATGGTGGAACGGAGAACTGGAACGAGTGAATACAGGTGTTTTAGCTGAGACCAATTTTTTATTTCACTGAAATTTAGAAGCATTCAAATCAGATTTTTGTATCGGCTTGTTGTTCTGCCAAGAAATTAAATCTAGGAACTTGCAGGTGTTACTGAGGTGCTATCAAATTGGACTGCCTCAAAAATCTTTGGGGAAGTAGGTGGCATATGAATAATCGATACATAGCTAATCCCTTTTTAGAGAAACTGGAAGGAAAACAAAAACACAGTGTTGACTTCCTCATATTGATTGTTTGCTTTTACTTTACGTTTCCCCCTCCCATTTCCTGTTATTGCCAGGATGCTAGGTGACCTTTCTGTGTTTAATTACTCAAAAGAAACACACAAGAAATGAATGCCAGGGGAAAAGAGCGTTCTCTATCCCTGAATGTCTTATCAGAATAACCACCCCCATGCTCTTTCTTCTCTGTGTAGGATAAGCGATGCTTGTTTGAAATAAACAGAAAATAAAATGGAGAAAGCATATGGCTGTAAGGCCAGAGAAAGCGGAGCACAGTGGGGGACAACTAAGCACAAACATGTTTCTCCAAGTAAAAGTCTCTGTGTCATTCTTTGGAATACAGTGGTTCCTAAATGGCACATTCCTGGGAATTCTTAAAACAGAATTCTCTTAAAACAGAACTCAGACACTTCCATCGGGGACTCTGAATAATTAGATCCAGTTTCCTTGCCCAACTGTATGACTATTCCCAACCTGGCTATTGCATAGACAGAACCTCTGATATAAACAATGCTGAAGAGAGAAAGAAAGATGCTTCATAGGTATTGCTACTCAGTCAAGTGTCACACACCACTCTCTCCAGCAAGCACAGAGGAAGTAATATTAATGTCTTCCCTCATTATTTTATTTGTACCCAATGCCTTTGGTGCCTAATAAAAGCTATTTTACTGCCCTGGATTGTTTTCTGATTTAGTGACTATTTTATTTCACTCTTATGAGGCTTGATAAGAGGTGCAGGGAATGACGCAGGAGAACTTCAATTTGAATTATAAGATGTCTTATTTGCAGTTTGGGCACCGAGACAGAACGACTCGACTCAATTTCACAGCCCTCGAACCAGAGTCCACACTGACAGTGAGGCAGTTCAGAGGCCTTGAGGGGGTGCATGTCAGGGATCACCATCCAAATCTATAGAGAAACAACTTGGAAATTAAAACCTTTCACTGAGAGTTAAGAGAACAAAGCAGTGTGGGAGGGGATGAAGTGGCAAAGAAAGGGATTATGTCTGCGTTAAGGACTCTCATACTTGAGATATTCATCCCTATTATGCCATCTTTCTAAGAGCAGAGGGTATGAAAGGGCACACTTCAGTGTGCATGCTTAATTAGCCATCTCAGTGCTGTAAGTTGAATGCTTGCATCTTCCCAAAATTCATGTGTTGAAATCCTAAGCCCAAGATGACAGTAGTAGGAGGTGGGGTCTTTGTAAAGGTGATTAGAGCAAGAAGGCAGGGCCTTCATGATTGGGGTTAGTGCTCTCATAAAAGGGATCCCAGAGAGCTCCCTCACCCCTTCCACCATGTTTGAGCAAGAACTGCGCAAGGAGACTGCCATCTAGGAACTAAGAAGCAGGCCCTCCCTAGACACCAAATCTGCCTTGATCTTTGTCTTAGTCCATTCAGGCTGCTGTAATAGAATATCATAGACTGTTTATAAGCTCCCCAGTCTATGATATTCTATTATAGCAGCCTGAATGGACTAAGACTACTCAGTGACTAACCCAGATTTATGAACTTCACCAAATGGACACCAGTCACCCCATGGCTCCCCAGGCCACACTCTGTTAAACTCAGACCTAAACACCTAGTTGAACTACTTCATATTACTTTCTCTTTGCCTTAGCAGATTAACAGTTGAGCTAAAGGAAATGAACATCCTCATCTTTCCTGCACTGGACATTTTCTCTGGGGGTACCAGCCACTGGAGGAATGATGACCATAGAGTTTCTTGATTAAACTCATGATCTCAGCTCTTCTGGTCACAAGACCTAAAAGTCGCATCTTTAAGTGCTAGCCTGAGAACGACGCACATGTCAAGATTGCTCAGGAAATGTGACTTTCTTATCTTGCTCACAAAAAAGGCATTGTTGTTAAAGCCGGTCAACAAAATTGATTTCAAGGGCTGAGATAGTGATTTTTCACCTGTGCCAAGAGAGCAAGTACTTTTTTCCCTGTCTTTTTTTTTTTTTACAGATCATCATTTAACTTTGCCTGTAGAAGTCAGTGTCCCAGTAACCTCCTTTGGACATGTTAGAAATGGTGTTGAGAATAGACTTCATAGTTTCTACCTTCTGCTTATCACCTCCCCAACGAACGCCCCCTTGTCTCCAATTTCTACGTACAAGAGTATCGGTTTTCATGTCTCAGCTTGAGATCCTTGATTTAAATCTCTGATTTATTTTTATTCCTGTCCCCAGTGCCAATGTGGGAGAGTTCAGACATGTTTTCATATTCACTGAGATGTCAGAGAAATTAAAGAAGAGACAGATTTTTCATATCAGTCAGTTAAAGACTAATTACAACTGTGCTTTCCAGCAAACCAGTGATTGTAGGCTAATTTTCGGTTATGAAACAGAAACTGAGGTTAATGAGGCTAATTGTGTTTACCAGCATTTTTGAATAAAAGAAAAGAAGCCAACTCAATTTTGAAGAGACTTCTTCGTCAGGAACAAATTGGGGAAAATTGCTACAGTTGTATCAGCATTTCCTAAAACTGCTAAGTGCCATGCTTGGGAAACTAACATCCTTGAACACAAGCTAACAGTCCAGAAAATCAAGTCCTTAGACAGTGAGGCTTTCCTGATCCAAAAGGTATTGCTGCATGACTGTGATAGCTGAAATCTTGAAAGCAGTGCCACACAGAGACATTCAAGTGGTTAGCCCTCGATTCTGTCTTCTTGGGTAAGGGGGAGAGGCAGGAGGAATAAGCATATGTTGATGTCTGATAAACCAATGTTTTGGCTTTGCTGACTTCTAAAGCTTGAAGGAGGTGACACAGGAATGGAACCACCTGAGAAGAATGCTGCTTCCAGCAGGAAAGTAATGGGTAACCCTGACACCCCAAATGTGAAGTCACTGCCTCATGTATTGGGTTGCTCACAAATGGTAATCCCTACTTCCCAGCAATTCCAACCAGCAAGAAGATTGGCTATAAAAACTCCTGGGGAAAATCATCAATCAAGAAGCCAGAGTTTCCTAAGGCCATGAACTGCCACCAGGTAACAGTACAAGCATTTTTTAAATACCGAGTTCATGGGGAAAAACAGAAATGAAAGGCCAACATTTCCCATGTGGGCCCTATCGGCTTGGTGTGAAGGCTCCTCCCCTTTGATTATGCTAGGCCATATGGCAGAGTTAACTGTGCTCTAGGAGAGGTTGATATGTGGCCACCAACATCAGATTACTTTAGTTCTAAATTTAGGTTTCAAGATCTCAATGTTTCTAATGAGGCCCCTGTAGAGGATCCTTTGGAGGCATTAGGCAGACTCTAGTGGTACAGTAGCTTTAAGAAGGACAGCAGTATTTTGAAATGCATCACTATTTGGGTTGCTCACAAATGGTAATCCCTACTTCCCAGCCATTCCAACAAGCAAGAAGATTGGCTATAAAAACTCCTGGGGGAAATCATCAATCAGGAAGCCAAAGTTTCCTGACCTCAGTCATTACCAAGACTATTTTAATTCTGTACAACACACCCTGTTTTAAAGGATATCTGGGGTCCTTCAACTTCAGATTGTTTGAAGTAATCATAAGCTATTGATATTTGTAATGATGGTAATGTGTCCATGATCCAGCTAGGACTAATGAAGCACAGGACGTATGCCTGAAGAATACAAGAGAAAAAGATGACAGGGCTTGCACTAAAGGAGTTTACTCTCTTCCAGGGAGACCAATCCCACCCACAGTTGACAAAATTGGGCATGAAATAAATTGTATGTTTTAAAGGATGGTCACATTAGGTGTAATTACATGCCATAGTACAAGATACAACATGTGGTAAACACAGTCAGAAATCAACGATAATTCACATTCACCAAGGCTCTGTTCAAATGCAATTTCTTTTGCAGTCTCATCCCTCTAGTCACTGTTAGTCACCTTTTCCCTTGTCTATCTAACTAGTTTTTTCTTTAAACCATAAGCTCTTTGAGCATAAATATCCTAACTTGCCCTTATATTCTTCATAGCACATAATAATGACATAAAATATACATTCAATAAATATTTACTAAAATGCAAATGAAAAAAGGGAAGATATTTGTGTTTTCTAGAGGTTACTGGGGAAAGTGTTATGGAGAATATAAAAAGTAAGCCAGAGCCACAAGAGCTGGAGGGAGATAAATTTAGGTAAGAAAAAAGAAGTTGATTGAGCACATACAGAGAAAGTAACAAACTTATTTGAGTGGTAGGGGTGGAGTGGGGATCAATAATGAGAAATCTGATGATAGGATAGATGAAGAGTTGTCATAGATGGATGCAGAAAGCTGAGACAGAGTTTAGAGAAAATAGTTAAAGTATAAGAAGCTTAGGTTTGCCAAAATTCAATTCATTGATCCTTTATATCCTTTTATGAAATGCATGAAGGTGTTTCTGGGATGGGCTTATGTAGGCTCAGAAAAATGTTTATGACTGTGAGCTTGCAAGGCTGGATGTCTGCTGCACTGGTCCTTTAGAGGCTGGAGTAGTAACCTGCTTAGGTCAACAATGGAGGTTCAGAAGTAACCCTATGTACAGGGAATGCTTTTCGAAAGTCAGGCCAAGAAACTATTGTGGGGATCCAGGCTGTGTCCGAATGCGCAAAATATCCTGGCCAACTCTGATTAGTCTAACCTGCCTGGCAAACTAACATGGTCTTGGCTCTTAGGATCTAAGTACTGGCTCTCCAGATTCAACAAGGTTAATTAGTCATTTTCCCCTGTGGTAACTTTTTGGATATCACAACCTGTGCAAGGCACATATTTTCACATTAGATTTTCCTACTCGCTCATAGGATCTGCAGGCTTAGTCCAGAAGAAAACAAGCCTATGGCCATTCTGGTGTGCAAAGACTGCAAAATCATCTAGGGATGGTGGGCTGGCTACTTTGTGGTCACAGGCCTGAGTGTGAACATCCCTATTCATACCAAGAGCCATTTGGTCACAATAGGGCTTTGAGGTCACTTGAATTCTGACATTCTACCCAGCAATCTCCAGAGTTCTCCACAGCAGATCCAGGTCATGGGTAGTTCACAGTGGGCACAGAGCCTCAACTCATTAACATTTTATGTGTATGAGATAACTGCATCTTGTTTCTGAATAGAAAACTAGTACAGAGTGGCACCCAAATTTCCCCATGTCCAGGCATTCTATGCACCATTGTTTGCAAAATTACAACAAAATTATGCATTCCTACTATTAACAGGAGAAGGAGGACAAGGAGGAAGAAGATAATTGAGGAGAAGAAGAAGGAGTAGGGGAAGAAGAAGAGGAGGAAAGAGAAGGAGGAGGAGGAGGAGAAAGAGAAAGAGGAGGAGGAGGAGGTCGTCATTATTGTGGCTACCACCACCAAAATGTAGCCTGATTGTTTCTCATATTTTCTAATCCAACATTGCAGAAGACTTTCTAATCTCCATCTTTATACTTAGAATTTAAAAATATCCTGAAGGTCAAGAAAGAAGTAGGCAAATTCCCAGGACAGACCCAGCCCTTATGCTCCTCACAACCTGCCCACTCTTGGCTTTTGCAACCTTGAGTTCAGCTCCAGTCACTTCATACCACCTGTCGCTCCCACACATTCTCTGTGCTTTCCTTCTTTGTTCCCTCTCCTAGGCTGCAGCCCCTCACCCTCTGCCAAGTTCTAGAAGTGCACAGCATTCCTGAAGGCCTGGCTCAAATACCATCTCTTCTGGGAGGCAGGCAGAGCTCGTCACTCCCTCTTCAGCACGCCCACCCCTGACACTGAGCACACTTGTCCACTACCTAATTTGTCATGTTGTCATGAAGTTAGTGTTTTGATGAATGTATCCCTTGCTGCTTTGTGAGCTAAGTAAGGACATAGTATGGGGTTTACTCTCCTCATAGGCTGGCATAAAGTAGGTGTGTAGAAATAACATTTACTGGATGAATCAATGCTTACATGCATGAGCGAGTGTATTAAACAATAAAGTTAAAGAAAGAAAGAGCCCACCATTTTCATCTGAGAGAAATCCTTTCTAAATAAGACAAGGATAGATTCTTCCATGGCTTTAAACTACTCTTTGGGCATAGAGCTAAAGGCTTTGAACTTAGTCTTAGAGGACTCTGGTAACTGATACGATACAAAGAACTTAGGAAGATATAAAAAGAACAAAGGCATTCTGTTACCTCACCTGAGAACAGAGAGAGAAAATTTTCTGACTTAACAGAGTAGACTCCTATTGCTGCATATTTGTGTATATGTGAGTGTGTGTGCACACAGGAAGACACACCTGTGTGTGGGAGGGAGCAGTGTGTGCATATGGGGCAGGAGTCAGGGCATAAGGATTGAGGAACACATGGAGAATATATCTGAGTTGGTAGAGTTAATAACAGACTCTCTACAATTACAGGAAGCACTTGCACACTGAAAATAATATAGAAAATTTGGCCTCACGTGGTGGCTCACACCTGTAATCCCAGCACTTTGGGAGGCCAAGGTGGGCAGATCACGAGGTCAGGAGATCGAGACTATCCTGGCTAACACGGTGAAACGCCGTCTCTACTAAGAAAATACAAAAAATTAGCCGGGTGTGGTGGCACACACCTGTAGTCCCAGCTACTCGGGAGGCTGAGGCAGGAGAATGGTGTGAACCCAGGAAGTGAAGCTTGCAGTGAGCTGAGATTGCGCCACTGCACTCCAGCCTGGGTGACAGAGCGAGACTCTGTCTCAAAAAAAAAAAAAAAAGGAAAAAATAAAATTTGCAGATTTCTAGAAACAACTTTAACTTTAGTCCTTTAAAAAAGAAAATAAAAATATGGACTGCTTGTGATTGCAAAATTCACTCTTCTCCATATTATCAACTTCTTTGTATTCTTCTATTTTCAAAAAAAAAATGTTAATATTTTGTCTCCTGGGTTAAAAGCAGTAGAATTACTATTTGTCTAGCTGGACTGAGTTCTGTCTTCTCAGAATTAGGAAGGCAAGAGCTTAGCATCGAACAGGCTTAGACCTCACAAAGCCATTCCTGGCAACAAACAGAAAGTAAAATGTACAGTTTTAACAATATGAGACGTTGCTATAGTAAGTCAGTATTTACCAGGTTGACTGCATTATGCAGTATAGAAAATTGGTCTATTTGTAAATATTACGTAATTTCATATACAATTGTGTAATTATGATTTCATTTTAAAAACAAGCTGCTGAGCTGGGTGTGGTGACGAGGGCCTGTAGTCCTAACTACTCAGGAGGCTGAGGTGGGAGGATTGCTTGAGCCGAGGAGTTTGAGGCTGTAGTGCTCTATGTTTGTGCCACTGCACTACAGCCTGGGCAACAGAGCGAAATCTTGTCTCTAAAAATAATAATAGTAACAATAAAATTAAAATTAAAATAAGCTGCCATCTCTAACATACATTATACAGATTGTAAATAAGTCTAACATGCTTTGGAGGGAAAAATCTCATGTAGGCCTAGTTCATACTAACAAAACTGCAGTCTGGAAACAAGCAGTTAAAGGGATATCGCTTGCCTCAAATGTTTTCACTATTTTTTCTCTAAAATTATTGGAGTAGTTGCCTAAGTTCTCCAATTCTCTATGTATGTGTAGCTATAGATGAAAACTTGTTTGCTCTGAAAATAAAATACTTTCTAAAGCATTTGCTAATGCTTTCTAAATGAAGGTCAAGAAAAGAAAGAAAAATAGTATGTTTTGTTGGAGGAATGTTTCAAGTTTAATTCAATTATAGAACCTCATGATTCAAAGGGACTTCAGGGATTGTCTGATAGAAGTCTTCATTGAATTATCGAATCCTGGCCCAAGTGGACATCAGCTGCTACTTGGCTCTTCTAATGACAAGAAGTGCAAGAAAGAGCATCTCATTTGTTTCCTGAAAGTTCTGATTGTTTAAAGTTCTAAGTACAATCGGCCTCCTGAACATTCCATTGTAATTCTTTGATCTGGAGCCACACAAAAGCTTCCTTTTTTACATGTGAGCTTTACCCACTACCCTCAGCCTGGAGGAGGATTAAAGTTGCAAGGAATCATGATAATATCCCACTAGGAGAAAATCAGGGCAAGCTCATGGTCAGTGCCAATAAACCTTTTAGGAGTTATGGACCAAATGTCCAAATTCCTATGTTGAAGCCCTAATCCTGAATGTTAAGGTAGGTGGAAGTAATTAGGTTTAGATGAGGTCACAAGGATGGGCCCCCCATGATGGGAGTAATGTCCTTATAAGAAGAGGAAGGCACCAGAGTGCTCTCTCTCTTTCTGCCATGCCAAGCACAACTAGACGTGGCAGTCTGCACACCAGGAAGCGGGTTCCTACCAAGAATTCAGCCATACTGGTACCCTCATCTTGTGCTACCCAGCCTCCATAACTGTGAGAAGAATTGTCTGTTGCTTAAGCCACCCAATCTATGTTATTTTGTCATAGCAACCAAGTAGACTAATGTAAGAAAGAACCTATAAGCCTGCTCTATCCAATATGGTAGTCGTCAGCCTGCCAATTGTGATTATTGAGTGCTTGACATATGGCTGATCTAAATTGAGATGGGCTGTGGGTGTAAAGTACAGAGCAGATCTCAAAGACTTATATGAAAAAAGAATGTAAAATATCTGGTTAATTTTCTATATTGATTACATGTTAAAATAGTAATCATTTGTAATATTGCATAAATTAAAATAATTTATTAAAATCAATTTCATTCATTTCTTATTGTATAATGTGGCTGTTAGAAAATATAAAGTCATATACGTGACTCATACTACAGTTGTATAGAAGAACACAGCTCTAAAGGCAAGCAGCTGTTCACAGATGTGACAAATGCAAGTCTAGCCTGGCCTCTGCTTTATCCTTTCTTACTTCTGCCTTTCCCTAATCCCATTGGCCCATGTCCCTTCTTTTCTGCATGTTTGCAGCAGGGTTCGCCCTTGTCCTCACTAATGTCAAATCAAACCTCAAATTTTTATGTGGCTTCTCAATTGAGTACTCAAAACTCAGGACCACATATTTGAGAGCTCTAACGATACAGTAATTGTCCCTCAATAGGCTAAGCTCCATTCACTCAAACACTCAACAATTTTTTCTGCAGTTACCACATGCTAGGTATTCTATCGGGAATAGAAAAATAAATGAGATAAAGTCCCCTCTTGTATGGAACACATGCTTGACTGGGAAGATAGATGTTAGACAAATATACATACATGCACATACAATAACTTGTCAGTTCAAAGTGTGATAAATTCTGTAGTGCAAGTAGTATGACCAGAGGATCTTGTATACCATGGAAATCACAGGGAACATTTTTAAGGAAGTGGTAATGAAAGGAAGATTTGAAAGGCAGGAAGGAATCATCTGGGTGAAGACTGAGAGAAAGAACTGTTTAGGTGTGTGGTGGCCTCAAAGTAAGAAAGAGCTTGGCCACATTCAACTAAATGGAAGGAGGCTGATATAAGCAAAGGGCTTGGGGTCAGGAGGAGAATGGGCCAAGATGAGGTTGGAGTTGGAGGCAAGGCCTGCATCAAAAACTGCTGCAAATCATGTCAAGAAATTTGTACTTTAAGTATACTGACTGCCAACTGAAAGATTTTAAGCTCAACAGTGACAGGATGACAACTGTGTTTTGTTTTTGTTTTTGTTTTTCCAAAAATGATTACTCTAACAATCATGTGCAGAATAGACTACAAGGGTCCAAGAAAGAAAGCAAGAAACTAGTGAGGCTATTTTTGGTGTTTGGGAAAGAGATGTACGTGGCTTAGTCTCGAGGGAATATAGACTTAGATAGTGGATGGACTCAAAATAAAATCTATAAACTTGGAAGAGATTGTATAGAGTGAGTGATGAGAAAATAGAGATCAAGGATTGCTCCAAGTTCCTGGCATCAGCATTTGGAAAGATGAAGATGTCTTCATGAGCAGAAGACAGATGAAAGAACAGTGAAGACAAAGATCAAGAGTTCAGTTTAGACAGCCCAAGATCTCTGTTCTTGGCAAGTCATGTACACTATAATTAAAAAGGGCCAGATGGGGTGGAGGTCAAGGGTATGGTGAGAAGCAATAATAGTGAGGACCTTTCTCACAAATAAGAATGAGCAAATGTTTTGACTTATCCCACATTAACAACAGAAACTAAGAGGCATCCTTCGTCAAAGGTTTCAGAAAGAATCTTGAAAAACATAAAGGACAGTCTTTTGATGACTAAAATTATGACCAGGAGTGAGTATATGAAATTAACCTGACTGTTTTTGGGTATGGCTGCCTAACTCATGACCAAGGGAATGTGTGCTTACCTGAATGCAACAAGATTAAAGCTGGAGGCACTGGAACTATCCATCAAGCTTAGCATTTGTCTTCAGAGATTCTTCTCAAATATTTACAAAAATTGTTAAGAATCCTGAACCTAAGGCCATGCACAGTGGCTCACTCCTGTAACCCCAGCACTTTGGGAAGCCGAAGCAGGCAGATCACTTGAAGCCAGGAGTTTGAGACCAGTCTGGCCAACATGGAGAAACACTGTCTCTACTAAAAATACAAAAATTAGCCAGGCATGGTGGCATACACTTGTAATCCCAACTACTCAGGAGACCGAGGCACAATAATCACTTGAATCCAGGAGGCAGAGGTTGCAGTGAGTTGGGGTTGCACCACTGCACTCCAGCCTGGGCAACAGAGCGAGACTCTGTCTCATATAACAATAATAATAATAATAATAATAATAATAATAATTTTAAAAAAGAATTCTGAACCTAACGTTGAAGAAAAGAGGACACATTAGGTGAAGGAGTAATAGAAAGCATTTTACTCATAAATATGCATCTCCTGGGAAGCTTATAGAAACTGGATTCTTTTGTGCTTTCTAATTGACAAGAGGAGTAAATTCCTTATCAGGCAAACCTAGAGTCCTCCCTAAGTCTCTCACCCTGCTGAATATAAAGGAAACCCCAGAAAAGAGGACAAGTCTACTAACTTCCAAGGAAATAAAATATGCCTATGCTGCTGTATCTTTCTTACAGCCACAAGAAATGATCCATGGAAATGAGGAAGTAACCCAAAAACCTGGTCTGTTGGAAGTCGAGTTTTTGATGATTAAAAAAGCAGGTACCATCCTGTCTGCATAAGGAGGTCCCCTTCTTGGGCCCGTGCCATTGCCTGTCAAATCTGAAGTTCCCACTGTGAAGGAACTGTGAAATACTGACTCCAGATCCAGATTTTCTTGTCTTCTGGAAACACAGCGCTGCTCCACTCCCATACTTTAGCAGACGACTTCTCCTCCCTGTACATTCAACTCCCATATTCTAACCATGGATACTATTCCAAAATCTTACTATACTTATGCCCTTTTTTCCTGTATTATGTTAAAATCTCTAGTTAACTATGCCGTCCATATTCTGCACGATCACATCTCTTAAATACATACATAAGTTTTATATTAGAGATTCCAATTGCCTACAAAACAATTACAAAACATGTCAAACACACAGTAACGACTGGTCAAGCATGACACAGTATAGAGTAAAAGTGTTTCAAGGCAAATAAACTGACCTAAATTCACAACCAATTGTTCTGCATTGTTAGGACTTCACTAATGATTGTATTTGTTCCATCTTGTCAAGGTTGATCTGCCTTTATGCAATCCATTGATCTACAGACAAGAATTAATTATGGAACTCAACAACTTCTGTCAAAGTAAGGAGCTTAGTTTGAAAATACAGTTTTCTGTTACAGATCTTTGCTGATATCTTCAAAAACTGAAATGCAGGCAGTACCAATACGAAAATAGAAAACAAATTACAACAAAAAACCAACTCCATGCAAATGTAGGCTTAAATGTAGGATGAATATATTTGTATCTTACCTTTTCCTGTACCTTTTCTCCTTCCACCCTCTACATGCCTCCCTATCTCCCATCCATTAGCGTTGTCAAAGTTGTTTACATTCCATTCTGCAATCACAAGCAAATGTACTTCGTATAAACTGATGGTAAACATTGGAAACAAAAACCTAAACCTGTTTACATTGTCATGATCATGTAAATGCTGTTCATTGCTATATTGAACAGCATGCCAGAATTACCCCTTCTTTGTAGGTCTCACCTTGGGATCCTTGATTCATTGGTAGGAAAAGTTTCTAGCATCAAAGCTAAAAGCATGTTTTCCCATTATACTCAATTAATTCTATAAAATCAATTTACATTTGACTTTGCTTCACGGTTGGACCATTAATCTCCTTCTTTTGTTTTCCTTGGAGTTTCTAATTTTTTTTCATTTCAGTTTGTGCTTTTGCCTTGAACGTATCACCAAACATGTCCAAGCTATCTTGCAAAGACTTTGTAAATGGTTTTATACTCAGAACCCAAACTCTCTTTTTATGTAGGGGAATTTTCCACAGGGTGTGTCTTTTGGAGTCAAAGCCCAAGTTCCTCTACTGAAAGCTCAAAACGACCCAGTCTACTTTGCTGATATCCTTTGCGTCTAGACCATGAACAAGTTACCTAGAATTTGCCTATCAAGACTTTAAATTAAGAACTAATGACTCAAAGAAGTGGGCACCATGAAGTGTTAAGTCTGGCTGGTAGGGTTGACAGCAGTGGCCAGAGTGATGAATTTATGTAGACCCCAAGACAGTGGTATTAGGGTGTCCAGTGCCCAAGGCCAGTGGCAACCGTGAGACAAACTGCATGTTCAGCCTTCCATGGAGGTGGGAGTGGTGTCCCACGGGTCTAAAGCTGTGGCCTAATTTTGGCAACTCTCTCTGGCAGCTGCTCAACTGCTCCTTTTCTTCCACTTTTTTCAACCTGATATTTCAAACTAATCAGTAATGAGATGTACATTTTCTAAATACTTACTGTCCAAAAGGCTTTCTATTCTGAACTCCCACTTGAGTGGACATAAACTTTGAGCTTGAATATCATTTTCCATCAGATTTGAAGTTTCTTGTTTCATTGTCTTCTAGCTTCTAACCTTGCTTTTTGAAAAGACTGATGCCAGTTGCATTCTTTTTCCTTTGTAGGGATTTTGGAAAACAATTCCTGAAAGATTTACAGGTCTTCTCTTTATCCCTGCTATTCTGAATTCACAAGACTATGTCTAGAGAAGGTTTCTTTCTATTATTTGGAATCAGCACTTTGTAAATCTTTTCCATTGGATGGTGCCAGTATTGCGGCTTTGAGGAAATTACATTTTCTGTTGATTATTTACTTCCCTTTGTTTTCTTAATTCTTTCTTTCTAAGAAGCTTATTAATCCAATATGCACTCCCTGGATGTTTCCTTGCCCTATGTCTCTTATCTTTTTTTGCATTTTTTTCCCCATTTCTGCTTTTTTCTTCTATTTTATCAGAAATACCATAGACTTTAATTCTTTTACTGATTTTTTGGTTACTTTTGTCAATTATATCTTAATCAGTAGAGGCTTTTTCATTTTTCTTGTTCTCTCAGTGTCTTTTTATGGCATTCGAATCTTGTTTTGTGAATATATTTTCTAATCTCTCTGAGTTTATTACTTAGGAAGGGTTTAGATGCTTCTCTTTCATTTTATGAATCATTTCTTCTCTCCATAGCCTTTGTTGTATGAGTTGGGTTCTAATAGTTCTCCTCATTGGCTTTATGCTTTTTACTTTCCATTACTGTTTACACAGAAAACTGGGTACAAAAATGGTGTTCCTCTGATACCGTAGAAGTAAAACTGCACCTTGCCAGAATACAATACAATTCATATTGGCAAGGCTTTCCTATTTTTTGGCAATAAGAAGCCCATGAAATTATAATTAATGTGTAATGAAGTAAGTAAGGTGCTTCTCTGGACAACGTATTTCCATAAAAAACTCATCACAGAGCGATGGAATGATGTCTACTGTGAAGCCAGAATACAGGCACAAAAGCCAAAATACTTTCCATGTGAACCAGGCTCCAGGCCCATGATGACAATACTCGCACTTTCTAGGGGTCTGAGAATCACCTTCTTTTACTGCAGACAGACCTTCCCTACTGCTTCTATCTCTAATTATAATTGACCTTTAATCTCTCCCACTGACCTACCAGCTACCGAAGTTAAGGAAACCTTGTTTAGATGGGTGGTTTTTCATTTATTGAGGTCACTGACTGCTTTGAGTGTCTGATAAGAACATCAGCTCTTTTCCCCCAGAAAAACGTATATGCCTAAAATTGTTCGGATATAATTATAGAAATTTCAATTCATCCATAAACCTTGTGGCCCAGAGGTGAGAAGCTCTTTTCTATGTTATGAAAAGTCCAAATTTTAACAACTGACATACTATCCAAAAGCCAATGCAAACATCTAACCACCATATCAGAAAGTGTCCTGCTATCAGCATTATTCTAAGAGTAAGCAAAGAAGTGCGATAATCGTATTTTATCAAAAGATCTTCCAGTGACTGAAAACTAGAGCTTAAAAAGCAACTCAAATATCAAGGGTACAAGAGTTGGAAATTCCAGTCCCCTGATGAGGAAATCTAAGCTATGTGAAAAAGTGCAGGATCGCTTGAGCCCAGGAGAGAGAGGTTGCAGTGAGCTGAGATCATGCCACCGCACTTCTAGCCTGGGCTACTGAGCAAGACCCTATATCAATAAATAAATCAATACTTAATTAAAATGAAATTTTAAAAATTAAGAAAAGTTAGTCCCTGGCTTGATTTTGTGCCACTGGCCCAGTAGACCAGTTTTCCTGTCTGGTGACACACAGGACATCTCTGTGGAGTTGATGTGAACATAGAGCTGCATTTGGTGCACAGAAGAAACTGTGCAAGTGGGAAGTCATTTCCACAGACTCGCCATGAGTCTGACCCAGCTCACTGTTCTCTGTGAACTCTTCTTCGTCTTGTCCCTGTGAAGAAAATATTCTACCTGGTCTGTCTTCTACTCTTTGGGTCTGGAGTGATGGAGTCTTGCAGTCCACAAAAATGTAGAGCTTCACAGCAGGGCATTACAGTGAGGTCAAGAGTCACTATTATCCTTACAGATTACATCAAAAGATGTAATTTATCTTTTTGGAGTTTGAATCCAGAAGTGTCAAGGCAGCAAGATGAAAAGCAGGAATTTATACAGCATGTTCTTGCCCACTTGCCCTCATACCTGGAGGAATGAGTCCAGGTTACATACTATAGCCTTAACTCACATACCTTAACTTTTGTATGGAGAAGTGCATAATCCTTGAAATTGATTCATTTAGGAGTAATGACTAGCTATAAAAGCAAATTTTGAATTGCTAATTTAAAAGTCCACAGGCTGACTGACATTAAGATGTAAATACAAATTTCCCAGCACACACCTTGTATCTGACAGCTACATGACCACTATGTTCCAAAGAAGTCTAACAGCCACAGGCCATTGCTGGATGGCAGAGGTAAGAGACCTCCATGGGGTTATTTGGCTATATTTTATTACCAAACTCAGGACTTGCTTGTGCCAGAACCGGGAGATGTTGACCTTTTATAATTGAGGCAATCTCCTTAAAGGTCAACCTTGACAGAAAAGACTGTAATTGTGGTTGGAATTGCCAACTCCCAGGGCTCTGTAAACTCAGAGGAGCATTTACTGTTTCCTTTCACTGCTCTTTCAGCAACTCTACTCAGGCCACGTGGGGTTTTAATATCATCAGCTGGGGGGAAAATCAACCAAATACAACAGCTGCCACTCCTTGAGGGCAGGGATTGGGTCTTTTTCCATCATGTTATCTGTAATATTTAGCCCAGTGCCCAACAAGTTTACTAAGTATTTGTTCTCTCACTGACCAATTAAACAAATGAACAAATGTTCTCACAGTAAATAGTTATGAAATGCCAGCATTTTCCTGGAGTTTTCCCAGAGGGATGTATTCAATTTTACTATTCCTGGAAATACCGAGGGCTCTAAGCTACCTAAACCTAGAAGCAAAACAGAAAGGTAAGGTTTCTCGAGCCAATATATGTTTCCCACAGTCTTATCTGAGTTCCCCTTCAGGAGGAAGAACCTGTCATGTGTCTCAAAGCCTCAAAACCGCACCCTCATATAGGTTATGATGCTAGTTTTACAGATGAGGAAGCAGAGACTCAGACTATTTAAAGAGTTTTCCAAGAACCTACGGATAAGTACACGTGGATCTGGAATTGGAAGTCCAAGTCTGTCAGATTCTGACATGTAAAGCTTTCTCCCCCACACAGTCCCAAGGGAGCCTTTGGAGTGGTCCTTCTTGTCCTCAAAGCCTCTCACTTCCTCAGAAGTTCCCACCACCTATAAATGAGAAAGATGACCTCGTCAGGCTCCAATTCAGACACAACATAGCATTTATCTAATGTGGGCTTGAAGCCCTTCACTGCTAGCTCTCTGTTGAGTCAAATTTCACTCAGAGTGAACATGAGTGTGATATGTGTGCAGTAGATTCTGGCAGAAGGTGTAGACCGTGAAATAAATGCCTGAACTCACAGACTGCTTCTTAGGTGTGCGACACTGTACTGAATCTTCCCTTGCTGATGCAACAGGAGAGCCCAATCCAGTGCCTCTTCTACTACCTAACGCTACATGTGTCCAATATCCTTCAGAGGGCAAGGTTTTGTGTAATGGGGAACACTCCTGACTCTACCTGGAGAATTGCATGAAGACCCAAGATCAGAAGCCAAGACGTCAGATCAACAAAATGCCACGGGGCAGGCACTGACCTGTCTCTCATTCAGAAGGGTGTGCAGTTCCAAGTGGAAATGGAACCCCCAGACCACCTGTGAATTCAGAAGGCAGCTGAAAAGTCCGGAGACTCATAGCGTACTGTCTCTCCCCGAGGTGTTGGTGCAGGTCACTCACTCAAGGGACATTCTCACCTCCCACTAGTGTACCTCCCCCAGTGTTCAGCACAGTGCAACAGGAGGTCAGGCGCTCCCAGGAATATGATTCATTATCTCTCTCCCTACCAAACGGGGATGATTTGATCTGGTTCCAGTCCAACCCAAAGGTACTTCAGTAAACAGTGTTTTGTTTTGTTTTCTGAAGATTGCCTATTTCTGTCTTTTACCTCCCTTGCATATGGCAAGGAGAAATAAGATAATATATGTGCAATGCTTTGAGCTCCTTGGGAAAGCAGCACTCTTTAAGTGCATGATATTAATAATAGCAATATTTCTGTTACCACGAAGACAAGCTGAGTCCATCTTTCACATGTCCTTTTAAGTCATTTTCCCTGCGGCTGCCTTTTCTGGTAAAATGGTTCTAAATGAGCCATACAAATCTCTAGTTTTAAAATACTCATTTGGGGAAAATGCTGGTTAGGCTCTATCTTACCTGGAAGGAGAATATTCCTATGTCTGTTTCTTGAAATGATGATGGTTCCGGTAGGTCAGGAATGGGAGGGCAGTCAGCCACCAGGAAACAGACTTGTGAAATATGCAATTGGTGTGGAAAATAGAAATCCATAGACACCCTGCCCACCATGGCCAGGATTCCAGGCCCATTTCCTGCAGAGCAATGTGAGCAAGTGACAAGAAACTCCTTTTCTGAGAGTCATGAAACACAACTGTCTAGACAGCCAAGCCCCTCATTCTGTTAGAAAGAGACCTGACATTACTATTCCCAATATTAGCAAAAAAACTGTGATGATGATGACAATAGGCATCATTTATCAAAATCCTGCCTCATTCAGAAATTGTGCTAAACTCTATACTCCTTGTCTCATTTTATTTAATCCTCCCAATAAAACCACATGACATATATTATTATCTTTAAAACTCAGAGATGATTAGTAGCTAGTCCAATGTCACACAGCAATAATTTAAAATTTGAACTGCAAATTAAAAATAATATGCTCTGGTTATTTTTTTTTAAAATAAAGAAATAAGTGGAACCTGCTCCTTTACTGTACCCCCTACCACTCCTCTCCATCCATTCAGATGCATTTGGTGCTTGGGATATTTAATTTTATGTGTCAACTTGACTGGCTCACGGGATGCCCAGATAAATACTGTTTAAATACTGTTAAATACTGGTGAAATACTATTTCTGGGTGTGTCTCACCTTCAGTGTGTGGGGGGGTTTTGAAAGAGATGAGCATTTGACATGGTGGACTGAGTACAACAGATGGCCGTCCCTAATGTGAGTGGGCTTCATCCAATCAGCTGAGTGCCTGAGTAGAACACCAGAAGGAGCTCGGGGCTGGGGAGAGATTAAATTAGCCCTGCCTAGCTGCTTGAGTTGGGACATCGTCTCCTGCCTGCCCTCGGTGTTTCTCCTTCTCAGGCCTTCAGGTCTAGATTGGAATCTATCCCATCAGTTCTCTGAACCTCAGACCTCTGAACTATACTGCTGGTTCTCCTGAGTCTCCAACTTGCCGAAGGTAGATTGTAGATCATGAGACTTCTCAGTCTCCGTAATCTCAAGAGCCAATATCTTATGATAAATATCTATTTGCTAGGCACTTTTAGTTTCTGGGAATACAGCAATAAACAAAGAAAGGTCTCCATCCTGGAGAAGCGGAGACCCACCCCAAATGATAATTTGAGGGCCTGGAGCACCCAAGCGAAGTTCATGTTTCCTGGTTTTTCACTAGTAAAACCACATAAAGGACAGTCCATGAGCCTGTGGTTTCCAAACCTTTAGCCTCCAATCCTGGGCTCTGCTCTGCCTCCAAGGCCTTTCTTCCTTAGGAGGCTGCAAATATGTTATAAATAAAACCAAACAACAGGGTGAAGCCAAGGGTCCTCTCACCCTTGGGCCTGAAAGAGCACAGTCTTCAGTGTAAATTAAAGCTGTATTTTACCTATAGATCTATCATTTACGTGCTGTGTGACCATGAGCAAGTCACAGTCTCTCTGAATTTCAGTTGTTCATGCAGTAAATGGAAATAATATTACCCATGGCAAAGGGTGGCTGAAAGCACTGAATGAGCTGTTGCACTTAGAGGGCCTGACACAGGTCTTGGCAGCTATGTGAACCTCATTTATGGTAAATGCTCTTACTGTTGTAAAATCCAAGAAGAATGTGCAAAAACAACCAGGCCTTAAGGGTAAAACCTACTGGAGACTGGTGAAGTGCCAGCGTGACCATTTTGAAGCCGGTGAAATCCTTAATAGAACTCCTTCCAGCATCCACACTTGTCCAAAACTCGTCTGCACGGGAAGATTGCTAATAAAATGGGAACAAAGGAAATCATGAGGAAACCATCCATTCAACAACCAAATAAAGCCAGCGCAAAACCAGCCACTGCCCCCTACCACAACAGACTGGCGGGTCACAAGGCAGGGGGCCCAGGGTTGCTGCAGAGCCCCCTTATTAAACAGAGCCCTGAAGAGAGGCCATCTATTCACAGGCTGCAGCCCCTGGGGGGCTCCGGATTGTCCACCCTTTCCTTGCAAGCACTTACATCTTCAATAGGGGATTGACACAGCATTGGGCATAATTAACTGCCTTCTAATTCACCCCAGCACTGGGCCTTGTTCTCAGGAAACTGAGAATGAATTTGGTATTTAGCCTTAATGAAGGAAAACACGTCTAAGTGTTAAGAAACCCCCAACTTCCTTGTGTGATGGGCAAGTGTATCTCGTTTTATTCTTTCACAACAACCACAGACTCTATTTTTTTTCTTTGCTTGTGGAAGAATGTCATCGTGAGGCAGACCAAATATGACAATTTAAATGCGTACCCCCGGGCTTAAGTAGCACAATGCCAAAAATTTTAGTGATCCTGGTGGATACAGACAGTCTGACCCCCAGCTACAGGCTTCAGAAAAGGAGGCTGTGCTGCCCAAACACAAAACAAATAAGATCTCTTTTGTAAAGGATTCTGTCAAGTGTCTTTTTTATTTATGTTGCCTTTTGTCACACTCAATCAGAAGTCAGAATATGGAAACTCTTTCCTGCTGTTTGCCTATGTACCTTTTCTCACTAAAAATTTTTCCTGCTTCGTGTTAAACAATACGTAAACAAATGAAGTTATTCATTTTAAGGTAGGGCTATAAAATAACAGGAAATGAAAAAGAAATTAAGTATCCTAGAATAATTATTGGCATAAATAGTAGCAATCTTAGGAAATTTCACAAATATACCAAAGATGCTGTGGCTGGTCCCTGGGTATCAATGGCTTTTCTTCCGCGCTGATGGGGACCAGATTTGGTTGAGTGTCCTCTCCTTCTCATGAGTCACAGGTACATTCGGAATTGCCCAAGCCAGTGATGCAGACTTCCTTTGGTAGAAACAGGCTTAGAAGTGGGCAGGGATGCCAGTCCTGGCCAATGAAAAGTGAGAAGAAGCCCACTGGGAATCTTCAAGGAAAGGTTTTAAAAATAATTAACAAGCCTGAGAGCTACTCTACTGTGTAACATTTTGTTTGTAAGATATTTTTTCCTTATTCTTTAAGACTGTTGAGTTGGAGGTTTCCTATTTGTCACCGAAAACATTCAAACTGATAAATGATAACTGCTTAAATCATTTTGTAATCTTCTCTATGGAAAACACTGTCAAAATCAATTTAACACCATCACAAGGAAATTTCTGTAGCAGTTACCTGTTGCTTCCACTCAGCATTTGTTCCCCTTTCTTAGTAAGAGTAATCAGTGCTTCTCAAACATGAATGTGCAGATGAGTCACCTGGGGGTCTTGTGAAAACACAGCTTCTGGTTCAGTAGGCATGGAGTAGGACCGAGACTCTGCATTTCTCTCTGGTGATGCTGACGTTACTGCTCCCTGGAGCACTCTTTGTATAATAGTAGTCTATATTTCCATTGGGTCAACCAGTCCTTTTCCATAGCCCAAAATATTTAGGTGAAATTATCTTAGGATAGTAAAAGAAGTCCATTTCCAGGTTACAGTCATTGGTTCAGAGATGGACCAATTGGTTCACTCAATACGAGCCAATAAAATGGGAGATGTTTGTTGGAAGCCTTTAAGAAAGAAGGTTTTTCACTTTCCAAGAGAGCTATTGGGAGAGTTTTCTTTGGATGCTATGTAAAAGGATGTGGTGGTTGGAAATATGACAGACATTTCTGCAGCAATGAAGGGAACCAGGTGAGGACAAAGCCCACTCACTGAAGAGGGCAGAGCTGAGAGAACCATAGAGATATGAAGCCCCTGGGGATAAAGTTGTAAACCTCTGGGGTGAGCTCCACCTGAAATTAAAGATTCTTCCAGATTCTTTATTGACATGAGCCAATAAGCTCCCCTTTCCCCTTTGCTTAAGCAATTTTGGGCCGGGTTTTATATTAATTGCATGAAAACAGTCTTAAATAACACAATTAGAATCAATGCTGTAGATTACAGCAGGGGCTGCAGACTATCGTCAGAAGGCTCTGTATGGCCCTAGAGCTAAGATTTCTTCTTCCCTTTTTAACAGATTGTAAAAAAGAGAAAGATAAAGAGAGAGAGAGAGAGAAAAGATGTCAGCAAGGAAGGAAGGAAGAGAGAAAGGTGAAGAAGAAGGAGAGGGAGAGAAAGATGGAGATGAAGATGGAAAAGAAGAGGAGCAGGAGGGATTGGGAGAACAAGAGGAAAAATAAGGTGAGAAGAAGAAGGAGGAGGAGGAGGAGAAGAAGAAGAAGGAGGAGGAGGAGGAGAAGAAGAAGAAGGAGGAGGAGGAGGAAGAAGAAGAGGAGGAAGAAGAAGAAGAGGGAGGAGGAGGATGAGGAGGAGGAAAGGAGAAGGAGAAAGGGGAGGAGGACAAAGAGAAGGAGAAAGGGGAGGAAGAGAAGGAGAAGGAATAGAAGACAGAGGAGAAGGAAGAGAGGAGGAAAAGGGGGAGGAACAAGAGGAGAAGGAGAAGGGGGAGAAGGTACAACATAGATAGCATATAGCCCTAAAGCAGGAATCAACTAGCTTTTCCTGTAAAGAACCAGACAGTTAATATCTTAGGCTCTGTAGGTCATATGATAACTACCACAACTACTCAACCTGCTGTTGTAATTGAAAGCAGCCATAGAAGATATGTAAATGAATGTGCATGGCTGTGTATCAGTAAAATTTTATTTACCAAAAAGTAGAAGGAAAAAAAGAAAATAATAATCTAATCAAATGCCTTATTCAGTAAACTTGTTTCCAAAAACTCAAGGAATGGTGAACATTTATGTTTGATGGAGACACTACAAAAAATGAGCCAAAGATCTTGAAGGAGCTCCAGCAAAGGAGTGACTACACTTGTAAGAAGTGACTGCATCTGTGTAATAAGTGCAATCTTTCAGATATCTACCTTGAGGCTTCTCCATAACCACATGCGCTTTGGCATGTTTGTGGAACCAATGTTTTCCAGGTCCACCAGCCTGCAAATACAAATGGCTAACAGCTGGAAACTCAACACAGGATTTCTCTGGCTTGACCACCTCACCATATTTTTCTGTAGGGAAATTTGTCCTTGATATGGTTTGTCTCTGTGTCCCTACCCAAATCACATCTCGAATTGTAATCTCCATGTGTAAAGGGAGGGAGCTGGTAGGAGGTAGTTGGAGCAGTTTCCCACATCATGTTCTTGTGATAGTGAGTGAGTTCTTATGAGAACTGATGATTTTAAAATGCCAGGCAGTTCCCTTCCCCATCTATCGCCTACCACTATATAAGATGTGCCTTGCTTCTCCTTCGCCTTTGGCCATGATTGTAAGTTTCCTGAGGCCTCCCCAGCCATGCGAAACTGTGAATCAATTAAACCTCTTTTCTTTGTAAATTACCCAGTCTCGGGTAGTTCTTTATAGCAGTGTGAAAAGGAACCAATACAGTCTGTCTTCAAATCCTCCAATGGCTTGCATAGCTATAATCTCTGCAGGCTCTGAATATCAGTCTTTTTGGCTAAATTTTTAAAAATTTCTTTCTTTTCTATTCCAGATTGCTATAGTAATAACAAAGGTGGAAGCTAAGCACATGATTATGCTACTGTCTTCCAAGCTAAGTGCTGAGTCCAAGGTCAAGAGCACTGATATTTGAGACAAAGGTGCTTACATTGTGAATAATGACTTCAACGACTGACATTAAGTTCCCAATACTGCTGCTGCCTTGTTTTTGCTCCTGGTTGCTTAGCCCAGTCTACTGGTATCTAGACTTTAAAGACATGGCTTTTTCCCCTTGACATTCTTATCATAACTTCCTTGACCCCAAATTTATCAAAGTTTTGCATTCTGTCCTTGCGGTAGCCAAAAAACAACCCCCCAAAGATATCCAGGCCCTAGTCGCCAAATTTTTTGAATGTTACCTTATATGACAAAAGTGACTACTGATTAGATATAATTAAAACGAGGATTTTTGACACAGGTAGATTACCATGAATTATTTGAATGGACCCCAAATGTAATCAGAAGTGTCCTTATGGGTGGGAGGCAGAGAGGTTTGAATACAGAACAGGAAAAAGTGTTGTGACAATAGAAGCAAAAATTGGAATTATGTGATCATAAGTCAAAGAATGCTGGCAGCCACCAAAAGCTGGAAGAGTCAAAGCATAGATTATCCCCTGAAGCTTCCACAATGAACAAACCCTGTCTACATCTTGATTTTACCTCCATAAAACTCACTTTGGACCTGTGGCCTCCAGAAATGTAAGAATACATTTCTGTTATTTTAAGCCCCTAAAATAACAAATAAAATATTTGTGATGATTAGAATAAGAAACTCATACAGGCCTGGAGATAATCCTTGTGTTCAGAATCCTGCATTCCTTCCAAGTTCCCTTAATCAACTAGGTTTCCTTAAGATGCTCTGTTGAAGACACTCCTGCCAGGCACACCCCACCAGTACTTTGAAAACGGCTAGATACACCTAAATACCAACTAAGGCTAAAGCAATAAATCCTAATTCTTATCTCATTATAAATGTGTTAGTCCATTTGTGTTGCTATAAGGAAATGCCTGAGGCTGTATAATTTATAAGGAAAAGAAGTTGATTTGGTTCACAATTCTGCAGGCTGTACAAGAGGCATGGCACCAGCTTCTGCTTTTGGAGAGGGCCTCGGGAAACTTCCACTCATAGCAGAAGGCAAGGGGGAGCCAGTGTGTGCAAATTACGTGGCGAGACAGGAAGCAAGAGCGAGGGGAAGGGTGCCAGGTTCTTTTTAACAACCAGTTCTCAAGGGAACTCTCATAGGCACTAATAGAGTGAGAACTCACTTATTACTGTGAGGACAGAATCAAGCCATTAATGAGGGATTCTCCTTCATAACCTAAACCCTTACCATTAGGCACCACCTCCAGTATTGAAGATCAAATTTCAATGTGAGGTTTGGAGGGTCAAATATTCAAACTAGAGCAATAGTAAATCATGTTACCTTTGTAAATGACCCTGGAATGGTATCTTAAAAATTTCCTGTTGCTAATTTTCTCCCCACTTTCCCCACTCTCAGGTTAAATTCTACTAGTTAGAATAGAGAGAGAGACGGTTCATCTAGCTTCTAGCTTCTGAAGTTCCTTCCAATTCTATGTTGCTATGGTTCTATCTGGTAAAGAGAACTAAAAACAATGAATATCGTTCTTCCCAAGGGTGAACATCTGTACCATGCAATGTAGAGTGCCATTGCAATGTAGAGTGGCCTTTTAGGAAGAAGCACCCTGGTGCTATAGAGAAGGAAGCCCAGCCAATTTTTCAGAAGGTTTCAAAAAACTTTAAAAAATGTTTGTACATTTTCACCCAAAAATCCACTCCCAGGAATGTGTCATAATCAAATTAACCCAGATGTGCATGATGTATCTGCAAAGGTGTTGGTCACAATTTACTTTATGGTTGCAAAAAGGAAGAAATAGAAGAAATAGATAGAATATCTTATAACAGGAGAACTGATAAATAAATCATGGTACTGCCTTAGGATTGACTGTTATGAAACCATTAAAATGATGTTATAAAAAATTAATGACATGGGAAATACTCATATGAAATTATGAAGAGAAAAAAATCAGGTTGTAAATCAATGTTTGTGTTTGGTTCCTATGTGTATATACAAAGATTAAAAGGCTGGAAAGGCAAATGCTAAAATGTTAAAAATAGCTATTCCTTCATGATGGGATTAAGAATGATTTTTATTTTCTTGTACATATCTGTATCTTTAAAATCTTCTAAAATAAAAATGCTACTTATGTAATATATATTAAAAGTATTCATTTAAAAAATAGAAATAGCCCTAGTCTGAGAGTTAGAATCCTGAGTTTCATTCTTTTTGTTTAACTTGTATCTCTTAATAATTAATAGCATATCATTAATGTTAGGGAAATAATATAAAGCCTAAGATACATATAATTTCTTATCTAATACCTGACTCTTCTATAGTAGGCTCTTCTCACCCTAAACTTTCTTTTTTTTAAATACTTTAAGTTCTGGGATACATGTGCAGAATATGCAGGTTTGTATCATAGGTATACATGTGCTATGGTGGTTTGCTGCACCCATCAATCATCATCTACATTACATTTTTCTCCTAATGTTATCCCTCCCCTAACTCTCCACCTCCCAACAGGTCCTAGTGTGTGATGTTCCCCTCCCTGTGTCCATGTGTTCTCATTGTTCAACTCCCACTTATGGGTGAGAACATGCAGTGTTTGGTTTTCTGTTCATGTGTTAGTTTTCTGAGAATGATGGCTTCCAGCTTCATCCATGTCCCTGCAAAAGACATGAACTCATCCTTTTTTATGACCACATAGTAGTCCACGGTATATATGTGCCACATTTTCTTTATCCAGTCTATCATTGATGGGCATTTGGGTTGGTTCCAAGTCTTTGCTATTGTGAACAGTCCTGCAGTAAACATATGTGTGCATGTGTCTTTATAGTAAATTGATTTATAATGCTTTAAGTATATACCTATAATGGGATTGCTGGGTCAAATGGTATTTCTGGTACTAGAACCTTGAGGAATTGTCACACTGTCTTCCACAATGGTTGAACTAATTTACACGCTCACCAACAGTGTAAAAGTGTTCCTATTTCTCCACATCTTCTCCAGCATCTGTTGTTTCCTGACTTTTTAATGATCACCATTCTAACTGGTGTGAGATGATATCTCATTGTGGTTTTGATTTGCATTTCTCTAATGACCAGTGATGATGAGCTTTTTTTCATGTTTGTTGGTGGCATAAATGTCTTCTTTTGAGAAGTGTTTGTTCATATCATTTCCCCCATTTTTGATGGGGTAATTGGTTTTTCCTTGTAAATATGTTTAAGTTATTTGTAGATTCTGAATATTAGCCCTTTGTCAGATGGATAGATTGCAAAAATTTTCTCCCATTCTTTAGGTTCCCTGTTCACTCTGATGATAGTTTCTTTTACTGTGCAAAAGCTCTTTAGTTTACTTAGATCTCATTTGTCAATTTTGTCTTTTGTTGCCATTGCTTTTGGTGTTTTAGTCATGAAGTCTTTGCCCATGTCTATGACCTGAATGATATTTCCTAGGTTTTCTTCTAGGGTTTTTATGGTTTTAGGTCTTATGTTTAAGTCTTTAATCCATCTTGAGTTAACTTTTGTATAATGTATAAGGAAGGGGACCAGTTTCAGTTTTCTACATATGGTTAGCCAGTTTTCAAACACCATTTATTAAATAGGGAATCCTTTCCCCATTGCTTGTTTTTGTCAGATTTGTCAAAGATCAGATGGTTGTAGATGTGTGGCATTATTTCTGAGGCCTCTGTTCTGTTCCATTGGCCTATGTATCTGTTTTGGTACAAGTACCATGCTGTTTTGGTTACTGTAGCCTTTAGTATAGTCTGAAGTCAGGTAGCGTGATGCCTCCAGCTTTGTTCTTTTTGCTTTGAATTTTCTTGGCTATATGGGCTCTTTCTTGGTTCCATATGAAATTTAAAGTGTTTTTTTCTAATTCTTTGAAGAAAGTCAGTGGTAGCTTGATGGGGATAGCATTGAATCTATACATTACTTTGGGAAGTATGGCCACTTTCATGATATTGATTCTTCCTATCCATGAGCATGGGATGTCTTATCTTCATCAAAAATCAGCTGGGTGACCTTGGGTGATTCATTTTGTCTCTCTGGGATTCAATATCCTCATCATGGCATAGAGCCATTAGGGTTCCACACAGGTGTCCAAGGAGCAGCTGCGTAGGTGAATGCTGTGGACCTCCATCTCTGCTCTCATCAGATCAGCTGTGTGTTTCTTTGTCTAAATATCTGTCATTGACCCTATGTTTTGCTTGAATAAAAGAGGTTAAGATCATTTATTAATTGTTAAACATTACTGAATTAGATAGCTGCCAAAATCCCTTCCAGCAATAACATTCTTTGACCTAGTCATTATAATTTTCACACCCATTTTCATAACTATTTCCCAAACTATTCAGACCATGTCCTGCTTGAATTGGAGGCTGCCACTAAGTGGACTTGAGAAAAGGTGGGAGCCCCAGAAAGATGATAAATAAGTTTATCTGTCACATTTTGGCATGTGGCTGCAGCAGACTCAAAGGTGATTTTGAGTCTGAAAACTTTGATTATGCATAACACTAATCTACCCCCAACTTCATGCCCTCTACAAGTGAGGACTGTAGCTCCATGTTGGCACACTCTGCAACCCTCTATGTGTTCTGCAGATGGCAGATTTTCCTGAGTCTTTCTTGTCCTTTATGACAGCCAACATGGACAACCAAACATGTGAGTGAAGACACCTCCAGGTGATTTCAGTCCCAGCCACCAGGTCGTCATTAGCCTTTGAGTCTTGCTGGCTGAGGCCCCAGACATCATAGTGCAGAAGAAAACTGCCTTTTCTGTATCCTCTTTGAATTCTTGACCCATGGGAAGTGTAAGTAAAATAAAGTGTTTGTTTTCTGCTACTAAGTCTTAGGATGATGTGTTACTCAGTCATAGTAACTGTTGTGTCCCTAGACCTCTTCAGCTATGGATTAAAATGAAGTCTTAATAACATTAATACACTAAATGTCATGCTTTTACACCCACTTATTCACACAGGCCTTCTGCTACAGTCTACATGTTTGTCTCCTCCAAAAATTCGTCCCCAATAGTATTAAGAGGTGGGACTTTTGGGAGGTGATTAGGTAATGAGAGCAGAGCCCTCATAAATAGGATTAGTGCCCTTATACAAGAGGCCCCAAGGAGCTTGTTTGCTCCTTTCACCATATGAGGATTGCAGTGTCATAGTGCCATCTGCAAAGCAGAGAGCAAGTCCTCACTAGAAACTGAATCTGTTGGCACCTTGGTCTTAAACTTCCCAGGCTCCAGGACTGTGAACAAAAAATTTCTGTTGTTCATAAGTTACCCTGTCTATTGTTTATAAGTCTTCTTGTTGGTATTATTTTGTTATAACAACCTGAATAAATGAAGACACCATCCAATCCCTGCAAAATCTTGGGGTCTCCAAGGGAATCCCAGGACCTTTTTGCTGGCTTCCTTTCAAACCTCTGTTGATGACCAATCTCGTCCCCTGGGCATTCACTGTGGCCCATGGCCAGCTGCGATAAACTTGAGAACTGGAGCTTCAATTCCGGCGAGTAAAGTTCTGCTTCCCCTTCTTTAGGCCTTTAGTGAATTAAAATTCTGGCAGAGACCCTCATTTGCTCTGATTGCTACCTGTTCATGGTTTGCCCTAACACTCCTATCATCACTGAAGATCCTTGTTGGACCTCTGTGATAACAATCACCACCTATCTCAGTCGCATACCACATAACACCTGTGTGACTGTACCCTCCTCCTGCTGGGCACAACCTGTCAGTCTAGACCTTCCTCCATACTACCCTGAAAATCTGCCCAAGTTGTCTGAGTCTCCCCAGTGGGTGTATGCTCAGGGTCTTGGCCTCACAATCTGTCCTGTCTGAAACCAGCCAAGCCCTGGTTCTGGCTCCATGCTGAGCCCCTAATAGAAAAAATTGTAACTATAGTGCCCATAACCTATGTTTTACTTCAGTAGTCATTAGTGGCCAGTAGTTGTAGATGTATCCCGGACTGGCTCATCAGACACGGGGAAGGGAAAACTTTGACCTTCATTCTTTTGTTTATGACTCAGACTCTCCTCTAGCTTATAAAGCTCCCCAGCCTCTGCCTAGCAAATACAAAGCCACCATCTGCTAGCTCATGAAGTACCAAAGACACGAAGCTGGCGTCTTGGCTTGGGTTCAGATTTGCTGTGTAATTTTGAGAAGCCACTCTTCTCTTGTCTGTGCTGGGGCTAATACCATCTACCTTACAGAGTTGTCGGGAGACTCAATGTGCTGTTAATCTCTACAATATCTAGAAAGTTACAGCTACCGTTGATTATCAGAAGAAAAGCTTATTTTCAACAGCCAATTACAAACATACATGGAATCCAGAGAATTATGCAAAACAGGTTTTATTATCTCCCATCCAGTTGCCCATTTGCCCATACAGACCCAGACCTGGATGGGTGTCTGATCTCCTGGATCTCCACTCCTTTCCTTTTTATTTCCCTCTGCCCCTCACCCAGAGAACCCTGGCCCCATGTTTACCAGGAGCCACGCCATCTAACCGTGGTGACAGTTTTCCTAGTTCCAGTCTGATAGGACATGTAAATGCAAGTTTTCTCTATCCTGTGATGACTATGACATGCCAGCAAAGCTTAAAAGAAACCTCAGACCGTTCTGTCAGTCTTCTTGGCCCCATGAACTACTTCCTGCTGGCATCTCAGCACTCTTCATCTCTGTTGACATTGTCTCTCTCCGTGTGCATCTGTCAATCACATGGGTCTATTTCACCCCAGCACACTGGCATGGGGCCCAGACTGACCAATGAGACCTTATCTTAAAGGATTGCCAAAATGTTAGGTGAGAAAGGAGCTGTGTGTGCAAGGACACCACGTAGGTCTGGAACTACTGGTGCCATATTGATGCCATATGGGAAGAATTGGTCTGCGGATGAAGCCAATACAGACGGGTGGGAAGAGTAATGGGAAGTATTTGAGTTTTGCTTCCATAGAAGAAGAGCCTGAGATGGGGATTTTTATTCAAGCTATTTATTAAGAAATTAGTCTCAAAAAAAAAAAAAAAGTGTGAGTGTGCATTGTGGGGGCAGGTGAGGAAAGTAGGCTAGGACAAGAAATTAAGCTAAGTAAGGATGTGGTCTCCACTAGGGTCCAGCTTTCTCCTGATCTCACAGAGAACTCTGGAGCAAGCATTGCTCTTTAGAGTTGGTCATGCTTGTGGTAAGGGAACCAGCCTTTTGAACCTCAAGCTGATCAATTAGTGACTGTGAGCTACTCCAGAAATAAAGTGGCAATGGGGCAGTGGGGTGAGAAATAACTTCCAAAGTAGGAGGGGAGGCCATGAGCTGCCAAGGGTCAGCGCTGACAGTACTGAGGGAGTGATGCACTGCTGGCTCACGTGGATCTGCTGGAGTGCCAAGAGTGTCTACTATAGGGAAAGAGAAAGTCCTGGTGAAAAATTCAGGACTAAGGACCTGAGTTTTGGAGTCAAAAGCTCAAAAGCTTTGGGTTCACATCACGTTTCCTTCACTTGCTCCCTGTATCATCCTGGGGAAGTTACTTAGTTTTTCCACCACCGTTTCTTTATTTGTCAAGGGGGGATACTAGTAATCCATACCTAATGAGAAAATGTATATAAAGCATGTAGGAGAGTGCTTGCCATGTAGAAAGAACAGTGCTGGGTCCCTGCAGTAGAAAAAGACAGCCCCTAAGAGAGTCAGTTCCCAGGACATCTGATGAACTCACACTACGCCCCAAAGCCTGCTCTGTTTCTACTGTATATTGAATATGAGAAATGAAGTAAACAACAAAAATATCCAGGACTCATGCATTACTGGGGCTGGATATTACCAGGAACAAGTGTCTCTAGAGAGGCACTTTTCAGAGACACTTAGCAGAAGAGGGAGTGGGGAAAAGCAGAGTTGTTCACTGGGCATTCCCCGGAGTAATTTCTGAGGGTTCATTTCTAAAGGCAAATACAGTAAACCGCGCCACTAAAGAGTGACCCAGTGTACCAGAGGCTCTGGAAATATGCAGATGGAATTTCTGGGATTCGTAATCTTGCAATGGGTTGTTTTCTATTTTGTCAAGCGGTAGCCCCAAGGGGACTGGCAGCAAGCTTTTCTCAATACCATAGATAAGCAAAGAGCAGCTGAAAGAGGCTCTCTTGCCAGTCCCTGAGGTATCAGTGGTCAGCTGAGAGTCCTAGCAAAGCACACAAAGGGACGCAATTGGCATTTACACTAACGATGCAATGGAGCTCTAATCCTCTGCCCTTTGACCCTGTGCTATATTCCGATAGGTCAGAGCATCCTTGCTTGGCTTCCCTAATGCACATTATCTTCTCTGGTCAATAAAATTCCCCTCTGTCTCTGCACTGACAATAGATGTGAAGGTCAGCTCGCCCCCTCCAGCTGCAACAGTGTCTGAGCTGTCAGTGGGAATTTAAATTAAGGATATAGGTAATCATTTCATTGCTTTTAGGCAAAAATGGAAGATTTGTTGTGTCGGCTGCAATCAGATGCTCAGAAGAAGTGAAAAGATCTCTGGGCTCCCAGGGGAAAATATTTTAAAGTGCCTGAGGTGGCTAAAGCACACAGTGGCCTCACACAGCAAATCTCCTAAGAGAAAGAAGCTATCCATTACATATTTCCTGTTGCCAGCCACCTTCTTTCTCAGCTTTCACTGTCAAACACTGTCACATCTGGTGGACGGGTAAAGTCATAATTGGAGTGAAATGAATTTTGAACAAAACGAAGTGCAAGAAAAGGAAGGCAAGCATAGAAAAAGAGTGGCTGAAGATCTGGGAGGAAGGGTAGTTGCATGTAGGTCTGGGGGCCTGAGCCCTAGGCCATCTTTGGAACTTTGCAGCTGACCAGTTCTGGGACCTTGGGTAGGTCCATTAACCTCTCTGGGACTCAGTGTCTTTATCAGCAAAATGATTTGATTGAGGTTAAAAGTCCTCTAAGATCCTTTCTGGTTCCAGTATTTCCTGAGTTTAGAAGTCATTTTGGCTTATAGCTGTTTAGGGTACACTAGTCTCATTTTAGAAAGACAGGTGATAAGAAATGTGGTTTGACTTCAGAATCCTCAAATCCTATGAAGTTGAGCTGGAATAGAGCTCCACAGATTATCCTGTCCAACCTGCTTATTTTGAAGATGGAAAAACTAAAGTGACTTTTCTACTTGGCTTTTTAAACCAAAAACTTTCTCCTGATCTTTTTCTTTCTATCCTCTTTTCCTAGCTCTCTTTTCTTCACCCTTCTTTTAGACTATTGATGGAAGATCTTCAAACTTAGTTCCAATTTTTTCTTTCAAGGCAGTGAGAAATAGAGAAAAGGATTAGAAAGAGAAGGAAGCTAATTCATACTTCTTTGAAAAGAGTCAGAAGAAGATTCCAATTGTGGACTTTATACACAAAGAATTTCCAGGATGATTAGAGATGTAATTGCAAAAATCAAAACAACTTAGTACTAGATGCAAATACACACACACACACACAGACACACATACCACACGTATATAAAACCTTGTTATGGGTGAGAATATGATGCCTAAGGTAGAAAAAATGAATACACCAATATATTACAGTCACATAAAAATTAAGAAGAATTGTACACTCGAAATACCTACACAAAATTATACGTCAAAAGAAAGTCATGAAAAAAATGTGCAACTCATGGAACAGAGAGAGTTAGTCTTCTTAATATATAAAGTTTTCTTGCAACTTAATATGAAAAATAAGAACACATAGTAAAAAGAACAAAAGATATAAATTGGCAAGTCACAGAAGAAATAAAAATACTCCACCTCAATAAATACAAATAAATACCAACTTTAAAAAACTGTCAGTTATGTTTCGCTTATGAAGTTGACAAGTTTATATTACTTTCATTCTTTATAGTGATAACAGCTCACTTTGGTAAATGTGGTAAAAATCTCCTGGTAAAAGTGTAAATGGGTATTGTTGGTAACATGGCAACACATATAATGCTCTTTAAAACTGATAATACCCTCTAACCTAGAAATCCCACCTCTAGGAATTCCAGATACGGGAAACAATCCAAGAAAATAGTCAGGGATGCCTTATTAGATCCCCTTCCAGCAGCTTCTGTAGAGTGAAGTTCCCCCTGAGCCTAGGGTGAATGGGCTCTTGTCTATGCAAATCCACAGGGCTGCCCAGAATAGACAAGGCTACGTCTCTACTCTTTACCCGAAGCTTACCAATAACACCATGAGCGACCCTGCATATTAGTTTATTCAGTCTGCCATAACAAAATACCACAGACTGGGTGGTTTAAACAAAAGAAATAAATTTTCCCACAGTTGTGGAGGGTCAAAGTCCAAGATTTCTGGTTTCTGGTGAGGCCTCTTTTCCTAAATTGTAGACAGTTGCCTTCCTACTATTTACACACACACACACACACACACACACACACACACACACACCCTTCTTATGTCTCTTCCTCTTGTTATAAGGACATCAGTTCTATCGGATGAGGACCCCACCCTTATAACTTTATTTATTCTTAATTACATCCTTAAAGGTCCTATCTCCAAGTCACTGTGGGAGTTAGGACTTCAACATATGAATTGGCAGAGGGGAGGGCAGTATTCAGTTCATAACACTCCAAGTGAGTCTATTTATTTGCTCATTCAATTGTTCATTTAGCATTTATTAAGCAACTATAATTGCAAGGCCATGTGCTACGTCTGGGATGTGTGTTTGTTATACTTGCCATTCTTCCCTGACCATGGGTTATATGAATCTGGGCTGAGATTTCTAATATAAATTCTCAAAGTTGTATACTAAAAAACTGAAAGGCAGAAAACTTATTTTTACACTAAAACCTGCACATGAATGTTTCCATCACATTTTTTCATAACTGCCAAAACTTGCAAGCGGCCATGATGTCCTTCAGCAGGTGAGTGGATAGACAAACTCTTATTTCTACACAATGGAATATTATTCAGTGATGAAAAGGAATGAGCTATCAAACCACAAAAAGACCTGAAGTAAACGTAAATGCACATTCCTAAATGAAAAAAAAATCTGAAAAGTTGGAATCATACAGTATATACGATTCCTACTACATGATTTTCTGGAAAAGGCAAAACTACGGACATAGTAAAAAGATCAGGGGTTTCCAGGGGTTAGCAGAGAGAGAGAGAAATAGGTGGGGCATAGGCAACTTTTAGGGCAGTGACACTATTCTGTGTGAACCATAGTGGTGGATGCTTAATATACATTTGTCAAAACCAATAGAAGGTACAAAACAAAGAGTGAGCCCTAGTGTAAACCATAGACTTTAATTCATCAGAACATATCCTTATCAGTTTATTGATTACAACAAATAGTCCACACTGATGCAAAATGTTAATCATAGGGAAAATGGGAGGAGGTGGTGAGTGGGTGCAAGGGAACTCTCTAGTTTCTGCTCATTTTTCTGTAAATTTAAAAACTGCTCTAAAAGATAAAGTCTATTAATTTATTTTTTTAAGGCAAAAAAATTGAAGGGTAGAAAACATTGTTCTCTCAGCCCTTCCTCTCCTCCATCTACACATACACACTCATCTGCGGTCACTGAAAGGGCTTCCAGAAGCTTCAGATCTGAATATTTCAATATCTGGAACCCTGTCTCCAGCCGCTCCTTGGGAATACGCCTTTCCCATTCACCATGGCTGGACTTCGACTTGGCATGCTTGCTGTGGTAACACTTCTCAGACATTATTCTGAAGAGAAATGCAGCCCCTTAGCAACATTTATTGCTCTCACAGTTCAGAACTGGACTGATAAAATGACTCCGGGACAGTCGCTGGTGTGGTAAGTCAGCCCAGAAAACACCTTGTGAAAAAGATGACCCCCACCTCCTTAAAGTTGCCTTTGTTCTCTACATCACTTAGAGACAGGAGAGTTACCTCAAGTCACAGTGGAGTTTTGCTTGCAGGTCAGAGGTAGCAGGGAATAAAGGAAACTGAGGAGAAAATTGCTGAGGGTTTCAAGTTAGCCAATTTGGGGATTTTCTTCTTTAAGTGGTGTAATAGAGGTCCATTGTCTTTTAGAATAGAAAAATCTGAGTCTCAACTTTGATGCTTTATGAATGGGACCAGGAATCTGTTACATAATATGACAATTAAATTTTCAAAGACTTTTCTATTAGATTCCAATGCCTGCCACTCCGCGTGGTCATCAGACCTTCACGTGGGTATCACAAGGCACGGCTCATTTCTCCACGTCCGGATGGCAGCTGTGGGTGCTGGGCTGACCCCGGCTCATCACCCCATTCCCCAGACCCCGCAGCCAGCCCTCGGGATACTGCGTGAGGAAACATTTAGTGCAGTCTGAAAGGACACAGGACAAGGAGCACTGTCCCTCTTCCACTTCTCTCTCTCTTAGACAGAAAAGAAGCATTCCATAACCAACGCCACTCTATCCTTAAGGGGAGAGAAATAAACCCACTCACAAGCAAAAAGACATTATGTCCAAACTGGTTTTTGGTTATTATAAAGTTACTCTAGGTATTTTGGCCTTTAAAAAATACTGTGATCATAAGAGTACAAACTTATACTTTAAGTAAGGCCACATCCCTTTCCCTGTCCCACAATGGACCATAATATATGAAGGCCACTCGCCGCTGAAAATGGCATGATTGAAGATGATTAGGAGGATGTCAGAGGCCAAGGCAAAGTGGCATTTCTCCACCTCTCATGGAAATGGTTATTCTGCTCCCTTGCAAGTGTAAGAGTGCATTACTGTAGCAATAATGCATGAAATGGTATTCTAAGTGGCGTTAAATAGTTAATAAACCTCTCTAAGCACCTAACTTTCTTCGGGGGAGGGATTCAGACACAGGGGATAATGGGACCTATAGCTTATTATCTGTACCACACAGACTCCATATAACCAATGGGAGCTCAATATCTAGCCCCTTAATAGTATCACTGCAAATTGGAATGCATTGAGCATCTCCATCTCTAAACTCCTAGTCAAAATTGAAGCTGTGTCTAATCAACTGGAACAACAAGACCATTGAGCAACAGAATCTGTCACTTTGGATCACCATGGCCTGTCTACTCAGTCCAGATGGATGTGCCTCAAGTCCCTGACCGCTCAGAGAGTGATGCGCTGTGAAGATGGTGCGGTGGCTAGCTCAGTGATGTCTCAGGCTGGTCGTTTCATTGCAAAGATGCCTGACCTTGAATCAAGCCATCTATTCTTAATGTCTGACAAACAGTGTTCAAAGATTTAAGTATTTGAATTTTTAACCGATCGCTCTCTCCCCCTCCAAATTATATGCCAGAGAAAAAAGAATTATGTCTGAGAAATAATGCTCGTCTGTCCCAAGTGCTACCAAGTTAACGCCTTTATGTGAAGGTTTGCGTAGGGAGAAGAGGGAAGTGCTTTTGTCCATTCCACAGACTTATACAGCTGTCCTGGATAAATTGGCCCTAAATGACCTCTGCCAGAGCCATGGCTTTTTATTCCAGTCTCCATTATCTATTGTCTATTTGTCCAGTTGTGCTAATGGGTGGCAGACTGGAAGGGGAGTGAGATTCTGCAGAGACTAAAAGTCTTACGTTTCTGCCAAACGTTCTGGTTCCATGGGTCTGGTTTCTTGTGCCAGTCGATTTTATTGACATTATTGTTTGTCCCAGTTTCAGTATGTAATTGGCTAATTTTTTATCTGTGACTGAGAGTCATTTGTTTCTCTTTGATGTTAATTGTATGGAAAGCAGTTGAAAGGAGAGTTCTGTGTTTCTCCTCTAACAGGAAGCATGCTTGAAAGTCACAATGGAGGAAAATGAGAAAATCTGATTCGTCAAATGTACCTTTGGAAGATAAATGGCAGTCATTGATTGTATTAGAAGATTCGATTTCCAAATGATTCCCAGTGCTCAGAAGTGTAGCACAGCACTAACTCCATTCAACATCTCACGGCAGATCTGCAAATGATCAGCTTTCAAACAAAAACAAACTCTGATAAGAATATCTGTGGAAAAGGTGACTCAAAGCTCATCCTTCTTGACTCAAAAACTCTCTCTTACTTTTTGCTCACAGAAGGTCTATTCTGATTTGGGAAATATCCAGATGAGGCATGCCAAGTGTGTAAAACATACGACAATTTTAAACTTTACCTAGGGATGAATTGGTGTCACTGAAAATCAATACTTCAGAGACCACAAATGCACAGAAAAACCTGGAGAAACTTGCAACTAGACTGCTTGTCTTTTATTGTTCATTTGTTTGCCTTAAAATTTTTTACCACCTATAGGATACAACTCTAGAATACAACCCTTTGACTTTTAATATTCACTAAGATCTCCTGCTTCTTAGTTATGCATGTCTTTTCCTGAAGTCTGCCTATCAATGCCCTAAGAAGTATCCTGTAAAGATAGTTTCCCCATTCCCCAAGCAACCACACTGGGAAATTTTCAATTAGGGAAACAGTGATTGGAAATTGAACTCTACGAGTCTATGGAATTCTTTTGAAAATATCTAAACCCAGTCATAATACTTTTCATGTCTCAGATGTCAAAACTTATCATGAGTTGAAGAATGCATCAATGCTGTAGGGGAAACTTACAGTAATGGAATAACAGCTGGTGCAGTATATGAGGACCAAGATGGCCATATACAACCACACAATTGAGAGAAGTCCTGTTTTCATTTTCATGAATGATCAGACTTTCACCTAATTATCGTATCTAGCCTATTTTTGTTAGTGTTCACACGATAGATTGAGTGCTTGATTGACTAATGATTTATACTATACAACTGCTAAAGATCATGATAGTAGCAATTCAGAAGCATATCAGTGCAATTTGTTTGTTGTGCTAAATCAATCAAAATATTGTTCCCAGTTTTCCTTTAATGGTTTGACTGAAACAATTTTACATACTCTGCCATTAGCCAACCATCTGACACTTTCCCTTTTGAAGCTACAAAGGAATTTTAGGATTTGGGTAGAGGTGTATGGAGTCACACATATAGGAATCCATTCTTTTTTTCAATAAGGCATTTCTATTAGCTTTGTTTTGTAGATGATTTACATGTGATATTACTTTGAAATGGAAAGTAGCTCTATGAGGAATCACAGTGTGTTTGGCTAGGCTAGACCTAGGACTCAGGTATTTCTGATCAATAGAATTAGTAAGGAATACCTTTTACCCTATATATATGCATCCCCTGCATTACATAAGAGCTCAAGAGACTCCCAGGGGCATTAAGAGCAAAAACACACTGTGGGAAAGAGGTATTAATCAGAGTCACAGAAATGAGTTTATAATTAAAAACTATAATTAGCGCCATTACCAAGTGAACTACAGAGGGTCAAGAAAGACTTTCTGGATCAATGATGTTTAATCTGACAGCTAAAGAAGATATAGGAATAATTGGTTGAAGAGGTACAGTTTGAGGATAGAGGTATGTGAGCAGAAGAAAGAAACTATGTGAGCAAAGGCTTTGTAGTAGGAAGGGAGTTTATAGCATTTAAAAATGTGGAGAAGTCTACTGTGCTCTCCAGGACTAGGAGAGGATGACAAATACGGAACTCACCGGCAGGCTCAAGATATCTGGAGACAGAATATACAGGCTTGGTGAGGGATATCATATGGTAAGGAGGTAGGTGAGGCAGATCATTCTCAGCTTTCTCACTTGCATAACTGGATGGCTGTGATGTTTAATGGGCTATGGAACCCTGAAAGAGGCCTAATTTTGGAGGGAGTATGAATTTGTTGTGGGATAAGTTAAACTTGAGATGTTCATGAGGCATCCAAGAGAAGATGCTGTATAGGTAATGGCCTATGTGGTTTAGAACCCAAAGACAAGATATGGACTATAGATACGTATTTTGATATGACTGGCACATGACTAGTAATTAATGGTTTAGAACCCAAAGACAAGATAAGGACTATAGNCTGGCACATGACTAGTAATTAATGGTTTAGAACCCAAAGACAAGATAAGGACTATAGATATATATTTTGGTAGGACTGGCACATGACTAGTAATTAAAGTAGAGGACATGAATAAGCCTCTTAGGAAGAATATAGAGAATTAAAAGAAAAGAGCCGGGCACGGTGGCTCACGCCTGTAATCCCAGCACTTTAGGAGGCCGAGGTAGGCAGATCACGAGATCAGGAGATCGAGACCTTCCTGGCTAACACGGTGAAACCCTGTCTCTACTAAAAATACAAAAAATTAGCTGGGCGCAGTGGTGGGCACCTGTAGTCCCAGCTACTCCAGAGGCTGAGGCTGAGGTGGAAGAATGGTGTAAACCCTGGAGGCGGAGCTTGCAGTGAGCCAAGATCACGCCACTGTACTCCAGCCTGGGTGACAGAGCGAGACCCTGTCTCAAAAAATAAATAAATAAATAAATAAAAAGAAAAGAAAAAGAAAAGAGGTCTAGGGTTCAATCTTGAGGAACTCAAATATTAATGGTCAGTGGAGTGAAATATTCAAGAAAAGCCTTTAGACAAAGAAACCAGATAGCTAGAAGGAATATAAGAAGGGCGTGCTATCACAAGGACCAAAGAATAAGAGAACTTCAAGAAAAAAGGAGTATGGACAACAGCAGAAGGATTGCCAATAGATGAAATACAGAGGGCATTGAAAAAACATCCATTGTACTTGGCGACTTGGAGGCCATTGTCAGAACTGCTCTCCAAGACAATGGGGTCAGAAATCAGCCCGGGACAGGTGGAGGAAAGGGACAGGAAGTAGGAAAACAGAAACCTCAGGCAGAGAAAACCTTGTCAACTTGTAAACCCTTGTGGGGATTCCTAGGAATAGTTAAGGAAGGAGACTCTGTAAAAGTGTCAAAAGCTAGTGAAAACTTAGACCAGTGAGAACTAGGTGTGAATGTTGATATTAATTTTATCTGTACTGACTTCTTGATGAAGCTTGATTAGTATTCCACAAAAGCCAATAAGCCTTAAATGAGGGGCCCCTAATCCCTGGGCCAAGGACTGGTATTAGTAGTCCGTGGCCTGTTACGAACGAGGCCACACACCAGGAGGTGAGCAGCAGGCAAGCAAGCCTTACTGCCTGAGCTCCACCTCCTATCAGATCAGCGGTGGCATTCGACTCTCATAGGAACATGAACCCTATTGTGAACTGCACATGCAAGGGACTTAAGTTGCATGCTCCTTATGAGAACCTACTGCCTGATGATTTGAGGTGGAACAGTTTCATCTGAAACCACCCCGCACCTCCACTTCCAGAGAAAAATTATCTCCCACGAAACCAGTCCCTGGTCCCCAGAAGGCTGGGGACTGCTGCCTTAAACAGTTAACCAAAATACGATCAGATCACATTTTGTCACCTTAAAAATGAAATTAAGTCACAGAGCACAGCAAACTAATTGATTACTTGGCCCTTGGCCTATAAATAATTGATCCAGGCAAACGTATAGTTTTGGCTCTGAATTGCCTCCCTTATAAGCACAGACATCCATCCATACACGGAGGCATTTCATCCTGGCTAACATATAAGAAGGGAAAGAAGTGGTGTCTTTGTGAGAAGGGTGCCCACAGTGGCTGGCAAGTAAAACAAATGATTAAAAAGCAAGCAACTGTGGGAAATTAGAGGTAGTGAGGCCCCTCCAGTCGGGGCAGCTGCTACTCTGTTTGAGCTGATTATCCTCATGGGAGATGCCAGATATCCAGAGTTCTATGTGAAATCTGCTGACAGACATCATACCATGTCAATATTTGAAAGGTATTTGTAGCCTATGGCCTGCCAGTTTGTGACTTCTCTTGTAGAACCACAAGCTTAAATTTAGTGGATGTTTTATAAGCACTTGCTATCTGCAAATGGCTATACAGGCTCATGGAGAAGTAGAGATGTCATGGCCCAGATCTCCAAGAGGTCATTACCACGCAGAGAGGCATCTCTACTTCTCCATGAGCCTGTATAGCCATTTGCAGATAGCAAGTGCTTGTAAAACCTTTAAAATGGAAGGAGCTGTTAATTTTGGCAGGAGAGAGGGCCATCACAAGACTTTATGAAGGTGACATTTGTAGTGGGATTTGAAGAATTTCAATGGGGAGGAAGGGAATCAGAGGAATAAATAATTTCTCAGCAGTACGCCAAATCTTCTGTTATAGTATGTAGTGTAACCTTCAGAATCAAAACAAATGCCAGCACGAGGCACAACTTTTCTAGGTTCGGAAAGTTTTGTTTTGACATGCTAACAGTGCAGATAGAATCACTCTATTAAAGAGGTGATTACGTAGCAAATGATATCATCTGGTAATTTGCTTGTTGCTCTTAATGGTAAGAGTAGCAACCAACACATGCATTGCTTTATAGTTTACCTACAGCTTTTACCCCATCTCATTCAAGGGTGCGATTTAGCCAAGACGCTCCCAAACCTGGATGGCAATCTGGTGTCATTTTTTATGCCATGCAGGGACTCCTTGTAAACAGTCCCAGGACTAGTCTAGTTCTGTTGTCTTTGGACACTGTCTGGATCCTTTCCATGGAAGGGGCCAGGCATTTTTGCACTCGTTGAAGATAGTCTTTCCATATTTAAGTAAAATATAGTGTGTGGTGGGGGAGGGGAGGGGAGGAGCCCACCCAAGTTCAGGTTCACAGGAACAATGTATTTATATTGGCCCTTAATCTCTGAGCCTCCATCTCACTCCTGTGAGGAATGTTAGCCTGTGAATTCCCTGAGTCGTGCAGAGGGCAGTGTTGAGTGGGACAACTCAGGATGACATAGTTGTTGTCCTGCTATACTGCCTTCTTCACCTCTATGGTAGCTTCTGTCCCACAGGCATAGCTATGCACAGGCCCTTCTTAGGGTTTTCTGAAGAATATTCCAAGAAGCCTTTTCTGGAGGAAAAATGCTTATTTCTTCATTCTAGTGGCTACAAGAACCTATGAGGAAGGAAATAGCAGGAGCACCTTGCGTTCAAAGTGCCTGCTTCTTTGAACTGCTCTCCAAGACAATGGAGACAGCAGAAACAGGCTGGTTAAAAAAAAAAAAAAACAAAATCGGGGCCAGTACCAGTGGCTCATGACTATAATCATAGCAGTTTAGGAGGTCAAGGCAGGAGAATTGCTTGAGGCCAAAAGTCTGAGAGCCTGGGCAACATAGCAAGACTCTATCCCTACAAAAATAAAAAATTAGCTGTGCACAGTGGTGCACACCTGTAGTCTCAGCTACTGAGGAGGCTAGTTGGGGAGTATTGATTGAGCCTAGGAGTTCAAGGCTGCAGTAAGCTATGATCCTGCTGCTGGACTCCAGCCTGGGTGAAGAAGTGAAACCCTGTCTCTAAAAACAAACAATAAAATATGGACATTGAAAGGTGGTCTTTTCACACAGAATATAAGCAGAATGGTGATTCTGGGCAGCAACTTTAATCACATCTGAAATCAAGCCTCCTTGCCCTCAATCCCCACTCCTTATCTCAATGGTTCTCAAACATTCAAATATTTCTGTGCCCAAAACACCCACCTAAGCATTGTAATAAATGCAAACTCCTGAGACCCAGTCCAAAGAGACTGACTAAGATGGTCTAACATGAGCCTCTAAAATCTGCATTTCTAATGGGAATTTCAGATCTTTCTGAAGAATCACTGGTGAGAACCACCTATTTTTCCAATCACTTCCCACTGCTAAGATTTATTCAGCACCATGAACCAGTAGAAATGAAGTAAACCTATCAGAAGAGTGACAGGTGTAGAGTCTCTTGTACTCAGGGGCTCCCATTCAATGTGAATTGTATTTTTATAATATACCAAGAGCCCCCAAACACAGAAGTGACCCAGACCTCTCTCAGCATCTGTAGAGGAAGCATTTTAGAAAAGCAGAAATTAAAAGGTAAACTTTCAAAACTGTTGCTTTGTAGGATTTTAAATATGCACCGCTAAACTAGAGTCATTTATTTTGTCTCAGAGTCTCAGGTTTAGTATGGCTGAATTGCTTCTCGATTGTACCATAGTACAATAGGAATTTATCTGCATTAACATGAGGAAAATAACTTTTCACTCTGAAAAGCTGAGCCAGAAGAAAGGCCTTTCTCTAGCGATCACTAAGCTGAGCTGTCTCTGGACAGATTGTAATAAAACATTCATTCAGTTGGAAGGTCTGGAACATTTGCTTACACTTGCTGCATGTTTACCATCTATTTATGCTCTCTCCCTCTTTCTTTTCTCTTCCCTTCTCTCTCTCTCTCTCTCACACACACACACACACACACACACACACACAAACACACAACAACTAATCTTTCAATTGATATAGTTGGTGCATCAACGATATGAGCCATTTCCTGCTGCTGATCCCATGACTTCCAGAATTCTAGAAGGCAACCCATTCCACTATGCTTTCTTAGCAAATTCCACAGGGGGACACCCATGGTGGGTATTTAGCACAGCTGCATAGGTAATGGGATGCTGGGCAATTTTGTCAAACTAGTTGTTTTCGGTTGACTTATCTATAATACTGACAGAGCTACACAATGTTATCTGTTTGTAAATAATTGGAAATACTTCCTGAGCTTGCAGGGGAAAATGCTTTATGGCTAAATGGTGTGGATTCCCCTGGTAGTTTAGTTATAAATCTCCTTGCTGACCTCAAACTGGTATCTACCTTTTCTCATCCTTTCTTTTCTCCCTGGAGGAGGAAAAGCAAATAAACGAAACCACACTTGTTAGAACACAATAGTTTGTTAAGAGTGAGCTAGATTAGTTGGTGATTAGTGTTGTTTTAATCAAATAGGATGCAAAGATGGAACCCATGGGAGGTTATTTACCTGCAAAGGAAAAAAATTTAGAGGAAGAGATTAGTATAAGGGGGAGAGGTTTTTGTATTGCGGGTTCGGTAAGAACTGTTCGTCAGGATTATACCCAATTTGGAGACCAAGGCTATTTAGACAATTTTTAAAAATTTAATTCCTGGGGTCAATTAAAATAGCAATCCTTTGCATTTGTGTTATGCTTTACAGTTTACATAATGTCTTAAGATAGTTAAGTTTCAAGTTTTTCTTTCTCGGTATCCTACCTTCAAGCATCCAACTGGGTGGCCTTTATTCCATTAACAGCAATTACATAAGATAGATGTCACTAGACGAAATCTTACAGCTCTTTTAAATGAGTTTCCACAGAAAACAGTACCTTACAAATATTTGGTAATTTTAATTAAAATACTGCCTTTAAATTGGTGTACATTTTCCATTGTGGAATTTTTAAAAGTCTGCCACTTGAAAACCATATCTGGCTACATTTTGGGCCCAAACCAGTGAAGACAGAAATAAAGCCAAACTTTTCAGAATCCCTCTGCTTCCTTGTAACTCTGAGGGACAGGTAGTGGAAGTTATGAGCACACTGGTAATTTCCAATCTGGAAGAAAGGAATTGGTATTGGAACATGCATCTGTTAACCATGAAATGGACCTGACTCAGTGTTAAGTAACAGCAAATTCCACAGGGGGACACCCATGGTAAGTTCTTAGCAGAGCTGCATAGTTAATGGGATGCTAGGCAATTGGATGCTAGAAAAAGGAGCCTCCTGTGACAGAGCCACAATGCAAAGGGATGGATCCCTTTGTGTCAATTCTATGTGATGCAGTTGCCTTCCAGGACTGAGGGGGTCAGAGGAGCCTGGTAGCCCAGAGTGGCACGGGGTGGGGAGTGGGGTGGAGAGGTGAAGAAAAGCAGCAGTCCACTGGTTTTTGGAACCCCAAATAGGAGTGTGTTTTCTGTGCAGCAAAATGAAAATTAATATTGTTATAGGTAGTTGGCCATGAGTGGGGCAGGAGAGGGCTCTCCCCTGACCCACCAGATATGTCGGGTGATGGTTCGGCAATTATTGCATTGCCACTGTAAAAGTGATAAATTGGAAGCCAATGCCAGGGAGAGGCCATTTCCTGAAGGCCCGCACCTGTTAACATGTTAATTAAAGGCAGACCCCAGGGAGAAGCAACTTCCTGGATATGCACATTAAGAGACAAAAATGGTGAAGTATGATCTTCCAGGTACACCCCACCAGAAAAGGGAAGGAAGCCTCAGATGGGCATGTGTAAAATTCCCTAAACACACTGTGTGTGCTCAGTCCCCAAGAGTAAGGAGGGCACTGCACTTGTGGAGAGCCCTATGGAGAGAATCATGGGGAAAAAGCGAGCCTATAAAATCCCAGGATCAAGGCTAAAGGCACTTCTTTTCTCTCTTTGACCTTCGGGTGCCCACTTGGCTCTCTTCCAAGGGTTCTTTCCTTTCTTTCTTGTTCTAAAGCCTTTTTAATAAACTTCCACTCCTCCCCTGAAACTTGCCTCAGTCTCTTTTTCTGCCTTGTGCCCGTCAGTCAAGTTCTTTCTTCTGAGGAACCAAGGACTGAAGTTGTTATGGACCCATATAGATATGCTGCGGGTAACTCAGGGTAACTCGAATCTCTGCCGCTGCTAAGTATATGAGATTTTGTAAAAATTCGAAATAGGCGATAGGAAGTAAATAAGAGAATTGGGATCACAAAAGGAGAAATCAGGTCTAGACATAAGTGTATTTTGCTGAGGTCACCCACGCTCTTATTCAGAGAAAATTAGCTTTAAACTCACAATGTCAAGAGTTCATAGAAATCTATTTCCCAACACTCTCTCCCCATGTTTCTCTGTCTCGTTCTGGTGCCACAGGTTGGCAGTCAACTCAAGGCAGGCAGTTATGGTGGCAGACACATTCCAGATGGAAAGATCATTTTGTTTCTAGACACTGTAACAAAGGCTTTGGCAGTTGGTGAGTAACCCTCCTGCTGGGAACAGGTGTCTTCCCTCTGACAAGATTGCATTTTATACAGAAGAGCTTGAAATGGACTGTAACTGGTATCAGGTTGAACAAGTCGGGATTTTGAAAAGGCTTGGCTAACCAGCTTGAGATGAGGAACAACGACATGGAAAACGAATTACTTGTTTGCTAATGTCACAATAATTCAGCCGTTCATCTTGACTGCAGCATGCAGCATTAACTCTCCTCACTGCCAGCCTCATGTTCTAGTCACCAAAGGCTCAATGGAAATTGTTGGCTGGGAGGACACTGAGTTAGACACATGCACACACACACAGATATAGCCCCACACCGAAACATACAGGATCGGAAATTTTGGAAAATAATTCCATCATGTGAGCTAGTATTTTCCCTTAGTGGACTATACCAGATCTCTAAAATATGAGTTTATTTCCTTTGAGTTAATGTTTTCTGCAAACAATTTGACACTATAAAATATCTTTAGAATAACTACTCAAACACCCAATGTGTTAGTCCATTTTCACACTGCTATAAAGATACTACCTGAGACTGGGTAATTTATAAAGGAAAGAAATGTACTTGACTCACAGTTCTGCATGCCTGGGGAGGCCTCAGGAAACTTAACAATCATGGCAGATGGCAAAGGAGAAGCAAGTACCTTCTCCACAAGGCAGCAGAAGGGAGAAAGAGAAGGGGGAAGTGCCAGACACTTATCAAAGCATCGGATCTCGTGAGAACTCCCCCACTATCAGGAGAACAGCATAGAGGAAACTGCCCTGATGATCCAATCACCTCCCACCAGGTCCTCTTTTGACATGTGGAGGTTGCAATTCGGATTATAATTCAAGATGAGATTTGAGTGAAGCAATGTCTAACCATATCACCCAACAACAATAAAATGGCTAAATGGTAATATAATAGCACAATGGATGAACAATTATAAATATATGCAACAATATGGATGATTCTCACAAGCACAAGAATGAGCAAAAGAAGTCAGACCCCAAAAAGGGCATACTACATCATTCCATTTATAAGAAGTACGCAAGAGGAGATACTAGTGTACGTGGTTGGAAGGCAGGAAATAGTTATTACTCTGGGGATCGGAGAGGGTAGTCCAGTGACTGAGGGGCCAGACAAGGTGCTAATAATCATGGTTTCTTGATGTAGGGTTGCTTACATGAATGCATCCAGTTTGTGATGATTCATCAAGCCAAACACTTGTATGCACTTTCCTTGATGTACCTTCATTTAAAGTTAAAATATTAAATATTCTCATCACATCAGATTTCTGATAAATAAAATCATGTTTTACTTTTTTATTGTTGAAATTTGGGATAATCATCTGCTGAACTGCAGTAGAAGGATAAATTAGACTTTAGATCTTGTTCTTTATGTGATGGCTTTGTCCGTGGTTTAGAGAGTCTTGGATTATGAACAGACTTGAGACACGAGGCATCTGAATTAAGCAATGAGTGTCTTATGGATAACTTCAAACATATGTTTTCAATTCCTTCCCCAATCAAATTCTAACCATGACCTATTTTGAGTTAACCTTAAACTGGAAATGCATTCTACTGCTGTCTCATGTTGAATGTAAAATCCTGCCTGGCATGAAAAAATAAACTATGTTTTAAAAAGTATGTACGTGAGCTTTGGGGATGAAGTTAAATTGAACCCTCATTTTCCCTAGATTCTTCTACTTTCTCTTGCATACATATTGATCTACCAGATCTTTTTCCCACTCCATATATTGTAAGCTGCTGCTATAACTTGATTTTTATTAAGTTGTGAGTTGTATGACAAAGCGTGCAGTGGTAATGAACTTAGACACGTGTTGGCAGTGTTGATGTCGAATCCCAGCTCTTCACTCTCTTACTGGGATCTTAGGCAAATCATTTCCTCTCTTGGAGTCCTCAGTTTCTTCATCGGTAGAATGAACCATTTGATCTGAATAATCTCTTAAAGATTCATGGATTAACACAAATAAATAGACAAAGGTTTGACAAAGCTTTATATACTACAGTAAAAATACGCCCCAGAGTTAAAAATTAAAACAACTGAACTTGTGGAGATACAGAGTAGAAGGATGGTTTCCAGAGGCTGGGAAGGGTAGTGAGAGGTTGGGAGGCAAGTGGGGAGGGTTAGTGGGTACAAAAAATGATTCGAAATTATGAGTAAAGTCTAGTACTTAATAGCACAACAGGGTGATTATAGTTAGTAATAATTTAATGGTATATTTAAAAATAACTAAAGGATTATAATTGAGTTGTTTGTAACACAAAGGATAAATGCTTGAGGTGATGAATACCCCATTTATCCTACTGTGATTATTATACACTGTATGCCTTTATCAAAAGATCTTATATACCCCATAAATATATATATATATACCTACTACCTACCCATAAAAAATAAAAATAATTTTTAAAATCCCACCAGAAGGGTTTCTACTGGGTGATTTTAAGGGGCATGTGGGTAGGGGTGGGGGGACAGAAAGGCCCTAAAGGTTTACTGGGTTATGGCAGAGAGTTTCCTCGCTTATCCCAGAATAAAAATTATTTCAAATAGCATTGGAATGATAGTGGAAAGTTCAGAAGTTATGACTAGGTTTTTCTCACACCTCAATTCTACCTTTATCCTTGGGTATTACTTGTTGTTGTCCTCACTTAAGACATGGAGTTCTAATAAAGAGGAAAGAAAATGACCCCCCAGAATGGAATATGTCAAACCAGAGTGATGTTCGTCATTCAAAGCCAAGAACATGAATCTTAACTGAAGCTCAGGAACCATGTGATTGTAGTGAATCTTTCCCATCAGCTTGTAACTGGGATTCCAGTACCAAGAGTAGGCCGTAATTCCCATCCCTCAAAGCAGGAGTGGTTATGAAGTTCTGGGATGTCTGAGGTTCAGAGAATGCTCTCAGCCTGACTAGATACCAAACTGAGCAGTACTATGTCACAAAGGGGCCATTTTCAGCACTGTAAATTTTCCTTATTTCTTCTACAACTTAGAGCTGGTGTAAGGTATAAGGTTATCAGAAGAAAGGATTTAAGTCCTTCTGGGCACATAATTCCAGCATAACATGAAAAATGTCAAGTTTGGGATGGGAGAAGAGCTGCCATGTCAGATTAGTTCAATTCTTTTCTACCTGGCAACTGTTGACAATTGGCTGTTGTTTGTCATAGATTCATGGAGAACTGAAAAACAAACAAGCAAAGAAACAAAAAACAGTCGTTCTGAACTAAATGCCTCAAGCTTAAGGCAATTTTAAAAGGAAAAGGCTACTTTTAATCACACTGTTTGGAGTTCGGCCCTCTGAAGGCAATTTTAAGGTATCCCATTTAGGCTGTTTATTACAGAAAAAAAAAAAATTTAAGGGTAACCGGCTCTTTGATAGCATGTCTATGAGATTTGTCTCTTGACTTACTTAAAGTTGTCTTTTCTGAGTTAGAGATACTCTCCAGAAGAATTGCCTATGAAATCCTTGGAATCGACACAGAATCCTCTTCTGGCACGTGACCTCACAGAATCTCCTTAAGGCATCTTTTCTGATAGCTGAAGGGAAAGCAACTGAATGGGTGACTTGGACTGCCCTGGGTTGTTATGGTTGCTTTAAAAAAAAATTGCCAGATTAGAACCTTGCATGGCCCACTAATGAAACTTACAAAGCCTAATAGGAGAAGATGATTTACCTTACCCAAGTTACAATAGCTCATTCAGAGGGTTTTTTGGGCAGGGACAGGAAGACTTTTATTGGCTTATACCTAGGTGAATTAAGTCAATTATTCCTGTCAAAAGAAAAACTTTAGACAAAATAAACTTAACAGAATTTATTTGAGCAAAGAACAATTCATGAATGGAGCATCACTCAGTCAGAAAGAGGTTTAGAGAACTCCACGGCAGCAGCCTGGGTAGCTGGGAACTTGTAAATGCAAAAGGAGATGCTGTCTGGCACTCAAAACATACCCTTCTCTTACTAGTTCTGTAATAAATGTATAATTCATTCAGAAATGAATTATACATTTGAACATTGCTACCTAAGCTAATCTCACTCAAACTAGTTTCAGATACAGGGTCCAAAGATATCCCATATTGATATTGTTCAATTCTAAAGTTGATAGTACAAATGGTACATTACTAAAAGGGTAGATTGTGTCTGTGTTGGAGAAGAGATGGTATAACTGATGCCTTTATTCCTGTTTAGAGGAAAAAAGACTAAGCAAAACTGAAAAGAATTTGAGTCAGGTAAGTATGCATAAATATTCAGAGGGCAGTGCTAAGTACCACTGGGGACTATCTATTACTAAAATATTGACATACAGATGCTCCTTGACTTATGAGTAACTTCCCAATAAACCCATCAGAAGTTGAAAGTATTATAAGCTGAAAATGTATTTAATACATCTAACCTATGGAACAGCATAGCTTAGCCTCGCCTAACGTAAACATGCTTAGAGCACTTACATTAGCTTACAGTTGGGCAAAATCATCTAACACAAAGCCTGTTTTATAATAAAGTGTTGAATACCTCATGGAATTTATTGGACATTGTACTGAAAGTGAAAAACAGAATGGTTGTATGGGTATTCAAAGTATGGTTTTTATTGAATGGGTTTCCCTTTCACACCATCTTAAAGTTAAAACATCACGTCAATCTCTGACAGGTTTTGGTATCAGGATGATGCTGGCCTCATAAAATGAGTTAGGGAGGAGTCCCTCTTTTTCTATTGTTTGGAATAATTTCAGAAGGAATGGTACCAGCTCCTCTTTGTACCTCCAATAGAATTTGGCTGTGAGTCCATCTGGTCCTGGACTTTTTTTGGTTGGTAGGCTATTAATCACTGCCTCAATTTCAGAACTTGTTACTGGTCTATTCAGGGATTCAACTTCTTCCTGGTTTAGTCTTGGTAGGGTGTATGTGTCCAGGAATTTATCCATTTATTCTAAATTTTCTAGTTTATTTGCATAGAGGTTTATAATATTCTCTGATGGTAGTTTGTATTTCTGAGGGATCAGTGGTGATATTCCCTTTATCATTTTTTATTGTGTCTATTTGATTCTTCTCTCTTTTCTTTTCATTAGTATGGCTAGCGGTCTATCTATTTTGTTAATCTTCTCAAAAAACAAGCTCCTGGATTCCCTTTTTTTTTTTTTTTTGAAAGGTTTTTCATGTCTCTATCTCCTTCAGTTCTGCTCTGATCTTAGTTATTTCTTGTCTTCAGCTAGCTTTTGAATTTGTCTGCTCTTGCTTCTCTAGTTCTTTTAATTGTGATGCTAGTGTGTCTATTTAGATCTTTCCTCCTTTCTCCATTTAGTGTTATAAATTTCCCTCTACATACCGCTTTAACTGTGTCACAGAGATTCTGATACATTGTGTCTTTGCTCTCAGGCCAATATCCCTGATGAACATTGATGCAAAATCCTCAATAAAATACTGGCAAACCAAATCCAGAAGCACATCACAAAGCTTATCCATCACAATCAAGTTGGCTTCATCCCTGGAATGCAAGGCTTGTTCAACATATGCAAATCAATAAATGTAATCCATCACATAAACAAAACCAATGACAAAAACCACATGATTATCTCAATAGTTGCAGAAAAGGCCTTTGATAAAATTCAACACCCCTTCACGCTAAAAACTCTCAATAAACTGGGTATTGGTGGAACGTATCTCAAAATAATAAGAGCTATTTATGACAAACCCACAGCCAATATCATACTGAATGGGCAAAAGCTGGAAGTATTCCTTTTGAAAGCCAGCACAAGACAAGGATGCCCTCTCTTACCACTCCTATTCAACACAGTATTGGAAATTCTGGCCAGGGCAATCAGGCGAGAGAAAGCAATAAACGGTATTCAAATAGGAAGAGAGGAAGTCAAATTGTCTTTGTTTGCAGAGGACTTTGTTCTATATTTAGAAAACCCCATCGTCTTAGCCCAAAATCTCCTTAAGTTGATAAGCAACTTCAGCAAAGTCTCAGGATACAAAATCAATGTGCAAAAATCACAAACTCGTATACACCAATAATAGACAAACAGAGAGCCAAATGATGAGTGAACTCCCGTTCACAATTGCTACAAAGAGAATAAAATACCTAGGAATACAACTTATAAGGGATTTGAAGGACCCCTTGAAGGAGAACTACAAACCACTGCTCAATGAAATAAGAGAGGACACAAACAAATGGAAAAACGTTCCATGCTCATGAATAGTCAGAATCAATATTGTGAAAATGGCCATACTGCCCAAAGTAATTTATAGATTCAACACTATCCCCATCAAGATACCATTGACTTTCTTCACAGAATTGGAAAAAACTACTTTAAATTTCATATGGAACCAAAAAGGAGCCCGCATAGCCAAGACAATCCTAAGCAAATGATAGACTGGATAAAGAAAATGTGGCACATATACAACATGGAGTACTATGCAGCCATAAAAAAGGATGAGTCCTTTGCAGGGACATGGATGAAGCTGGAAACCATCATTCTCAGAAAACTAACACAGGAACCGAAAACCAAACACCGCACGTTCTCACTCATAGATGGGAGTTGAACAATGAGAACACATGGACACAGGGAGGGGAACATCACACACCAGGGCCTGTCAGGGAGTGGGGGCCTAGGGGAGGGATAAAATTAGAAGAAATACCTAATGTAGATGATAGGTTGATGGGTGCAGCTAACCACCATGGCACGTGAATACCTATGTAACAAACCTACACATTCTGCACATGTATCCCAGAACTCGAAGTATAATAATAATAAAAAAAAATGGTCATGCTAAATGCAATGAAGCTTGGAACAGATAAAGGATAGTAGTAGAGAAAGAGTGGTAAAATCTGTAGTTTAGATAATAGTAATGTATTGATATTAATTTCTTGGTTTTGACAAATGTACTGTGGTATATGAGATTATAGCATTTGGGGAAACTGGGTAAAGGGTATGCAGAAATTTTCTGGGGTATCTTTGCAATTTTTCTGTAAATCTAAAATTGTTCCAAAGTGAAGTTTATTTTTAAAAATGAAAAAAAAAATCACGTCAATCATCATAACTCAGGGACCATCTGCACTTCCTTCTTAACATTGAAAAAAAGCCTCTCCCTCAGCCCTAAAGTGCCTGCCCCAGCTCTTCCCTGAGGATCCCAGAACTTCCCCACATCCAGAAATTAAAGGGGTTTAACTGGTGCAGCAAGGGGCCTCCAGTACACAGCTGGTGCACTATCGCCTTAATCGGGCTACCTGATTAAATCAGGGATCTCCAATAAGCCATGGCTAGCGTGGATGCATGGATGTGCTATCAATTAATAGCCTGGAACCAACATTGTGGTTCCTCCAATTATTAGCTAGACGACCTTAGGCAAGTAACTTAATCCTTCTGTGCCTCAGTTTCTTTATCTGTAAAATATCAATAACTCCATACAGTCGATAGCATTTCCTTATCTGTAATATCTATAAGGATAATAGTATCTACTCCATGGGGTTGCTGATACAATTAACTTGAGTATATGTATATAAAATTCTTAGAACAGGGCCTAGATAAGTGTTGGGGATGATGAAGAGTAGGAGGATGATGATGAAATGATGACTGATCTGGATATGAGCATGGCCATGTGTCCATGAGGCAAATCTCTGATGAAGTGGAGTGCTTGATACTGAAAGGTGGAAACTAACCTGGTCATATCACCTCTTCTGGGGATTATGGTTACTGATTTGCACTGAGATGACTCATTATTTCAGTCTGAGCAGTAATTCAAACACTGGCAAGCTACCATTCTTATTACCCATAAGGCATGGTGCATACGCCACAGGGATTGTAACAAACCCCCATCATCAAAAGTATTCTGGACTTTTCTCCTTTGTGCTGCCTGAAAGAGCATAAAGAACACAACTAGAAGAAAGACAGTTCTGATCACCGACTCACATATCTATATGCAAAATGCTTATTATAGGAATCTTTCAAGAGAACATAAATCTCTAGGGCAGTGATTTTTGCCCCTTCAAATGAGGTCTACTGGTCTCAGGGTCCCCCAGACTACCTGCTGACCAGCGGAGTGTGGCATTTTTGGCCTGAATGAGGTCCATGGCCAGTCTAAGATTTAAAAAAGAAGAAATAAGAAGTTGGGGGTGGGGGAAGAAAGAAGTTTTGTATCTTGTATGTCTCGAGTAATTCTTCCCAGCAGAGAGTGAGTTCTCTGGATGGATTCAAAGCGAAGTCTTAACTATTTTTACTATTTTAAATGGAAGGTATGCCTTACAAAGGACTGTAAGGTCCTTTGAGATTAAGGTAAGAAATATCGTCCATAGGTTAGGAGAACAGGGAATACAAAAGTGTGGATGAATGAAAGTACATCTGTTGGGCTAACCTAGGCCCACTCTGAATTTTCATCTTTTCCCTATTTCCCCCTCTCCCCATCCCTCCAATTTTATTTTCCTCCCAGTGCACCACCGGGAGACAGAAGCATAAAGTGAAGTAGCAGGAAATGACTAACAATGATTGGAGTGGGTCAGAGGGCATTACCCTTGGGAGTGGAGACAATCGAAGCAAACACCTGCTCCCACGACGATGCCTCTATGGCCTTGGCCCACTTCCTCTGCTGTGACAAGCATCTTCACAACAGATGAAGCAGGAACTTCATCACAAAGAAGTCCATGTAGCCCCCAAACTGGAGAAGGCTGTTGTAGAAAAATCAAAGTGTGTTTTATGGTTCTGAGTCATCACAGACAGCCAGGTAGGGAAAATACCAGTAGGGAATAAAAGACCATAGGGAATAAAAATGTGTGTCATTGGGACATTCTACCTACATGGCATTTCCCTTCTCTAGTCATATTCCTCAGATGCAGTAAGATCACATGTGAAGGAGGGAAAACAGTGGGCTCAATGCACTCAGAATGTTAACAACATGTTTTCTTTGCTCGGCACCTCTGTGTGTTAAGAGTTATTTGCCAAATTGGGGATCTCATGCCTTTGCCATTTGTCTTGCTTATGTGTTTTAAGATTTCTTGACCCACAGCACTACAAAGAGAAAACAAGTTTACTTTTGGTGTGAATGAGAATTATATTTTTAATTTTTTAAAGTATATTAGCTAAATAGTCTAACAGTATGAGTTTGAATGGGAGAAAAATGCAGTTACACTGCTGGAATTCTAATCAAGAGACTTTCCTGAGATACACAACAAGAAAGAAAGAAAGAGTGGAGTAAGAAAGTAGTTTTGTTATGTATATGGTGAGCCCATCTTACCTCGGATTTGTGCAGAAAATGCTGACAGTGATAGAGCATTATGAGAGAGGACGGAAATATAGTTAGCAAATTTTCTTCAATTCAATATGCAATCTTGACAACCCTGAACAGAGTACTGAATGTTGGTCATCAAACTCAAAGCTCTGAAAAAATATAAAACTACCTGAGGGATCCTTACCCCCAAATGTTTTGTCCATGGTGGAGTCTTTGTTTCATTAAGGGGCCATGGAATGAGGCAAAGCTGTCAAGAGGACATAAAGATTACCCCCAATTGCGCAGAGCAGATGGTGGCTAATGGCAAGTGTTTTTAACACAGCTTTATTGTTCTAGGTTGAGGCATTAATACGTCTCTGTGGGGTTTTTCTGGTTTTATTTATTTTTTATTTTAAAAAGTCACTTTGTAAAATGACCGTGTGACATGCTTTGTAATTTTTGCCTGCACTGGCCTTCCATGTTGTATTAATATTTGTCTCTCATTTTCCTGATGTGGGGATGGCATTTGGGATCCAACCAAAAGCAGGTCTACATTATTTTGAGCTTTCACATTAAAAAGGAAAGCACTGAGTTTTCCAAATCGGAGCAAAGACTTGTCCCCCTTTCCTGAGCAATTGCAAGTGCTTTGAAATCATAGTAAATATAGCCTGTTTCCACATGCTAAATGGGTTTGACATGACTCAGTGCAAACAGTCCCAAACCTGTTTGTGCCAGCTACAACTGTTTAGTAGCCTCAGAAGAAAAGAAAGCTTCTTAACACTTTTATTTCTCTAGCAAAGCAACTTTAGTCACTGCAGATTTAAATCTGATTTCTGAGTGATTATCTTTTTGTTTGATTTCTAAATCCCAAGTATTTTTTTGGACTCCTGCTAGTCATGACTAAAGCACAGGGCCGTTGATTAATGCCAACACAAAAGAACACTGAATACAGAGAGTTTGAAGCCCATTTTATACTTTCCTTGCCATCAGCATCCATCCAGTTATTGATAGAGGAAAATCATAACCGGTGAGAAACTAACCTTCCCCCCGGCCCCCTTGCTCTTTCCAGGGATCCAGGGAGTCTTTCATACTCAGAAGCCCAGCTGTAGATGTGACCAGTGGAAGTTAGGTAACAACAGCGGCCGTTAGGTAGCATTATGTTTCCTGAATCTCTGTAAATAATTCCAGGGCACAGTCTGAAACATCTTGTTTGGCTCTAGAATATTCCTTCTCCATCCCTCATCCCCCAAATCAAGACATGTCTTTGTCTCTTTGTAAAACTAAATGCAGTAAACTTGAGACAAAGGATCCAACTAGCAAACAGCCTTCTCTGGCTGTTATTGGATTGCTTGGAGAGAGTAGTAGAAGGAAAGGTGGGTATCTGTAGACCTTGGGGTATTTTCCATGTTGGCAACAACTTTCAGAGCATGGTGCTCCTAGAAAAGATATTCTGGACAAGCCCTTCAGTCTCAAACAGGCATCTCCCCTGCTGCATTGGAATTCATTGGAATTCAGACCAGCCCCCAAAAACCAGCCTCAGTGTGTCCACAACAGCTTCGCAGTTGGAAGCCTGAGATCTCTGGCCACCAACTGTTTCCAGCTTTAAAGAGAAAATAACAAACAAGCAAACACAACAGAAAGAAAGATCAGGTTCCTTATTTGGCAGTTATCAGCGCTTAGACTTGTTGTATTCACTCAGGAAAAGTTGTAGAAAAATCTCCCTCCCTTTTAAAATTATAAAACAAGCAGCTCAACCTCTTAGACTCCAATATTGCCGTGGGGTAAAGGTGCCAAATAAACACATTTCCCACATCCCACCCTCCTCCCTGCAGTGCCAAGTATCTTGGACTGTGTTTACACCTGGAGAGAAAAGGAAAAAAAAAATCAGGGAATTTTGTACTTTTGATGCAGGTGGGAGCCCTATTACTAATTAAACCACAGCAGCTTCTGCTTTTTGAGCATGGAATCACCAACTAGTGGGAACTTGGTACCTCCAACAGAGTTAGAAGTTTCCAGTGAAATGGGTAGTAGAATCAAATAAAATGCTATAAATAGCAGCAGCCTTCTCATCTCTTCACCACTTTTCCCCCTACCTATCCTGTCTGGGAAGAGTGAAGATATCTTAAATCCTTTCTGCTGTTGGCCTTCAAATCTTACAAGGTCCAGTTGAGCAGTGATTAAGCCAAGACCCTCAATGATTGCTATTGTATTAATTAGGATGACTTGGGTTGTAAATGGCAAAAAAAAAAAAAAAAGTCTTACCTTACCTGGCTTAAACAGTAAGGGCATTTGTGATCTTACATAACAAGAGTCTTAGCCTCAGGTGACTCTAGGATGGCTCAATAAAACAGCTCAAGGATATTGGGATCTTTGTTCATTCTTTTTGCCACTATACCAACCTCAATGTATTGGCCTTGTCCTAACAAGCTCCTCAAACTTCCAAGATGACGTCTACAACTAGAAGCAAACAACAGCATTCGTTCAAATGAAAGGGATGTTTATTATCATTTGTCTTTCTCTCTTTTTTTTTTTTTTTAGATAGAGTTTCATTCTGTCTCCAGGCTGGAGTGCAGTGTCGCGATCTTGGCTCACTGCAGTCTCCAATTCCCTGGTTCAAGCAATTCTCCTGCCTTAGCCTCCTGAGTAGACTGGGATTACAGGCACAAGCCACCATGCCCAGCTAATTTTTGTATTTTTAGTAGAGACGGGGATTCACCATGTTGGCCAGGATGGTCTCGATCTCCTGACCTCGTGATCCACCTGCCTTGGCCTCCCAAAGTGCTGGGATTACAGGCGTGAGCCACCGAGCCTGGCCTTGTCTCTTTTTAAGAAAGAAGATTCCTTTGCTGAAAAACTCCCACCAGATCCCCACTCACTTCTCATTGGCTGGGTCACATGCCTGTTCCCAAGCCCAGTTACTTGTTAGGGCAATGGAATGACAGAGATTGACTGAGATGAATCAGGATTTTCACCAGACTATGTTGGGAAAAGGTAGAGAAACCTGAATGAAATCAGAGAGAATGGCTATTGGGCATGCAACCAACATTCCGGTCACAGCTTCAATAGCCAAATTGGCTCCTGAATACTTTTTACTTAGTATTTTGTTAAACTCTCTCTGCAAAATGTAGAAATAAAAATAAGAAATGCTTACTTATAAATATTTTCTGGTTCCAGTGCTCACAAGTTAAAGATGTATATAAGAATATGTGGAATAATCAAGAGTAGAACCAAAAATACATATATATTCATCTCTCAAGGTTTATTTTTTTCACTCTGAAATCTTTCGGGTTTCAAATACATTATTCTGGTGAGACTGTCTTTCTTTCAAGAATTATTTTCTTCGAAATTCTTAGAAAAGCAATATGTTCCTTTTTTCCCTACTAAATAACCCCAATTACCCTGTATGGATGGGAGCTTCCAAGTTATTCTAAACCAGCACATGTGGACCTTGCTCAGCACAGAGACTTTTCTTCAGTATTAAGGACCAAAGACTGGAATTCACCTCTAGGTGATCACCTTTTCCTGAACCTAGAACATTTCAGGATGGGGCACATGTGTTGACCCAGCCAGAACAAGCCACAGCCCATTCTCATAGAGATAGGAGAAAAAATAAACCTGGAGCTAGAGGGCTGATCATATCACTGTTTGTAATAAACAGTGTATACTGTTTATTATACTATATATAATATAGTATATACTGTAATAAACAATATATAAGGGATACCTTATATATTCCATGCCAAACTCAATGATTTTTCTCAACTACTGAGACCATAAGGAAGAATTTCTTGTATCTGTTTCATTAAACAATAATTATATTTTCTAATGTAAAGGATAACTATAGAAATAATTTATAGAAATCATAAATCACAGTGTCTGTTATTTGGCAAACCCATGTGTTCCATCACCTCAAATCATTCAGAACTTACTGTATTTTACAGACTTTATAGGCTGTGTTGCTGCAGGGCCAAGCAGGCTGGTCAAAACTTGTGGGAGGAGTTCAGGTTTGGGAAAGATGGTAGATGAAGATAATGTGACACTCCTCCAACTACAAAGACTTAGAAAATGCTTCAAAATGTAATAAAATGAAATGTTTAAATGCAGAATGAACTCACAAGCAAGAAGAGGAACACCCAAGCTGTCTGAAATAAAGGAAGAACTAAACAAGAGTCAGAAACACATGAGCAAATGGGTCAGGAGGGCCAGAGCGTGGCAGGGTGGAGACATTTTAATACTATGTGCAGGGATAGGAGATAGAGTCTTTAAACCAAGGGTAAGGACATTGGGAACCAAGCCTCTGGATTAAAGCTGGGTGTCTCCAAGTGTTGTAGCCTCAGTGGAAAGGAAGACTTGAGAAGTCCTAAATGACTTGAGACGAACACATGGATTTGCCAAATAACAGACACTGTGAGTCACCATTTCTATAAATTATTTCTAAAGTTATGCTGTACATTAGACTTGCAGATGCTACTGTGGTAAGGGGTGTGATACAGAAACTTGCCTGTCTCTGCCTGAGATTTGGGTAGGAATGCAATTTTTCCCTGAGGGAAAAGAAATAAAAAGCAGGATAGTGCTAAGGTGGTCAATCATCTTGGTTTGCCCAGGACTGTCCCAGTTTTAAGTCTTGGATCCTGGAAACTCCCTCAGTTCTAGGCAAAGCAGTAGAGTTGTTCACTCTTCCTGTTGCTTGTATTATCTGGAGTCCAAATGCACACTACCATTTCCAGGAACTCCTGACACCAAGAAACTGGTGATACCTCTATGGTACTTGGCAGAAGAAAATGCAGATCCTCTCAGGTCTCACAGGCCAAGCCATAGCGATTCCTGGCATGAGGTGGAGCATGGGGATAGAGTACCTATTAAAGATGAGCCAAGAATGAAAATAATAAATACACAAGGCAACAATCCACCACATCACAATAACCTGGAATGACAGGACAAGAATGTGGAAGAGAGTATACAGTGAAAACATCAAAAATTACTAAAGACTTATGTGTGTGTGCACGTGTGCACCCTGAGAAAAGCACTAGGCACAAAGTGAAAGCACAGGCAGGTTTGAAAAGAAATCAATATGGTTATATATTTGTTATTTTCTCCTTGTAAGTCTGTCAATTTTTTTGTGTATTTTGATGCTAAGTTGAAATCACAAAATAGTAATTGTTATATTTAGCACTGGTAATATTCCCTTTTAACATTAAATTATGATCTTCTTTGTTACTAATAATGCTTTATGGCTTATAGTCTTTTGCTAATATTAATGCAGCTATAACAGGTTTTATTTTGTTAGTTTTATTTTCTTTTGGGGGGTCAGTGTATTTTTACATTCTACATTGCTGATGAAGACACACCGAGACTGGATAATTTATTTTAAAAAAAGAGGTTTAGTGAACTTGCAGGTCCACGTGACTGGGGAGGCCTCACAATCATGGCAGAAAGTGAAAGGCACATCTTACATGGTGGCAGCCAAGAGAAAATGAAAACCAAGCAAAAGGGATTTCCTCTTATAAAACCATCAGATCTCATGAGAATTATTCACTACCATGAGAAAAGTATGGGGGAAACCATCCCAATGATTATCTCCCACTGGTTCTGTCTCACAATACATGGAATTATGGGAGCTACAATTTAAGATGAGATTTGGGTGGGGACACAGCAAAACCATATAATATTGCCTCTCCCAAATCTCAAGTCCTCACATTTCAAAACCAATCACAACTTCCCAACAGTCCCCCAAAGTCTTAACTCATTTCAGCATTAACTCAAAAGTCCACAGTCCAAAGTGAACTTTTGACTGTGTCAGATGAGACAAGGCAAGTCTTTTCCACCTATGAGCCTGTAAAATCAAAAGCAAGTTAGTTACTTCCTAGATACAATGGGATACAGACATTGGGTAAATACACCCATTCCATATGGGAGAAATTGGCCAAAACAAAAGGTCTACAGACCCCATGCAAGTCCTAAATCCAGAGGGTGTCAGCCAAATCTTAAAACTCCAAAATGATCTCCTTTGGCTCCATGTCTCACATCCAGGTCATGTTGATGCAAGAGGTGGGCTGCCACCTGTGGCTTTGCAGCTCCACCCCTATGGCTTTGCAGGGTACAGCCCCACTCCCGGCTGTTTTCACAGGCTGGCATTGAGTTTGGCTTTTCCAGGCACACAGTGCAAGCTGCCAGTGGATCTACCATTCTGGGGTCTGGAGGATGGTGACTATTTTCTCACAGCTCCCCTAGGCAGTGTTCCAGTGGGGACTCTGTGTGCTAACTTCAACCCCATAATTCCCTCTGTACTGCCCTAGCAGAGGTTCTCCATAAGGGCTCCACTCCTGCAGTAAACTTCTGCCTGGGCATCCAGGCATTTCTATAATCCTCTGAAACCTAGGAGGAGGTTCCCAAACCTTAATTCTTGACTTCTGTGCACCCGTGGACTCAACACCCATGGAAGCTGCCAAGGCTTGGGGCTTGCACCCTCTGAAGTCATGGCTTGATCTATACCGTGGCCCCTTTTAGCCTTGACTAGAGCAGTTGGGACACAGGGCAAGTCCTTAGGTTGTACACAGTGAGGGGGCCCTGGGCCAGGCCCAAGAAACGATGTATTCCTCCTAGGCCTCTGGGCCTGTGATGGGAGGAAAAAATCTCTAACATGCTCTGTAGACACTTTCCCCATTGTCTTGGTGATGAACATTTGGTTCTCTGTTATTTATGAAAATTCCTGTAACCAGGTTGAAATTCTCCTTAGAAAATTAGATTTTCTTTTCTATCACATTGTCAGGCTGCAAATTTTCGGAACTTTTATGCTGTTTCCCTTTTAAAACTGAAAGTTTTTAACAGCATCCAAGTCACCTTTTGAATGTTTTGCTTCTTACAAATTTCTTCCACCAGATATCCTAAATCGTCTCCGTCACATTCAAAGTTCCACAGATATCTAGGGTAGGGGCAAAATGCCACCAGTCTCTTTGCTAAAACATAGCAAAAGTCACCTTTACTCCAGTTCCCAACAAGTTCCTCATCTCCATATGAGACCACCTCAGCCTGGATTTCATTGTCCATATCATTATCAGCATTGTGGTCAAAGTCATTCAACAATTCTCTAGGAAGTCCCAAACTTTCCCATATTTTTCTGTCTTCTTCTGAGCCCTCCAAACTGTTGCAACCTCTGTCTGTTACTCAGTTCCAAAGTCGCTTCTACATTTTCAGGTATCTTTACAGCAGTGCCCCACTCCCAGTACCAATTTACTGTATTAGTCCATTCTCACACTGCTGATAAAGACATACTTGAGAGTGGGTAATTTATTTAAAAAAAAAAAAAAAAAAAAAGGTTTAATGGACTCACAGTTCCGTGTGGCTGGGGAGGCCTCACCCTCATGGCAGAAGGCAAAAGGCACATCTTATATGGTGGCAAGCAAGAGAGAATGAAAACCAAGCAAAAGGGGTTTCCCTTTATAAAACCATCAGATCTTATGAGACTTATTCACTACCATGAGAAGAGTATGGGAGAAACTACCCCCATGATTCAGTTTTCTCTCACCAGGTCCTTCCCACAACACATGGGAATTATGGGAGGTACAATTCAAGATAAGATATGGGTGAGGACACGGCCAAACCATATCAGTCAGTGTGTAAGTCTGGGCCCTCTATCCCTCCAAGATGACTTTAAAAATCTAAAATATTTGTGGTTTTTGAGTGAAAAGTTTGAGGAAACTGGGAGAGACTGAAAGAGTCATCAGATCTCTATGCAAATCTGACCCTGAGGGAAGGAGAGAGGAAGGGAGGGAGGAAGAAGTTTGGGTAGAAGCATCTTAAATTGAGGTACAGCCTAAAAGATGCTTGACCAAGCCATTAGAGAGCACTGGAGCCAGAGGAATCTGTCAGAGGAGTCCCATGTCTCCCAGGAACTGGCCTGCTGAAGGAGCCTTGCCACATGGAATCATTGGTTGAAAGCTGCCTATGGGAAGCATGAATTGAGAGCACAGCAGTTGGGGCCCTTGGTTTACTAGGCTCTCTCCACTTGAAGATCCAAGAGACATGTACTCATGACTGTCACAGTTGGCAATGGACTAGTATTTTTTAAATTTTTCCTTTACTTTTAATTTTTTATTACCTGTGGAGAACATCATTTATAAATAATTTATAGCTGAAGTTTTAAATTTCCAGCCTGAGGATCTCTAACTTTTAACTGGTGAATTTAATTCATTTACAGCAATTATGATTACCAATATATTTGACTCCGTTTCTTTTATAATATTTGTTCTTCTCATTTACCATATACTTTTCTTTGCCTCTTTTTCTCCTTAACTACATCCTAATGATTACTTGTAGGGTTTGTAAAATTGATTTGGTGGTAAAACAGTAAACATAATAACATGTAAAGAGACAGTATATGATTATAGGCCGAGTGTGGTGGCTCATGCCTGTAATCCCAGCAATTTGGGAGGTGGAGGTGGGTGGATCACCTGAGGTCAGGAGTTCGAGACCAGCCTGGCCAACATGGCGAAACTCTGTCTGTACTAAAACTACAAAAATTAGCCAGGTGTGGTGGTACACTCCTGTAATTGCAGCTACTTGAAAGGCTGAGACATGAGAATCTCTTGAACCTGGGAGGTGGAGATTGCAGTGAGCCAAGATCACACCACTGCACTCCAACCTGGGCAATAGAGTGGACTCCATCCCAAAAACAAAAACAAAAACAAAAAAAAAGACAGCATATGATTATAAAGGTGCCAATTCAATAAACTGTATTTTTGTTATCTCCTTTTTTATTTGTACTCATTTCGAATTTATATATTCTATTTCTATTGTTTAAAATAGTTACCCTTTGAATTTTAGATTGTGTGCTTATCTCAGCAAAGTTCAAAATTGATCATTTTTTTCCAAATTAATCTAGAAATGTAATACAATTACCATAAAACTGGCAGACTTTTTCACAGAACTTAACAAATGTACTTTAATACTTGTGATGTGATTCTAAAATACTGTATATATGGACTAGCAAAAGAATAAATAGCCTAGGCTGGGCATGGTGGCTCACACCTGTAATCCCAGCACTTTGGGAGGCCAAGGTGGGCAGATCACTTGAGGTCAGGAGTTTGAGACCAGCCTGGCCAATATGGTGAAACCCCATCTCTACTAAAAATACAAAAGTCAGCTGGGCATGGTAGTGCACGCTTGTGGTCCTAGCTACTCAGGAAGCCGGGGCAGGAGAATTGCTTGAACCTGGGAGGCAGAAATTGCAGTGAGCCGAGATTGCACCTGGGAGTTGCAGTGAGACTCCGTCTCAAAAAAAAAACAAAGCCTAAAAATCTTTGAAGATGAAGAAGAAAGAGAAAGGAAAGAAGTGATTTGTCCTCTTAGAAACAAGATTTGCTATAAAACTCAAGTAAATAATGTGGTATTGGCAAAGCAACAAACAGCAGAATAGAGAGCCCAGAAATGATCTCTGCTCCTTCTTTTTCTTGCTTGCTTTCTTGCCTGCCTGCTCGCTCTTTCTTTCTTTCTTTCTTTCTTTCTTTCTTTCTTTCTTTCTTTCTTTCTTTCTTTCTTTCTTTCTTTTTTCTTTCTTTCTTTCTTTCTTTCTGTTTCTTTCTTTCTTTCTTTCTTTCTGTTTCTTTCTTTTTTTCCTTCTTTCTTTTTTTTCTCCTTCCTTCCTTCTTTCCTTCCTTCCTTCTTACTTTCTTGCTTATACACACACACACACACACACACACACACACACACACAGTTAATGTATGACCAAACTAGCATTTCAAGACAATGAGGAAATAATAGTCTATTTAATATATGATGCTAGGACAATTAGGTACCTAAATAGATAACTTTATAGAAAAAGGTGAAATTAGATTTTTAATTAATTCTATAAAACACACATATACAAAATTTTAAAAGAATTAAAAACTTAAATGTGAAAAAAGCAAAACTTAGCATTTCAGAAAAAAATACAGAAGACTCACATTATAAGACTGTCATAAGAAAGAATTTTTAAATAAGATACAAAATATGTAAGTTATAAAAGAAAACACTGATAAATTTTATATTAAAAATTAAAACCAATGTATGATTTTTAAAAAGCAATTTTAAAAGTTGGGAAAAAATGGTTTAGGCCAGGAGAAGGTATTTGCAATCTATCTTTAATAAACATGAAAGTAATATCTATAAGGGATGTTACGAATTATTAAAGGTTGGTGCAAAAGTAATTGCAATTTTTGCATTACTTTTAATGAGAAAAACTATAACCCAGTAGAAAAGACAGTAACTTTGAAATTCTGCAGTTCACTGCAGAGGAAATGCGAATGACCAAAAAACCTATAAGAATGCGCTCAACTTCACTAATAACCAGAGAAAAGCATGTTAAACTGACTAATGAAATACCACTTCACACGCATCACATTGGCAAAATCATCAGATAACACTGAGTTTTGGGAAAATGTGAGGAAATGAGAATGTGAACATTGTGCTGCTAGATATGAAATATGTTTACAGGAATGTTGGCAAACAGTTTGGCAATTATTAGAAGGGTTCAAGATGTGCTTACCCTCCACCTGTAGAAGTATTCCTTTGGAAACTCCCTGTGTATGCACAAGGAGCACATATAAAGACATTATTACAGCACTACATACCAAAGACAAAAAGAAGAAGCCACCAGCTTGTCCAAGAGAAGAGATAAATAAAAGTAGGCTTATTCATACAATGAAACACCATACAGCAGTTACAGTGAATTAGAATGAGTTAGAGTTACATGCTTCAAAAACCAATGCATGTCCTAGGTATACAACGAAGAGAAATGAAAACATCTGTCCACACAATAACATATACATAAATGTTTACAGCAGCATTATTCCTAATAACCAAAAAATGGAAATAACCCATATGGTCATCAATTGATCAATGGATAAACAAATTGTGGTATATCTATATAATGGAATATTACAACATAGACAGACCTTAAAAGCATATGCTTAATGAAAGAAGCCAGTCACATAAAAATATGTATTATTAGATTCCATTTATATAAAACTTCCAGAATAGGCAAATCTATAAAAACAGAAAGTAGATTAATGGTTTCTTTTCATTGCAGAGGGGCAGGTAATGAGAGGTAATAGCTAAAGGGTATCGAGTTTCTTTTTAAGGTGGTTGAAATATTATAAAATTGACTGTGGCAATGATTTCAATTATCTGTGAATATAATATAAACCAGTAAAATTGTTTTGTATTTTAAATGGATGAATTGTGTGTTATGTGAATTACATACCATTAAAGTTGTTACAAAAAAGGTGTAGACTAGTATAATATTTAGGTAAGTAAGTAAAGAAAAATAGATATTGTTTGGGGATACACATACACATTGTAAAACTTCAACATATGCATTGCAGTGATACCGCTGAGATTCAGGGTGAAAGTTGCCTTTGCAGAGGGAAGCTGGGGAATAAATGGGAGGGCATAGTGCTTCTTTTAAAATGCATATCAAAGAAATATAGCACAATGTTAACCTAAGTTTACTCTTAATAATTCATACATAGATACTACGGTATAATTTTCTGGGTTTGAAATTCTTCATAATTTTTTAAATTTAAAACCAAAATATTCTTGTAAGCCTGTTAAATTAAATAAAATGCAACTTTAACCTTCAAAGATTAAATAAAATATTTCATTTCCTTGTTCTGATCTTATAGACAATGAATCCATCCTCTTTTCTTTCTTGGGCTATGTTTTACAATTGTAGAGGGTGATCTCAGGAGATATGTGTTTGAGTTCATAAAGTGAGTTTTGCATGAATCACACGCCTTTCAAAGGAAAGCAGTATAATTCCAGCAGCAGGGAACCACAAAATGATGCTTTTTGTCTGTTTAGAACAGACATTTTTATCCCTTTAAGAATGATATAAATTAAATAACTCCTCCCCGTAATAACATGGTAGCACATTTTAGTTTCAGCTTGTAAATGGGTCACATTGGTTTGTTTTTCCAAAATGTAGGTTATTGGATGGCAATGGTGGTGGTAAGAGGAAAGCATTTCGGACATTTTTGAAAACTGAAATGGAGTTGGGAGTCTCTTTACATTCAATCCGTAAAGACAACAACTTGTTGGTTGTGAAAAACGTAAATATTTTGTAGCTCAACTAAATCCAAGTTTGAAATGTGAAAGCCACATAAAAATCATTATTGTGCTCTTATCTCAGGAAGGACCGCTTTTATTGCAAACTGTAAAATAGATTCAGCTACTCTAGTCCTTCTGAAATGGCATATTAAACTGATATCGGCAATGATCTGAGGATATCGTGAATTCAGCTAAGTAAATGATATAAATCTACGTTGTATAATAAAAGAAAACTAATTGCAAAATGTATACCATCCTGGGATTACTTTTGTCAGAAAATAATAGGAATGGTTGGGTAGATCTTGTTTGAGGAAGTATTTATGGCCAATCCCTGGAGTGTCTGAAATCACTGATATAAGATGCTGGCAAAATCCACTATGCTTACTGGCTTAGCTGACCATCACACCCAGGAGGAAAGATTTTTATGGAGAAAAGTCTTTTAAATATGTGGCTGACTGCTAATAGATGGAACCAATTACCCAAGAAATTAAAATGAATAGATGGTTAGTCATCACTGCTTGGATTACTGTAATAGCCTGTTTGTGACTAGCTCTTCTTCCTGCATAGACAATGATATCCCCTCTGAGGATGAATCCCAAGTTCTACAGATAATTAATAACTCATAATTTCTTTCACTGGAAATTACAATTGGTAGACCCTTCTGTGCCTCTGTAATCCACCAAGATAATGGTTTATAATGAGCTTTAGCGTTCCTTGTACATATCCCTTGAATCAACCAGAATGAAGTCTACTCTTTTTTCCTGGATCACTTTCAAAAGAAGTTTTCAAATAATCAGCTTGGCCGTAAAATTAATCGGATGGGTTTCTAAAACAGCCTAAAACATTTGATCAAGTATATTTAGAGCTAATGTTTGAATCACATAAACATTCCTCAGATCAACTAATTAGTGGAGCAGTCCCAAGAGCCTGAATAATTACTTTCAGATGCAAACAACTTTTACTTGCAATATATAAAAGTATTGCATTCATTTGTGCTTTCATAATTGACACCAAATTCATGTTATGTCAATGAAAATGCTGAAAGGAATGACACTTTCTCATGTACATGAGAGATTTCTGAAAATGTTCTCTAGATTAACAACTTGAAAAGTGGGATCCAATATTCCTTTAAAACAACTATTGGTAAACTAGTTAGTTAAAATTCAGATATTATTTAGATCATCATTTTCCCAAATGTGTTCAAGATCACGCAAGTGATGCTGAATTTTTTTTTCTTTCAGAAAAGAGCATACTCTGTCCTCATTTTGGAAATGTCCAATATATATTAGCACATTAAGGACTCTGAGAAGTCCTGCAGCAAAGAAAACCCTAACTCAGCACTGTCTGTATTTATTTAATTTGTGAATCTTATTTTTTCCTAACATTTATTCCAAACATCACACATTGGAAAACGCCAATAGGCACTGATCTATCCCCCTATGGATAAAGGCCTAAAGAGTTTAAAGTACTTACCCAGGATCACATGAGCACTAAGTTCAAGAGTGAGGAGACTGGCTCCCAATTCAGTGATCCTTCCTGGAATGATCTAATAAAGGAAGAGATTGTTCAAATAATGCCCTCAATTTGTATTAACTTTTTTTAAAATAGTAAAACAACAACAACAACAAAACCTAGTGATTTAGGAATCATCAAGAAATCCAATAAATCAAGAAACCTAAGAATATTTAGGCATTGTCTTCCTTCTGGTTTAGAAATAGTTTGATAATGGGTAGGAAAAGTTGGGTAGAAAACTACACTGTATAGCAAATAATATCCTCTCGCTTTGATTTGAAGCAAACCAAAGGTCCCTCCCTCCTCCCCTCTACTCTCTCTTTATCCATATTCATATTTCAGCTCCAAGCCCCGCTCTCCAATGAAATAATTTTTTTGACCTAAAAGAGTGGGCTCAGATCACAGAAACCGTGAGGGGAAAACTGAAATCTTGATAACACAGAGGACCAAGACTGGCACTGGTTCTCTTATTTACATCATACTTCTAATTATATATCAGTACTTGTTGTGGGAGACCCTCAGGAAAATCCCCTTCTGTGCCTGAGACCCTCTGACTTCACCATGTAACCATTTTTCCTTCCCGTCAGAAGCAGATGGAATTAATAGACTGTGACAATTGTCTATTGTTCTAAGCGAGTTACACCATGATCTGTTTGCCTCTTTCCCAGAAGATGGACGACAAAATGCAACAAGAAATGAGAATGTGTAATGTCTGAGGTTTTCCTATTAAAAGTCCCTCTTTGTTCAGAAGCCATACTAGCTTGATTTTCTGTGTTCTATTAGATAATATAAAAATCTTGCCCCTCAGTGTCCCTGATGAAATTAGAGAATCAAGATGGGGTGTCCTCAAGGCCTCACGGTTTCCTGCCTTGATGAAGCATATTATAGAAGTCAGAATGAACATCTCCTCCCTTGGAAAGGAATTTCTTCAGGACTAAAGACACCCTGCTACAGGGCAGGACACCCCATTTCTCATCTGCCCTCCACTGAGAGAGCAAAGTCAGCCAGGGCTCAGAATCATTCAGATAATTTAAGAACCCACCTTCAGAGGGAGGGCTAGAAGCCTTGTGGGTAATATCTGACATTTTAAACTTAACCTTTGATAGTTCAGTTAATTAATTTCTCTGAAATCTCTACCTCATTTTAGATAACCTAGGCACAAAAGGAAAGTCATCCCCAATTCATGCAGTTTCTAAGTCAGTATGATTACACTTTTCAGTGATTTGTTATATAGTTCATGCTTCTGTGTTAATGAGCAGTGATTTTTTTAATAGGGAAAAGTCTGGCTTGTGGATATCTGCTAAGATCAATTATTAATGCTTGTGTACCTATTGCACTCATAAAACACCTGCCTAGAGCTCCAGAAGGAACTCAGGAAGGTGGAATAAGATAATATTTATTTAGCATCTACTGTGCCAGGCCTTCCATATATTCTTACTAAATTTAATTTCAATCCAACTTCAGAAAAGTAGCCTTCATTGTTATCACTATTAAAGATGCTAAACCTGAGAATGAGAGAGGATGCTTTATTCTATTCACTCTGCAGTTATTACTTATCTGAAGGAGGAAGAGGAGAAATTAGAGAAGCAGTGAGGCTGAGATCATCTCCTCCATTGCTCCTCAGAGTATGGCACACATGGAATCACCTAGACACTTGCTGGAAATGCTGATTCTCGGGTGTTCCTGAACTACTGTGTTGGAATCTGTGTTCCAACAAAATTAAACAAAATACCAGGTGATTCGTGTGCACTTTAAAGTCTGAGAAGCAGTGTCTATGCAATGAAAACTTGTCCCAGAGGAAAGGAAAGGGACAGGAAGAAGACAGTTGGTATGGGCAAGACAGAGAGATGGAGTTGAGAGACACAGAAGAACAAAGGCAAGCTTGCAGTCCATTGCGTTGAGTTGGGAGACTGAGAGGGAGGTTGGGAAAGTAGCATTTTGATAACGTTCTCCTGTGGCTTTTAAATTAAATCCCTTTTAATGTCTTTTAGGAGAGTCCAGCACCCTTTTAAATTTTGCTTTCAATTATTCTTGATTCCTGGTCTGACACTGGCCTTTCACTGTGCCATGATGCTGCCCGACTTTCAAATAGGCACCACTTAATTAAGCTTCTGAGCTTAACTGGTTTGAAAGACCAGATGAGAGTCGTTGATCCTGCAAGAGAAGCAGGGACTTGTGGAGCTCATGTCTTCTCTCTTCCCCCCGTGTACTAGTGGGGGGTGGAATATTGGGCGCTAACCATCTTGATTTTGCTTGGACCTACGTTGTCCAAACTGCAGCCCATGGGCTGCATGTGACCCAAGACGGTTTTGAATGCAGCCCAACTACATATTCATAAACTTTCTTAAAACATTATGAAATATTTTTGCTTTTTTTTTTTTTTTTTTTTTTTTTTTTTGCTCATCAGCCATCACTAATGTTAGTGTATTTTATGTGTGGCACAAGACAATTTTTCTTCTTCCAATGTGGCCCAGGGCAGAAAAAGATTGGACTCCCCTGGCCTAGACCACACAGGAGTCAAATTCTGGGCAGCAAGTTGGGGTCTATGAACCTCTCAGAGCTCCGGAAGATGTACCACTTAGCCCAACCTATGGCCACCATGAGGTCCCATTGAGCCTTGCTACACAACCTGTGAACGAAGGGATAAGCAGCATTGACATTACTGGGGAACTTTTTAGAAATGCAGGCTCTGGGCCGGGCACGGTGGCTCACGCTTGTAATCCCAGCACTTTTGGAGGCCGAGGCAAGTGGATCACCTGAGGTCAGGAGTTCAAGACCAGCCTGACCAACAAGTTGAAACCCCATCTCACTAAAAATACAAAAACCAGTCGGCCATGGTGGCAGGCACCTGTAGTCGCAGCTCCTCGGGAGGTTGAGACAGGAGAATTGCTTGAACCTGGGAGGTGGAGGTTGCAGTGAGCTGAGATCACACCACTGCACTCCAGCCTGGGCGATGGAGCAAGACTCTCTCTCTCTCTCTCTCAAAAAAATAAATAAATAAATAAATAAAAAGAAATGCAGGCTCTAATCGTCCTCTTCAAACCTGCTAAATCACTACATGCACTTTACCAACATGCCTGGGCCACTTGCGTGTACTTCAAAGTCTGAAAACATTGCCTTAGCAGTATCCACAGTATTTTTTTTCAACCTCTTACCTCAAATTAATCTCCCTTCCTGAAGCTGCTCCCTCCTAAGCCTGTGTCCTAGGCACACACACAGGGACTTGATTAATTTTTGGTACATTTCTCTGCAAATATCTCCCAGGCCAGACCTCCCAAAGTGCCTCAGGAGATAGTATGATTCTGAACAGATGCCAAATGCAATTTTTGGCAGAAGTCAAGAAAAAATCTTGGATTATCTACTCTAACTGGGCTAGAGGGCAAAAATGTTACCTTTTCTGGGTTTTGTTTACTTAATTATAAAACCAGTCATGCCATGGCTGTTCCAGCAAATCTGGCTCCAAGTTTTGCGTCTAAATATGAAAGATTTCACTACCATCTCATTTGGAGCCTTAGGGATTTCATATTCAACGTCTAATTTGGTTTTAGTGATACTGATAGAAGAACCTTCTTTGCATAGCTATGTAGAAAAATGACTGGCTTACTGCCTGACCCAGTAATTCCACTCATAGGTATCTACCCCCCAAAAATGAAACCATATATCCACACAAAACCTTGTATATGAATATTCTTGGCAGCATTATTCATAATAGTCCCAAAGTGGAAACAACCCAAATGTCCACCAACTGAAGAATAAATAATTAAATGTGGTATGTCTTAGTCCATTTTGCACTGCTGTGACAGAATACCTAAGACTGGGTCATTTATCATGAACAGAAATGTATTTTCTCATGGTTCTGAAAACTGAGAAGTCTGAGATCAAGGGCTGGCATCTGGTGAGGACCTCCTTGCTATGTCATCCATGGTGGAAGGTAAGAGGGTGCATGTGTGAGAGAAAAGGGGACCAAGCTTGTTCTGTAACCCACTCCTGCACTAATGGCATTAATCCATTTGTGAGGTCAGAGTCCCCGTGGCCTAATCACCTCTCAGTAGGCTCCACTTCCCAACAGTGTTACATCAGAGATTAAGTTTCCAACACATGCTTTCTGGGGACATATTCAAACCATAGCATAGTATGTCTGTATAATGAAATGGTTACTTGACCATAACATGGAATGAAGTACTGATACATGCTTCAATAAGGATGAACCTTGAAAACATTATGCTAAGCAAAATAAGCAGACACTGAAGGACAAATATTGTGTGATTCAATTTACATGAAATGTCTACAATAGGCAAATCCATAGAGACAGAAGTAGATTACTGGTTTCCAGGGGCTAGGGGAAGGGCAGAGAAAGAGGACTGGAAAGAGACTGCTAACCAGAATGAGATTTCTTTTGGGGGATATTGAATAATGTTCTAAAATTGACTGTGGTGATAGTTGCACAACTCTGTGAATACGGTAAAACACACACACACACTGAATTTTACATTTTTAAAGGGTAGATTTTATGATATGTGAATTAAATAGCAATGAAACTGTTTTCAAAAATGACTGGCAAGGAAAAAAGAGCAGCTCTAAGTATGAGAAGGAAGCCTGTTGGAGGGTGGTATGTAGCCCTTGCCCAGGACAATGGACGAGGAAAGGTGCAGCCCTCGTGGCCATCTGTTTTCATCATCCAGGTCCCAGCATGGACAGCTGAACATGGGAGCTGCTTAGCAACCAGGTCCAAAAGTGGTAGCATTCTCAAGGTAACACCCTCCTTCCTGACTGAGGCAGGTATTATTGACACTTTTTTTCCCCTCCCAAAATGAATCTCACTTACTTTTTGATTAAGTCATTTTGCCAGGACATAAGTGTCTAAATTTAGTTATAGTAAAAAGAATAATTATAATTGGAAATGTGTTAATTCTCCTCTGTTACACATTTAGCTTAAGCCCCTTGTTGGGAGTTACCATACCCTGTGGAGAGCTCTCCAAGTGAATCAATTCTACAATGTGAGGTAGGTCCCATTACAGATCTGAGATAGGTAGGATAGATGGTAGATACAGGACCAGTTACATTCTTGGTGGGTTTCAGTGCAAAATGAAAATGTGGGGCCCCAGTTCATAAATTATTTAAACATTCAAAGCAGTGCAGCAGAGCAAGCACAGGGACCCTGTAAGTGTGAGACTCTATGGGACTGCACAGCTCACACCCATGAAGCCGGCCCTGGATAGATACATAGGGGTGTGTGTGTGTGTGTGTGTGTGTGTGTGTGTGAAAGAGAAAGAGAGAGAGAGAGAGAGAGAGAGAAGTTCCCATTTTATGTACTTGAAAAGAATTTTATGATCTTTATTGGACATGCTATTTCTTGTTAATAAAAGCTGCTTCAAAATGATATATTTCTAATTTTCAGGAGCTTTCCTAGTATTTCATTAAAACAGTCCATTTCACAGGGTTTTAATTTGCAAATTGTTTTATTTCACCTCCCAACATTATTGTGATATCAAAAGACAAAATTTTAGCATCCATTTTACATATGGGGAAATAGTCCTGCAAGGCATTCTAGGAGATGGCCAAAGGCAGAGGACCACAGTGAAAGAGGCAACATGTTATGTTTCTCTCATATCTTTTCATAGTGAGTGACTGTATCTAGGATAGCAGTGTAGGAAGACTGCATATTAATTCATAATACTGACATGTCAGGTATTAAGAATGATAATAAACATAAGTAAAAAACATATTATCAAATGTTTATGACACACATGGTTCCCATGTACATAGCATGTCTTTATATTTGATTACATTGTGTTTCAGTACCATGCATGTTGGTTCTCCAACCACATATAGGGGCAGAATTTGTGGTGGGAAAGTGGGATGTAGAGGCTGACTCCTGGACCAAGAAGAACAGAAAAGAATAGTGTCAAACTATTTTTTTTTTTTAAATTTATTTATTATCATTATACTTTAAGTTGTAGGGTACATGCATAATGTGCAGGTTTGTTACATATGTATACTTGTGCCATGTTGGTCTGCTGCACCCATCAACTCGTCATTTACATCAGGTATAACTCCCAATGCAATCCCTCCCCCCTCCCCCCTCCCCATGATAGGCCCCGGTGTGTGATGTTCCCCTTCCTGAGTCCAAGTGATCTCATTGTTCAGTTCCCACCTATGAGTGAGAACATGTGGTGTTTGGTTTTCTGTTCTTGTGATAGTTTGCTAAGAATGATGGTTTCCAGCTGCATCCATGTCCCTACAAAGGATGCAAACTCATCCTTTTTTATGGCTGCATAGTATTCCATGGTGTATATGTGCCACATTTTCTTAATCCAATCTGTCACTGATGGACATTTGGGTTGATTCCAAGTCTTTGCTATTGTGAATAGTGCTGCAATAAACATACGTGTGCATGTGTCTTTATAGCAGCATAATTTATAATCCTTTGGGTATATCCCCAGTAATGGGATGGCTGGGTCATATGGTACATCTAGTTCTAGATCCCTGAGGAATCGCCATACTGTTTTCCATAATGGTTGAACTAGTTTACAATCCCACCAACAGTGTAAAAGCGTTCCTATTTCTCCACATCCTCTCCAGCACCTGTTGTTTCCTGACTTTTTAATGATCGCCATTCTAACTGGTGTGAGATGGTATCTCATTATGGTTTTGATTTGCATTTCTCTGATGGCCAGTGATGATGAGCATTTTTTCAT